>NC_138657.1:14044385-14574898 GCF_964273445.1 Streptopelia decaocto
GGCTTGGGTTGATCAGGACACTGTGCCCTGAGGAATATTTAGAGGCAAAGTGAATGTAAATGAATAGTTCACACTGGGCCAATTCACCCAAAGTGAATGTGATCATAGTGCATTTATCTGTTAGTATTCAAGTTCCTCTATTTTTAGCCAATTTGAAAAATATACTTCTCTTTTAGCTGCAGGAAGTAGCATGGTATCCCTAGGGAAATGGATGCTCACTACATACCCCAACATCTAAAATCTGTCGTATTTGACAGCTAGGTAAAATCCTTGAACTGTTGTACAACTGGTACCAAATGTCTTAGGAAAAAGTCTTCTAAGAGACATATTAAAATCTTACTATCAGTTTTCTTTCCAGTCTCTGGAACAAGAAATCTTATTTCTGCAACTGCACATTACACAACTGAAGGAACAAGGACAAGGAAGCAGGTACTGCACTGAGTGACAGGTCGGATGTTTCAAGAACCAAAGTTAGACAAAGAACAGCACTTTAAAAGCTTCATCTTAAATGAAGGAAAACATTTTTGGCCCCTTTGTTCAATAAAGCTAAATTGCTGGTCAAATTTTTCTCTAGGAAGAAATGACCTCAAGTTGTGCTGGGGGGAAGTTCAGATGGATATTAGGAAAAATTTCTTCATTTAAAGGGTTGTCAGGCATTGGAACAGGCTGCCTGGGGAAGTGGTTGAGTCACCTTCCCTGGAGGTGTTTAAAAGACACGGAAACGTGGCACTTAGGGACATGGTTAAGGATGGACTTGGCAGTGTTAGTTTTACAGTTGGACTTGATGATCTCAAGGGTCTTTTCCAACTTAAAAGATTGTATGATTCTATTACAGTAGCACTGTGTCAATGTAACACACTAGTCTTAGCTTCAACACCCAACACTGAAAGTCCTGGTGTCAATCTCTGCTCTGAGGATGGGATTACTTAGTCTCTTCTTTGGATGTTTAATGGCAATCTTTCAGATCTGAATACCTATAGACCAGGTTTTTATCTGCCTCCCATGTAACTCAGAATCCTGATTTGTGACTTAGAAAGCTCTGCACTCAGTCTTTGTGTCTGGTACCTCACCTAAACATGCTGCAGAAATCTGAAGCAAAGGGAACAGCAAAGCTAATGGGAGAACAGGCTATAGATCAATAGGGCAAAAAAAAAGATAACTGGGAGACAAAGACTGCTGGGAGTAAGCTTTTTTATTTGGAACTTTTATTTCAGGCTATACCATGTGGAGAAAACAAACAAACAAACAAACACCACACAGAGAAATTTACCTTCACACATACATCAGTGTGACATGAACCTTGTTTGATTATGCAATTAGTATCTGTCATGCACAGATCTTAGGAACAAAATGATTAACACACGGTGTCACTTATAATCTTTGATTGGCAACCTGAAGAGCCTAATCCCAGAAATCACAACAGCATCACTAAAAGGAAAGGATTTAAACAAAGATAAACCATTTCCCAGCAAATAAGGATCCAGTACTACTCTATTTTTTTCTTTTAACCTGTAATGCATTTTTCTCCCTTGGGCACAACAACGGTGAATCAGTCACTTTCACCAGATGGCATGCTTCATATTGAATCAAAAACTGTGCTGAAGAAAAAATATAATTCCACTGGCACAACAGTTTTCAAGCCAGCTCCTCTTGAAGAGATCTACAGAACGGAGTGACATGTCTTTTGAAATCAGCATGTTGTGGCAACAGAAAGATTTAATCCTCGTGTTCAGTAACGGTATTGAAAACTGCAAATGGGAAGCATTTCAACCAACATCTTGGAAAACAATCCTTTGAAATAAGATGCCGAACAAACATACTTTTACTATGCTGGTAATAAGATCCATTTTATTGATTTTATTTTGCGTTAATGTTGCTTCTTGTATGAAGACCTACACTCCTCTTAAACAATGGCATAGCATTATCAAAACACACTTAAGAAAAGCTTGTAATCATTACACAATTTGGGTAACATTAGAACAAAAAGCAGTATTCTGAAATGGAAAAGGTACCACAAAAAGTCCAGAGGTCCATCAATGACTCAAAGTTTTTTATAAAGTTAAATGCTTCTTGTCTTTTCCAATAACAATATGAACCAATTCTAATGTAAAATCAAAGCAAGAGTGCTATTAAAATAATTGAGTAAATCTTGACCTGGTTTATATGATCCTTTTAATACAACGGTTTTTACCACTTGAGTATCCACTCCAGTCCACCTGAATCATAGCAGCATTTCAATATAGTAATTAAGCATGTTTAACTGAAGTCAAATAAAAACATGGCAGCATTATTTACAAAGTCCTTCTTAGATCTTCTTTCTTTTAAATAGTTAAAGAAAAAAAAAAAAAGGGATGAACTCAACAATTCCTTGGAAACTTCAGTACAGTTTAATTACAACTCTCTTTAATTATGTATCTACCAATCTGACATGTTGGTCTACTTCCTTCCAGGGACCTCCTTGAGCAGTCATTAGACAACATGTACCTTTCAGCTAGGAGTGGTTTGTCAAATTATTTTTATTGTGCATATTTAGAAAATCTGCAAAATTGGTTCTCATTCTGATGCCCCTGTAAGGTTAGTTGCTAAAAGCAAATAACTGAAAGATATTGATTGCTATAGCTGTTGTTCAATACAACTTTCAATTTCCATTATAAGGAATATCTATTTTTCTTCCTTGGTGAAAGAAGATGTAAAGAACTTATTAAGACAGGAGTAAATTAAAAAAAAAAATCTTCTTCATGATCCTAAAATGAAAATCGAACTTCTCCAAGAAATGCTGAATTTCTTAACAACAATAAGAGAATATTCTGTATGAATATGCACAGATGTGCTTTTTCAAAACTCTGTCTTCTGCTGTATCTTATTCCAGAAAGTGGTGCTTAAAGAAGGGACAGGTTATTAACTCTTAATTAAGATAAAGTGGCCTTATTTTAATTTTTAAAACAACTTCAAACAAACAAACAAACAAATTAGAGCCCTCTTTAATTGTTTTCCTTGTAACACAACTTGTAAGCATTTAGTTTACACACCCACTATTCCATGGTTGGTTTGCACATGTTAGTTCAGAGAAAAAGGTCCACAGACTGATGATCTGTGGAAATATGCCTGTTCCTTTGGAAAAGAGCCTCCTTTTCCTAAAATATCTATAAAGAAACATCCTTGGTTTGAATTCTAACTGGCTTAGCAGGTCCTTGAGATGAGCATGTTAGAGCCTGGCAAGTAACTGTACAGTTTCCTCTTACTGCTTCAAAAATACTCAGAAAAAGAAACAAAAGCCAGATGTACATACTCTAGCACAGGTCTTTACAGAAACGGCTACTGTAAATAACTCCTCCTTCTCAAGTTCACTGCCAAGACTTACTGAATGCCAAAGATTCAGTCTTGACAAAGCATTTGCAGCAATGAGTTCACTAAATTTCTGCTACAATAGAAAAAAAAAAAAAATACAAACACAAAACCAATATGCTTATTCAGTACAATTTAGCCCACTCATTTGAGACAATTCAGTTAAGCCCCTGAGACTTATATAAAGTACAGCTTCATTAGATGGACTAATTTCTTTAATATAATAAGCATAAATTCATCACGTTTGAAATTCTATGTTACTGTGCAATGTACTAAGTATACAGTACTGGAGAGCTCATCAGATGTCCCTAAGACATCCCCAAGTGTTCTTCTAGTGTTGTACCAAGCTATTTTCCATTTTATACAGTTCACCATTAAAAGTATTTCTGTTTAGCTTATGTAACAAAGCTGCAGGGTTTTCTACAGCTTGGGAATATGCTACATTCTATAAAGCAGTAACAGCCCATGGTAAACTTAAAGATTTGCAAAGTGCATTTGTAAAGATATCTAGCCATAACACTGTACATACAAAACTCTAAAATATTTTTAGTTTAAGTAATTATAAAGAAGCTGCTCTCTGTACATACTATATTAGTCAGGGAAACTGGTAATTTAAATAGAAATATATTCTACCCTTACAAAAGGATAGCCTCAAATTACTGTAATGCTATTTACACAGCGAAGACTTTCATACCTGTGCATATGTTTAGAAGGCCATTTTTTATTTTTCACGTTTAAATTAAAATGCTGGTTATGAAACAAAGTGGCCAGTATTCAGTCATTTTGAAATACAAATTCGGAAATGCCAGAAATTCCCACAATATTCTAAGACCTTGTAGATAAAACATGTTACAAAATATGTTATTGAAGTAATCAGATTACTACTCCATCAAACAACAAACCAAGAGGTCATTTGCCAAAAAATTCTTCTATGCTTTCAGGGTTTTGTTTTCAGTTTTTTTACTTAAAGAGGGGTCCCCATCGTTAAGAAGTTTCCTATAAGGAAGGCAGAAATGTGGAAGCCTCATTTTCCTGCCACAGCAGAGTATAAAATGTATGCCTGTACTTTTACAGCTATAACTCAAAGCAAAGAAACATGGGAAGTCAGGGAAGGAGTCTTAGTTTGACTCTTGAGTCAGGTAAAAACAGAACAGCCCTAGGCATAACAATGTTTTCCTGTGTCACTAAAATCACTTTTCTAGCACTAAAAGAAAATGACTCATTTTAAGACTTTTTTGTTGTTACAGTGCAGTCTATATGACATTTTCTTGTATAATTTGGTCACAGTTCATTCAGTCTCTCTTAAGATATTCACCAATTCAGTGAATTATATCCAGAAATGAATATAGAATGAGATTCAGATTCCCGTCACTGGTGAGATGCACTTGTCACTGGGCTGCTAACTCAAGAGATGGTGAACAAATGGTTTCCTCCCTGCAACACATGCAGAGTCCACAAATGTAACTTCTTAAACAAAACAGCTCTTGTTATCTAAATCAGCAGGTGATAAAAGTCAGTAAGTATTCTTGGACTGTATTCCTCTATCAAAGACTTGGCTGCTGCATGAAGACACAAACAACAGTCTCAATACCCAGGGCAAATAACTATCCAACCTGGATTCTTCTACTTTGAAGCTAGCATCACTATTGTCTTATCCTGCATTCTACTTTAATCTGAAACTGCTAATTAAAAGCATATGTAAACTAACATCCTCTTGAACAGGGTATTACCATGCCAACACCACACTCAGGCCTCCAGAATCTGCACATCAAAAATGATGGATTATGCAATAAACTGTATTTTACAGATTTCTTTGGCAACCCTTCATGAAGTTCCAAAATTATTCATAGATAACTTCTGCAAAATTAATTTTCATCTAGCTTTCTCTAAGGCAAATTATCATCACCGAAACAATATCTGAAGATTATTTAAAATGATAATTTCACAAGAGTAACCAGATTAAGTAAATGAATAATGAAATCTTTGAAAGTATTTTAAGAACAACCATTTCACTTCCATTTTTGTTATAAAAAAGCCCATGTTGAAGAGCAACTCATGCAATAACTTCAATATTTTCTTTCAAAAAATGTATAGCTTTGTCTTCTAAAAATGGTTTCTGAAAGTCTCACGATAAATACTGTTGTCTTTATGTGGTTGCATTTAATCGACAAGAAAGAAAAACAAACTGATAACAAAAACCTTTAGAGCACTAAAAAAATAGGCACTACATCCTGTATTATAATAAGCATTTAAAACTGCCGCATTGGAAAAAAGGCTTTAATTTAAAATTTCACAATTCCAATACTACATGGTATGAACACATGAGAGTATAAATTTAATTTTCACCAAAAACTAGACTGGTAAATCCTTTTTTTTTTCTGGAATAAACCCCAAAATCACAGGCACTGCTCCAACCACCATTATAATTCCAAAAGGCAGAATGCTCTGTAAATGACAAGCTCAGAAATGAGTGAATGAGTATCTAACTCTTTAATCATTCAAAATTTGACAACAGCTCATGCCTATTGGCTGCCATTAATGACAGTATTGACACCTACTCTTGAGAGAATCTCAATCAACTTCTGGTTAAAAAATGCCCTACAGCACTTGCAGCTAGAAGAACTGAAGACACTCCTGAGACAGCTTTCCTGGAGATAAAAAGCAGTTCCATTTATATGCAGCCATTAGACAAGTATATTCATTTATACTGTTCTTGAAATCAATGAGGAACCAGACAGGCCTGGAGCCCCACAGTGCTAGGTGCCATAATAACAAAACAACAAAATCTGGGAGTAAAACAGACCAATGCCTAAGGACTTTTAAGACACTACCTTTAACAGAAGTCCTACTGAACTGAATTACCAAAGTATATTTAACTTTAGTGACAAACTCAGTGATAGTACCTTGAAAAGACACCACATTTAAAAAACAGCTCCTGCTTCCTTAATTTGGCAGGGTATGGCTGTGGATGGTTTTAGGTCTGCTAGGCTCTCTAACAGTGTTGCAGTGATGCCCTAAGAACACTTTTGAATTGGGAGACCAGTTGTTACAGCAGTCTATTCACAAGAGTTTGTTGAATAAAAAGCATCAGCCATACACTTTGCTACTGCACCAGTGACACAAGGGATTAAGTCATCTTATACCTTCCTGTTCATTATGCACTTAACTAAAGGGTGCATTGACTGCACTGACAACTGAGCACTTTAAGATCAGAAAAGTTAGAATTGACAGGTAGTAAATTTAGGAATACATAATCACCCTGCTGCCAAGAAGTACAAGGTATACTTACATGCCAATTTACAACTGGAGAAGATATCAGCAACACAGAAATTGAAGAATATTCTTATTGAGGCTTTTTTACTGACATTTTCTGTTTACCTGTCCTAGAACAGAGATCATGAAGCAGCATTTTTCTCCTCTTGCCAAACATTTAATCAAAACACCAGCATGTTTAGGAATTTAACCTTCCTCAAAAATTATTTTAGTCAAATTTTCTTGCTATTTGCCACAAGTTCCAAAGAAATCATACCACAAAACCAGTAACAATTCACTATGGCATGTACCAGAGAAAATAACTAATTTTTTAAGAAAATGAAAATACAACAACTTGCAAAGACCATAGAGCAGTGCCATCTAGTGATTGCCACCACAAACATAAAAGCTTGCATTAGTATATGCTGCAAATAGAAAAAATATTATTGATAACTGAGCTTCACTCCGTTTACTTTCTGAGGCAAAACATTTGTGCAACAAGCTGTAAGGAGAATAATGAGTTATATCAGAGTTCATGTGCTTACCACTTCAAAAGAGCTCAGTGTCTGTATTTCAAAGTAAAAATGCTACAAGTAGCAGATTCACAGGAAGAACCTACCATCATTCCTAACTACAAAGTGTTAGGAAAGGAGTTAGTATCTGCAGTACTCTAAGAGAAACACAGAAGAAGTATCAGTGAGCAATACCTATGTTACCTTTGAAGGATGTACTGATAATTATTAATCGGAATTAAATTATAAGAGAAAGAGGAAGGTACGTACTTCACACACAGGTCTAAATTATTTTCCTGACAGCTACAGAAAATGGCCCTGTTGGTGTGCTAAGTGAAATACCACAAGTATATAGTTAGGAACTCTAATTGTAAATATTAAAAATTGGATTGCTTGGATAAAAATTCTTATCAAAGCACAGAAGAGAATGCAAAAAGAAATATTGCTCCTTTTAAAATTTATCAAATATTTCATAATCAGCACCCATTGTTAACATATTTTTATATACTTTCTTCTAGGGTATCTACGTAACAACTACAAATCACTGAAATAGTACTTTGGATCTCAGATTTCAAAATTGTGCAAAAATGCATGCAAAATTGTGCATGCATTTTCAAATGCACAAATTCAAATGCACAAATTCAGCTTGAATTACGAGATGAGAAACAGGTCATTTCTGCAAACATGGATACAGAATCATAGAGCAGAAGTTTCAAAAAGAGCTTGAACTTGTGCATCTATCTCCTTACTGTAAATTTCAGTGAGCCTTAGTATTCAAAATCCTCCTGGTGAGTTAAAAATGTAACCAAATGTTCTAATTTAGATCAACAGAAAGAACCGTACTACTATGTGTATTTTGCAGGATTACTTTCTGCAGTTTTCTATTTGCTTCAGAAAGACTGAACAAACAGTAAATTATAGCATTTTGTCAGTTGCATAGCCTATGTATAATGGAATGTACTGGTTACATCACAGGCCCAAAGACATTAAGTAATTTTTAAAGATATTCACAATCTATTTCAAATCAGAGATATAATCATATTCCATTCAATAAAATATTAGAGAAGAACATGTACTTTGACAGTTGTTGAAGAAGACGTATCCGTTATATAGTTGTTACAAGTTGGATGTGCATATCTGACACTGTCTCTGAAGAAGCTTTACGGATTTCTAGTTATTTCAAAGTACTTCAGTGTCTCACTGCTCTCCTTTTCTACCCCCATGCTGATCCAAGCACATACCCATGGTGACTGTATTTGAAGTCCTTAGCGTCCTTCCCTATACTGTTAATACCTAGCTAGCATGCAAATAAAATAAAACTTGATGACACATTTAAGTGTAAAATCCAGCAGCCATGGACATGATAGAGATTTCTCATACTGTTAGAGAACACCTACAATGATGAAGAAAATTAATTCTCCTATATGGAACATCTCCTTACTTCCAGTAAAGCTCCATTTGCCAGATAAACAAGGGTGTCTCTTAACTGCAAACTACAGCAATACCTTCATTATTTTATGATGCAACAGTGAAAAAAAAGTAATTATCTTTAGACACACCAAATATTCAGTACTGTTACCTTAAACTGAATGAGCAATGAACTGTTAGTGGCTGGTAGCTGTCAAATCTAACCATAATCTTTTATCTTCAACTGCAGCTGACCTATATTCTAATGAAACAGAACATCTGAAATACTTGCAGCAAATTGCTTTTAAATCAAATCCAGCAATACTAAACAGAAGTAAAAATTTTAAATTATGTTATTTTTTAAACTAATATGAAGATTGTGTATTGGTATAGCATACTACATCATCATAAACAGGTGCTAATGTACGTATTCAAAGGCTACTGTCTACCAACACTGCAAAGTAACCTCTCAACTGTTTTTAAGCAAGACTACAAAGGGTACCATGTGGTGGTCAACAACTAAATTGATGGTCCTCACTGTCTGGTATTCCTCCTTTAGAGCAGTACAAATTGCTTCATCGGAACAGCTAAAGCCCCAGAGGAACAGCTAAACCTGCCCAAACACAGACATGCAATTGCATAACGTGATGTAACACAAAAGATGGCTTTTATGGTATTCAGAGCATGCACTCTTTTTTATTTGTTTTTTGTTTATTTTTTTCTTGTTTTGCTCTTCAATTGTAATTAAAAAAGGTTCAGCTGGATATACCTCTGCAGTTTTGAGGAGTAACTCTCCTGGAATTCTTACTTCAATACTGTTTGGTTAATGTATTATTAATTTTAAAATATTTTGTAATTCAATTTTTTTTTTTCTCATCATATGACTTTTAGTTTGTCTAATGGGAAAAAGATAAATCATGGAAACTAGAATATGTATTATTAAATACCCTCACCATATCTCTACCTTTTCCATTTCAAAGCTTTAGCATGTTAGTCGCAATGCATATGTAGGATTCTAATTAGCTACTCATCACAAGGATTTTCTCTCTTTTACTTTTGTCTGGTTTCAAAACTACAAAAACTCTTCACATAGAGAAAAAAACAAAATAATTACTGAAATAGATCTAAGTAAAATTTTTGCAACCACCTTATCACTTTTTTTTTCTTTTATTGTACAAAGCATTTTAACTTGTCTTTTCATCGTAATTGCTTGACAGGAGATATTTGATGACTTACTCTACAGTCCCCAATGCATAACACTGCCCAGTACTTAATTACTTCAGTGTTGAAGTAGAAAATACAGCTATTTCTTCACAATAACTGTGGGGTTTTTTTCTGAAATCCCAAATGACTCCTGTCTTGAAAACTGCCTAAAAGAAGAGGAAAGACCTAAGGACTCAACACAACTTCCATTTGGAGAATATCTTATGAGCAAAATAAAAAATTCTTACAGAAGTGTTTTCTGTAAAAACCTACAATGTCCAATTATTTACAATCTTTTTTTTCCTCTTTTTTAAAGAACACACATATAACTTTGTCCCTTTGATCAAGCTGTTCACAAAAACATGTACAGTTTGAGGAAATACATTATCGGTAAGAGAAGTGTTTGATAGTAAAACTGCAATTGTGCATTCACTTTAAGTCATGCAGACAGTGAGGAGGCTGGACAGGGCTGTTTCTACCAGTAGATCTGCATACTTGTCTCCTTGAAGTGAGCAGCAATCTTATATCCTCCTAACATGCTGCTTAGGATGTTGACAATTCATTTTTCTCAATGACTTGTTTGGGGTTCAACTTACATATTATTAATTCCTGACATCCTTTTTCTTCCTAATAGTTGGCTATCCTCCAGGTCAGACATAGTATTTAAAAATAAATCACAGATTCAGAAGTCACTCAGATGCTCAGCTACATATACCCTTCAGAAATCTGGGAAGCAATCATTGCACCCTTATGATTTACTGCAGTTTAATTTCTGCAATTGTACCGCTGCTTTTTATCTTGATACCTCTCATCACTACCTTTGTAGTAACTTTAAGGTAACTACTTCCTCCTCCTCCTCTACAGAGGAAACAGAAACAAGGATTTCTTGTTTTTTAAGACTTCCTGAATCTATTAGCCTACTTTATAATGTAGTCTAGCAAAGTCAATCAACTCTCAATTGGAATGAATTCTTGTTTGCACTAGGTCTGTTTATACCAGGAATAAAGAGAAACTTTTATGTCAAATTAAACTGGTCCTCTCACTCTCTGAAGGATTCCACTACCCAAACTCTAATAAATTATCATCTTCTGTCTTCACATGTTTGCCTATAGCCTGAGTGCTCCTTTTCCACTGTAAGGTGTGCCAGTTCATGTGGGGAAACAGTCAAAAGCTGGTAAGAAAGGTATTTTCTCACCACATTTGGCTGGTCATGCTCAGTATTCAAAAAAAGAAATAAAAATAAAAGGACTATAAAGCCATACACTAATATATAATTCTGCTTATTCTTTAAGACTATCTTGTGTACTGATCTAAACAATTCATTTTGCATTGGTTCCTCCCCATATACATTATTAACATTAAATTGTGCACGGATTTAGAATCAAAACTCTATTCCTGTTACTGCTGGTGAATGTAATCATTTCTATTCAATAAAATTACAAATGTCATGTATTTTTCTATATAATTGCCCTAGTCTGGACAGCTACATGTAGCACTGGAGGCATTCAGAGGAACCTCTAAAGCAAGTCTTGTACTCAAACATGGCCCTTCAGGATGAGTGTTTTCTGAACCTCGTGACACTTTCTCACACCCTTAACAGTAATAGTGACACACTCTCTCTTTTCAGGGCAATTACTGCCATGCCTAGAAAAGCGCATCACAATATTTAAGCTTAAGTGCAACTGGTTACTTTTGAGAACAGCCAGCCACATTGCTGCTGAGAGGCCAACAGGCTTAGCTACCTCTCTTGGTCCCAGGCACACTTAGCCTTCCCTAACCCTCTCCTCTTCAGAAACGTGGGATTTTGTCACAAGAAGCTACAAAGCCTGCCTCCTCTTTACTGGGGCTGCCAGCTGTGGTATGTCTCAGATAAGGGTCTGCAGATGGCCAAGCAGCAAAGTCTCGCAAACTTGAAATCTCTCCTTTTTTTTTTCCGCCAGGGCCTATGGAGAAGAATAATTTCTTCTTCCCAAGGAGCTTCTTTCTCTCCCTGTCTCTCTCCTGATGATAGCTGATGTCTTTATAATCCAGTCAGTCCACCTGCACAACCAGAATTCCCAGCTGCAACCTCCAAGCCTGACTACAAATCCTTCTGGAACCCTCCTGCCTGGTAGCACCAAGAACTAAACAGTAAGTAATGAGAGAAAAGTATTTACAGAAAGCTCTCAGTAATACATTTACATACCTACACATTTGTAAGATACAGGTATTCACTGAATGTACCTTTGACTGGGAATTAACTAAAGACTTCGATAATCCTGAGATTATTTTTCCAAAATAATTTTTAAAGTCTTAATGTTCTTATCTCTTTCAAAGATCTGAACTGTACACATATGATTTCTCCTATAGCTGTACCATATGACTTCAGTACAAATGACTCAGGCTATAAATTAGTTTCTGACATAATAATGGGTTTGCAGACATTTGTACTTCCCTGGGTCTATCAACAGAATGAACTACTGTGCTAATAAACTGAAACTAGAATCAGTGGAATTAACTCACCTTTGCTGGTATTTCCCATCAGACAACCGTTAATAGCAAACATCCACAAAAACTAAGCGTCATTGCTGAAGAAAGTGTTTTAAACACACAGCCCACTACCACCACTCAAAAATTAACACACTTTATTATCCACTACTGTACCAAATTAATGTAATCCCATGTATTCACTAACTGATGTAGCTGAAAAACTTCTACTTTTTTGCTATATTCTGGAAGAGCCACTAATACAACTCATGAGTTGTGTCTAAATTCAAACTGAAAGCACAAGTTGCAACAGGACCCAAAACAGGGCAAGCTGACAAAATTCAACAAGGACACTAAGGTGTAAACAGTATTCACAGTAAGATGAAACATCATAATTTATGTCCTAACTGCAAGTAAATTTGTATGTTATGACGAGGTACTTTTAGCTGGATGTTCCAGGACAATTCAAATTGTAGGAAAATACTCTGAGACCGGAATGTTTAATCAGTATGACACATCCTTAGCAGCCTCCTACTGCCAAGAGGAATACACTGTGTTGCAGTAACAGTACGGTGCCAATACACTGCTAGGCACAGGCCAACCATGGGAAAATATCAGTGCTGAGGACCATGTCCACTGTAAGTGGGAGTCTACTTGATGGCTTGTCATAGAGGAACAAAAACCTTTTTGCTTTAAAGGAAACAAAATCCTGAAAAAGCTAAACTGAGCTTTTCCTCAAAACAACCTTTCCTGCAAAGCCCCTCATGGCCAGTATCTACTGCTGTTCCATAAGGATTTCACCTGTGATTGTGATTTCACCAAATCACAATCACAGTTTATGAAGGATAGCAACCCAGAGATAAATACCATTTGCTGAAAAATGTATCCTCTTTTCTCAGAAACAAGATAAAGTGAAAGAAACAAAAGGAGGAAAGATTAATCAGCAATTGCAAAGACGACAGAGGACGACAGTCTAAGTAGCTGCCCAGCCCCAAGGCCAGACTATTTGGTTTCTCTAATGGTGTGATTCCCCACATCTCTCAGCGACATCAAAACTATTAGAAAACAGACTTGAGTGAAACCCCACTCTTCCCTAAACATGGGGCTCTGCGATTGTAGAGCTTGAGGGTGGCCTTGTCTTGCCTCAGTCAATGCCACCCTATGGCTCTTAAGAGTTTTCAACACTGAAGGTAGGTATACTCAAAATAATTTGCAGGGAGGTTCCTATTAAGTTCCTATAATCTGGGCTGTCAACCACTGGTTGCTCTTAAGTATGAAATGTGAATATCAGAACAAATGCAGTTTTTAGAAGGGTAGTTTAAAAGGAAAAAAAAGTATATTATTGCATGAAAGAATTAAAGTATCTTATCTATAGTTTTACAGGATACATGTGATTTTTTTACCTGAAGAATGGCTTTAAGAATACGAACGATTTCTATGCAAAAATGTAAAAAGTATTAATCACAAGCTGCTGTTGTATAAATCATAGCTAACAAAAAGCAATAGAACTGTAGAATAATTATTCTTCTTCATTCTGACCAAACGACAGATATTTTGCAGTTAATCAAACTCCACAATAAAGTCAGATTGAATACAAATCTTTCTGCTCAATTTAATTTTGTTCAGTCTATTCAAATACATGAGAGCTTTATGACCAAAGATGACAAAATTCTGTTAATATTTTACTTTTCTTTTTTGTGGCCTGCAACTTTAATTGTGCGATTGACAGCTAATAAGTTATGTTGTTTTATCTGTATAATTAAAAATCAGTTTTCTCAATTTTCTTTCTTTTTGAGAAATGTAATTGGCCCATCAGATGAAAACTCATATGCCCACTTCCTTCAGACACAAGCTGATTTTTTTTTAAATCTCCCTACTGTGACAATATCATTTAAAATCCACTACGTATGGCACAATTTGGCATTTTCTTGCAACTCAAACCCAAAGGGACTTTCTTGTCTATTGTGAAATGACTAAGAAAAAATATTAGCCAAAGTGGTACACAACACTAAGAAGCAGTTTAAAATATTTCCATTTTAAATAAAATATTCATTTCAATGCACACTTATTTCTATTTGTATGTAAGTAGGAGCATCTCTGGAAGATGGGTTAAACTGTTCAGTAATTCAATCTCATAAAAAAAAATGTTCACTAAGTATCCACGCTGACCTACTATGACTTTCATAATAATCATCAAGCCAAAAACTCAAACAGTATATCAACATATAACAAGACTTGTCTACAAAATGCTGATACAGATATCTACTTCAAGTTTCAAAGGGAATGAGAGATTAGACTTTAATCAAATAACAACTCTGATCGGTATGATTATAAATAATATCATGAACTACTGCTTCACAGGGTAGTTGCTAAAAGGAAGAAGAAAAAAAAAACATAGGATTTGCATTTTATCAACAGAAAATGGGTCACCAAAATGTCATTATACAACACTGATGACAGTTTATCTTCTGTTTCCTCCCTCTACAAATTTTCATCATCAAGAAATGGAATTGTCCTCAGGAATCAAAAGGCTTATAAGATGGCAAGCAACTCAAACATGAGGTCTACTGAGCATATCTCATGGGAATAATATTGATATCTCAGCACAGAAGCCATCGATTGGTATGCTGCATGAACGTAAGTCTTGAGGAGCAATGTCTATACATTTCAAATATTTCAATTTCATTATTTACCGAGTTATCTCTTCTATTTTAATATTTGTCTGAAATAACAGAGAAGACACACATTGCAGAAAAGATGAAAAAGCTTCTTTTTATGCTTTCATATTAAGCAAAAGAAGTTCCTGTCTGAAAACGCATGAGCTGAAAAGATTTTGGAAAACAATCTGTTAAACTAGTCATTGTACTACTTAAAAATGAGCAATAATTAGTAAAGATTCATTATTAGACACAGCTTAGACAACCCAGCCCTAAAACAACATAGGGATTTCAACAGTGACTAATCAGAAATAGAATTTTTTTAAAAGTCCTGAACAGCTGTACAAAAAGTGAGGAGAAAGTACAGAAAATGAGAATTTATTTAAAATAACATGTTATAGAACAAGTAGCCAAGCAAACTCCTCAGCAAAGGAGAATGCAGCAATACGCATACCTAGCATTGTATAAATTTACTGAAACTGATCCACTTATCCCTCTACTTGTCCCTCATCTGGATTTTTAATTATCAGCAACAGCTAGAAGGAAATCTACCTTCTCACAAAGGATGAGCCAATGAACCAACAAACAACTGCATACCAAGCCTTCAGAACTCCTTAACATTTTTTCCCCACTTCATTCCCAGAGGTTTAGACAGTGAAAATGTGCACAAACAAACAAAAAATTTAAAAAAGAAAAAAAATACTGGCATGAATTATAACAACCACCAAAGGAATCTTCCTATAATCCTCATCAATATCCTCACCGATAACCACACCCACCCTGCATTTATGTTATTCGACTGATCTGGATACAAGGTATGAAAAAGGCACTAACATAGGCTTACATTTTTAAACTCAGCACAGCATCACTAATATTGAGATCTCCAGACCTCCTTACCTTTCTGTGTTGGAGGAAAATGATACGGCTTCAGAACTACAAATGGCAAGTTATTTTAGTCTTTTTTCTTAACTGCAGGATACCCAAATCCACGGTATTAGTTCGCAGTGGCACACCAACATGGTACTAATCACAGCACTTGTGGACAGCTGTCTAAACTAACAAGCTTCTCTAATACTTTGTATTCCTTCACTTCTTGCTGCTACTACACAGGATAACATTTCCACCTAGAGCCCTTTCACAGAATGCCTGGATTCTAGAACAATAACAAAAAATCCCCGATATCTGTTATACTGCCAAACCAAGCTGTTCACACCTTACTTTGTTCAGTCTATGTAGGTGTTATTCCTGCTTTCTCAAGAGAGAATTCAGAGCAGTAAAAACAGTTTGGGGGGATCTTCTGTTTACCTAAAAGGAACAATATCGATGTTCTGTTGAGCACAGATTAGTTTCTGTCAAAATCACTACGTTTGAAGTATAAAAAATAAGAAGGTGGCACAGTAGTTGAGGGGTCAATCATTTTAAGTGCCCACCTGAAGGAAAATTCCCAACCCAAATTTTAACTGGGATATTTACACATGCATACTAGGAGTGGGAGGGTGCACTAACATGAGTATACCCTCCTGTGTGGTCCATCATGCAGCAAAGCAGAACACACCGCAGCTTCACCTTTACAGGGAAGCACTTCCCGGAAAGGGTGTAGCCCCTAATGGAACTACTGGTGCTTTGATTGCATACAACAGAGAGACTGACCACCTCTTTTAATTGTGTGGTTTTCACAGGAAAGTAGAAGCCAAGGAAAGTATATCCTTGTCTTCCACCTTCTATCAGTTTTTTCTTTCATGTGGACGCAGCTGTTATTGTTCCCAAACGATGAATAAAATGCTGTAAAAATCTTTTAGGGTCTATATAGCAGTTTCAAGTGAAATCTTCTTAGACACACTTTACATTGCAGACTCCTCAGTCTCAGATGCGTCACTGGAGGAAGCGGGGTAAAGATTCAGAACTACTGGGTGCACGATTTACAGGTCATGGCTTACCTCCCTGAGCATTACATGAACTAATTTTCATTTCCAGTCCCTTAGTGCTGTAGTTTTGACTGAAATAAAGACTTCACGGCTCATTTTCATGACAAAGACACAAAAAAGCTGTGTGCTACTTCCCCCCACCACCCAGCACTTGGCAAGCAATGCAAGTTCAAACATGATTTATTTTTGAAACGCTCAGACACTTTCCTTTTTAAATGAGAAGGTCTTCTGAAAGAACAGCTTTTTCAAGCAGCATCATGTAATGAGAAAGCACTGCAGTTCCCTGTTTGGTAAGGAGAGCTATAGGGGAAAAATGCTTCAAGAACATTTGATGTTTACTCCAACAACTATGTGACTGGTCTTGCAAATCCCTGTAATTCAGATTTTCAAGAGACTGTTGAAATGATATAACAGCAGGTGATTTTCTGGCCATTGTTTTTCTTCCAGGTACGTTCAGGAGCACCTGCACTTCAAGCTGCTCCTTTAAACCAGAGGTATTCAGAATTTGCTTTGTAGAAGGTAAAACTGTTTTACCCCCCCGACACCGCAAGCCCCGATTTACTGATGCACATACTCCAGCGAGCACATCCACCATAGCAGCGGACACAGGTGTGGAAGAATCTCTGCGCTGGTGACAAAGGACTATTGTGTTTGTACCACGTCGCTTGGAGTCCCCGGAGGACTCCTGCCCCCCGACACATGGCTCCTAGCCCGGCGGGTAAAGGTCTTCCCCAGGAGGGGTGTGATGCTGGGCATAGCGCCCCCCCACTCCCCGACTGGGGCGCCCCGACCGCCCACGCCGCCAGCGAGCGGGCGGGCAGCGCCGTCCTCCGCTCACCTGAGAGCCCTCGGGGGAGCCGGGGACGAGGCCGTCCCGGGAAGGCGGCGGTCGGGGGGGGCCGCTGCGCCCCGTCCTGCCGCCCCTTGCGCCCCGCAGCCCCCCTCCCGGGGGACACACGATGGGAAGAGGGGGCGCAGCCTCCGCCCTGCGGTCTCCTCTCACTTCCCCCCCCCCCCCCCCCGCCCCCCGAAAGTTAGTCTACCCTGACGGGCGGGCTCGCCGCGGCCACCACCCCCGTCGCTTACCTGGCGGCTGCCCGGGCGCTCCCTCACGGCGAGCGGCGGCGGGGCGCGCCGCAGCCGGGGCTGCTTCTGCCGCCACCTTCACAGCCACCTCCCGAGGTGAGCGACGCGCGGGGCGGCGGCGGGAAGCAGCTGGGGAGCCGTGACATTTAACCGGGCGTGAGCAGGGTCGTGCCGGCCCCGCGGCGCAGGCGGGGGTGCTTCTCCTCCCCGGCGGGCTGGGCGGCCGGTCACCGCCCTCCTCTCCGCGAGCAGGCTGAGGTGGAGGGCGAAGCCTAGTCCATCACCGGAGACCCAGCCGCGGCGCGCTGCTCGAGCCGCCGGCGGCTCCTCTCCTCCCGCCTGCCAGTCGCCGCTACCCCTTCCCTGCGGCGGGGGCGAGGGGCGCGGCAGCTGCAGCCGGCCGGCGGGGGCGAGGGCTGGCCGCCTGCCCCTCGGCAGGGCCCAGCACCAGGGGGACAGCTGCGGGGCGCGGTGTCGGGCGAGCGGCGGTCGACGCGGGAGCGCCGGCAGCGCGGGGAGGCAGCGCCAGCTCGAGGTGAGGGCGGGCGGGGGGGGGCGCCTCTGTCAGAGGCGGAGCGGCTCCTTCCGCGCGGCGGCTCGCACACCGGCGAGTCCCGCCGAGGCGGCGGCGGCACCTCGGGGAGGCAGAGAGGGTGCGCAGAGGGCCGGGCGCCCGACCCCCCCCAAACCCGGTAGCTGGTGGGCTGCGGCGAGCTGCCCCAAACCCCGGGAGCAGCTCCCCGACCGCCGCTGCGCCGTGGGCAGGCAGGCGGCCGGCCGTCAGCCCTCCCCCGCCGTGAGGAGGGGGCGCGCACGGGGCTCCTACCGGCGCCCCCGCCTCCCCCGCGTGGGCGGCGGCGCGGTCGATCCGCTTCTTCCACCCGTGCTCCCGCCCCGCAGCTGCTCGGGGAGACAGGGGCGGCACGGGGTCCACGCTGCCTCGTTGGGGTGCCGCGGTTTGGGGAGTGTTTCCCCTGGGACATGGGGCGCGCGCAGCTGGGCGGCCATTTCCAGGGCGGCGCGGCGGGGAGGACGCTGGTTCGCGGCCGCCGGGGCCCCGTAGCCCGAGCTGGGACCGTCCCGCTCCGCACCCGACGGCACCTGTCGGGGAAGCGCTGCGCGCCCGCGGGGAGAAGGCGGTGGGAGAGAGGAAAGCAGCGTCCAGGCGGCACGGCGGAGCGAGGGGTCGCCGTCTCCTCGGGGAGGCCCCGGCGGGCGGGGGCTGGGGCCCGGCGCGGCTCGCCCGGCAGGACGCGTGCGGCGGCTGCGGAGAAATGACCGTGCCCTCGGCCTTGTGTTCCGCAGGTGGTCCCGTCCAGGCCTCCCCGACACCGTGCCGCGGAGGGGACGTCGGCCGCGTCGTGGTGTGAGGGCGTCTCCGGCCTCTTCACCGCCTGCTCGGCTTGTGCTTGCAGGACGGGCTCTTGCAGCGCGGGTTCCTCCCTACATTTGCAGAAGTCAGTGCTGTGTGGTTTCTGGAGCTCGGTACCTCACTTTCTGTCCTTTGCACACTTTTAAATAGTTGTGTTTAACACGTAATTTAATAGAGAACATGAAGTGTCAGCTTTGTATTGAATAATTCTAGGAGCAGCAATGCCAGTTCCTAAGATTATTCCAAGAATTATATTTTCTTTCCGGTTGTTTGTTGTTTTTTTTTTTCTTTCTTTTTACTAGCAGCAAATTGCATCCCTGTGTATAGAAACCTCGCTGGAGGCTGCAATTCTCAGAAACCTGCATATTATAAAACTGATCAAAATTTGGCACATCCAAGGGATTTCACTTACCAGCAGGAGAACTGATATGAAAGTTACAAATAATTGATGTCTGTGAGTTGGTCTTTTTTTTTAGCACTCTCCCTTCAATTTGAAGCGTGTGCATGCGTGCAGTTAGGCATAGCTTTTTCCTAACACAGGACAGGAGGTAAATGAAAATACACATAATCACATTCTTCAAAACCCAGGCACAAGTTTTGTTGACAATGGAAAACAGAATGAAGGAAGGTAACATGAGTGAAACATAATTCTTTGTTCTTTTATCGCCAATGTTTTGTCCTTTTTTTATCTCAAGAAGCATCGCAAGCAGTAGCCCTGGTAGCCATGCTTCAGACATAAGAAAACTCCTCTCATTACATCAGAACATTTCCCTTCAACTTGTGTAGTTGGTTGCTGTATTCATTTCAGTGCTATCAAGACTTCCTGTTTTCTTTTGTGCCCACCTCTGGCATAAGCGATCTGAATAAGGATACTAATACCAAAGAAAAGCAGCTAGGTACCTTTAGCCACAAATAACTATGAAGCTAAAAAGCAGTATTTTGACCTTGACTCTGTGTCTGGCAGTGCTGTAATACATGCGATGTACTCATCAATGAAAGGAAGTGCTGCTAATCCGAAATACTGTGCCATACATCTTATTCACACAGGAAAACTGTGGCTTATACTACGTTATATGGAATATTTTAGAGTTGAAGAGAAACATTAGGAAGGAATAACCCATAATGAAATTGACTGAGAGTTTCTGTAGAGTCTGAAAAAGAAACATCAATAAAAAATACATGGTAAAGCTATTTTCATAAAATAAACTGCAGGTTGTGAACCTGTTGTATGGATTTAATTTTTCAAGTGAACCCATTTTTAGAAAGTGCTGACTGCATGGTTCAGAGTTCCTGCAAGGGGTCTCAAATTGTGTACCCAAAACTGCTAGTTGCTACTGGGATCTAGTTGTTGAGCTGTTGTTAGTTAAAAATAAATTTTTTAGAAAACATTGCTGTAGTTTCTGTCAAGGGCTAATAATACAAAGAGATCACTGTTCTGAGGAAATTACACTGATGTTTTCATACCCAGTAGAAATTTTATACTGCATATAGAAGTATCTAAAATTTGCCAGTTAAGTGTAATTTTTCTGAAAGTTTATAAACAGCAAGATAAAGTACACCATCTACTCCAAGAAGTGTACTGACAACAAGATAAATGGGAGTCTCTCCTGGATACTGCCACCTCGTGAGTGTTCTCTAAGTGGAAGATAAAGCAAGATTGCTATATAGAGACTGAATTACTACAGACTAAAAGCAGAAACAGGAAAATAGTAAGGCTATCACTGTACCTGTCGGGCTTGTTTTTGGAGTAAGGAGATGCTACAAGCAAAATTTGAAAACTAAATGTGTCTTAAATTTTGCATTAATTTAGAGACTGAAGAAACTCAAGGAGGGTGGATCACCAAAGGGAACTCCATCAAATTGTCAAGCAGCAGAAAACCTTAAAAACTCTCCTGCTTACTGTCTGTCAAATTCCAGTTGTAATGACTAGTTAAATGTATGGTACATATTTTGTGAATTGCAAAGGACGCTTCTGCAGTAGGATAACGAACCTTACTGCAGTTTATAAAGCTTGTCATTTCCTTTCAGTTGTATTTGGCTTTCAGAAGAGCTGGAACAACAATGCACAACTAGAAGCCAAATGTTTCCATACTGCTGGCCATTTAGTCAGATCTCCATTTAAAAACAAGCTGATGAGACTCTTTTTTTTTTTTTTTGCTCTGGGGAATTATATGCATAACGCAATCTAAAAGCATTTTTAAAAGAGTCCATTAGCTCTTTAATTGGAAAGGGCCTTTGAAAGGGTATTGTACTTTCTTTTTGCCATAAGTTCTGGAAAAGGAAGGTAAAAGATGACAACTATACTTTCTTTGCAATTAAATCTGAAAAGGTAGTTCCTATAGAAACAAAAATGATTGTGCATTTACCTTCAGCTGTATTGTAAGTAGAAGTTACCGTGCCTCTTCAAAACAAATGCAATTAAATAATCTTCGCATCACTGATCATTTAGCAAGAAATATTAAATGTATCAAAAATACTTCTGCGGTGTTTCATTGTCTTGTAAACACTTCTTCCAATCACCATTCTAGCAAACTGAGGTTTCTGTAGCAAGAATTCAAACTTTGGAAAGTACTTTTTCTACTGTTTTGTGTATCTGCAGTAGGTATTTTCAGATATATAAAAATTCTTAGCCTTTTGAATCTCTGAAGAGTTGGGCTAACCATTGTGTTCTCATGTTTTTTTGCCCTAGTTTTTAGCATATTATTTGGCATGTAGGTAGAAAGAGAATGAGAATCATAATTTGGACCTTACCATTAAGTATGCTTCTATCTACAAACAAAAAGAAGGAAAAAATAGTTTAGCACCCACGTATGTATATCAAGAGATAGTTTAAAGTTTCCAAAAAGCACTTTTAATGCTAAAAGAGCTCAGAACTTTAAATTTTAAACACTTTGAAAATATATTTTTAAAAACACTGCTTATATAATATTTTACAGTTTCTTGTGAAAATTACAGTGTTTTGAAAAATTAAGATTACTTTTTTTACATAAAATTATTCCTAACCTTGAAAGAGAACTCAAAAAATAAATTGAAAATCAAATATTTTGTCCATGTCATACTTTTTAATTGCCACTGTTTTTAGTCAGCATCTAATACCTGCTTAGGTATTAGCTGCCTTTACAATATGCACCCCCTCCCTTGGCCAATTGAGAATCAGTTTGAATGGGGTTAACAAATGTTCTGTTGAGTTAATTGTTCGTCAGTGGTTAAATGAGACCCTGCCTCAGCTATTTAAAGCCCATACTTGCAGTTTCTCTGCATGTAGAGTGAAAACTGTCAACAGTGATTAAATCCCCAAAACTGAAGTGTGGGTATGTTGGTGTTGGGTGGCTCTCATAGCTGTGAACAGGGTGCATTACCTGGCAGAGCTCATGGAGGTGTGATGTTTGCCATCCGTGCCAGAGGTGACATGCTTAGTTTGCTGAATGAGAAAGGGACCTGTGCAGGAGGTACAATTGCTATATGAATGGAACCTGCATTTTTTTCTGACAAGATATATACAATTTAGAATTTAGTGTTGTGAGACATGCTGTGTGACAATCAACACAGGCATTTATCTGTTCAAATAATTATGTTTACCAAGATGGTACTGTTGTGTAGTTGCATGTAACTTTTGTGCATGTTGCAGGAATTCCCTCGTGGGAATCCATGAGTTCTTCCTAGCCATACCACTTTTCAGTGTGGTAGGCAACCTCCTTGCCCGAGCCATCACTCAGGAGGGGAGGAGATTTCATAAAATAAATGTGTATATATCACTACTTGCTGCTAATAAGTTCGGACCAAATAAATACTGTTTTGCTTTTTACATCACAGAAGTGAATGTTTCACTGTATTATGGTTTTAATCACCTGTGATGTATCACAGTTTTAGTAAACAATATTCAGCAAGCATGAATCTTGTCTTTAGAAACTACAAATCAGAAATTTCAGCTTAATTTTTTAAATTACACAAAATAACTCCAGAGGAGAAGCAGTTCTTTTTAAATACTAGAAGGAAAGCTAGTGAAATAAAACTACTGCTCATATACTAAGCATCCAGTTCCCAAAAGCTAGAAGATAAGCATTTTTCTTTTTTTTCAAAGTCAGAAGGGCCAGATTTACATTCATATCTGTCTGCAGAGAAATGATACATTGTCTTCTGTGCTTAATTACCCACCTTCTTTTAATTTGTCCAGAAGCAGTCCCATAGCAAGTATAAACTCTCCACAAAGTTGTGATGTATCCCTGTTCATGTGCTTAAATCTTAGAGTATGGACATAGTGGGCCATTATGTGCTTCCATTTTATTTGAGGATTACAGGAATGTTAGAGGTAGAAAGACTTTGAGAAAAGCACCGAACTACTCTTAAATCACATTCATATGAAATCTAGCAGAAAGAAAACTAGCTTATAATTTTCTTGAAATAATGTTTTCTGGATCTTATTCACTGTTGCTTTACTTCATTTTCTATGAAAAGCATTATGTCAATAGCTTTAAGAGAATGTAATTTACCATTGAAAAATGGGAATATCTCACAGGTGAACCCAACCTGGATTTTCTCTCAGTGATTTCAAAAGTCAGATAGAGAACATTCATGCTCCTCTGAGGAACAGGAAATAGCTGTCACTGTGTTCAAAAGCCTCTCTAAATCATAAAATATCATTTGGAACTAAATTTACCAAAGTTCTAGTACTTGTCATGCACATAAAGCAAGAAGACCAATAATCTTATTGACAGACAAGGAATAAAAAAATCTGTGGCATCATTTGTCATTTGTTGGAGAGGACAATTTAGGTGGACAGTTTAAAGCCAATAGGATGTACTGTTACTTACAGCCGTTATTCAGCATCTTCTGTTGGTTCTTTTTAAACCTTGATACAGTTGTTAGTTAACCTATCAGTACTTTTAATTACAGTACACATACATAATTTGAAAAATATGAGCTACATGCAAGAAAATATTGTTAACATAAATTAAGAGAACATGCCTTGTCACTTTGTTAAAGTCTGAAGTATGATGGCAGCCGATAAATACCTGAGTCCAAGTTTATCATAATGTAGAAACAAGGGCTTATAGGAAGAATTTACAAATGTTGTAATGAATAAACACAATTTATTTTCAGTGATACCTGAAACTACCTTGCATTCAACTGAGCATCCATTTTTGACAGTACTTCACTGAGTATTATTTGAGCTATTAATTATAACAAAAGTATCATGCATTCAGAACAGTTTCTCTAACCCAGAACCATTTCTGCTGTCATCAAGATTCTTCACACAGGGATGGAAATATTCCAAAAACCATACGTGCATTACATAATAATCCCATTTACAGCAACTGCAGACAGCAGAAAGCCAAAGGCTTGTGTCATTTGGTAAACAAAGTCACAATCTGGTGTCTTCTCACATTTTTCATAGGTAGAAACAATAGCATCACTTTTCCCAAGCAGCAGGACTCCTATGCTAGTGAATTAAATAGTCATGGGAGCTATTCTGTGGCCTGAATGGCAAGTAAAATGGTGTGCCCATATTCCTACTATCAAACTCTCACAGCCTCCAAACAAGGGTGGCCACATCCAAACACTGTGTGGTCCCACAAATCACCCAGGAGGGTGTTGGTTAGGACAGGCCAAAACCCGGCCAGTTTCCAGTGTCTCCTCCCTGAAGGTGCAGCTGATCAAGTTCCAGTGCCTGTATCCTTAGACTGCTTATTTTAGTAGTCCATATGCAGCCCTTCAGCTTCTGTTTACCTTACAAGTTGCATGGATGAAATTCTTAAAACCTTCAGTTAAATTTGTTGTGTGACTTTCTCGCTTGACTGTGAGATACCAGATGGTGATAAAGAGAAAATAGGCTTTGTTGCAGTTCCGTAATTGAAAGCCAGATGGTGTTACTAAGGCTGATAAAGGGAAAACAACAAATATCCCTGCCCTACTCTGCCTCAGATTTCCAGCTATTGCTATGGAGCTGAAAATCCATCTGTTCAGACATTACTCATACTATATCACACAGCTTTTCTGGATGCAAATTTCTGAAACTGCAACAGGTGCAAGCACTTGCAAACTTTTCTAAGTTTCAAAGCACATTAGAACAATACTTAAAGTGCAATTTTGAATCCGTTTCTATCAGGAAATAAAATGAAAATATTTGAATCTCTGTAACTACTAACAGTCTTGTATTTTATGTAGGGAGACAAATTCTCAGCATTAACTGAATAAAATGGAGCTAATCTGATAGGAGAGTAGTCACCTGAGAGACATATAGTTTCACATTTAATGTAACAAAATCTAAACTTTTACCTTGAAATAGGTCTAGAAAAATAGCTACTGTACTATTTCAAATTTGTCGATTCTTTAGTAGGAAGTTTAGCTGAGTATACTGATTTGGTTTCTTTTGCTTGACAATGTTTTCATCAGTCATCAGTGGTTGCATCACCGAAGTAATACAATGGCTGTAGACAACTAACAAAAGTTGAAGTTGGCGAAGGATCCATGAGACAGAAGAAACAAAAACATCATGTTGTCTTAGCAGAAAATATTTTCCTTACTATTTAGGATGATGTTAATTTCCATAAATAAATTAGTAACTCAAGGACATACAAATAATTAACTAACTACTTTAATGAACTCATGAGTGTTGTTCTTATTCACAAAAAGAGTATCAACGCTGCATATATTTATCTACAAATCTAACTATTAAAAATTTTAAGGATGCCCTAAGAACTGCATTCTGTGATTTTCATTTTATTTGGTGCTGCAAAAAAGGGAAGGACTGGTGTCTGACTTCTTGCAATCCAGTACATTCCAGAACCCGCAATGAAATACACCCTCGCCTTAATATTTTAGGCCCAAACCGTGTATGAGGCAAGAGCTAGTTGCTGGATCACAGTTGCTGGATCCTTCTTTGCAGTAGGAGCGTCCTGGGCAGTGTCTCAGTGTGTTGTTTCAACCTTAGCACCACCAGCAGAAAAGGTGAATTATATCAGCGAGGCACTCAAGTGCATTTTGTGGTGCTCTGAGCAAAGACACAAAGCAAATTAATACCTCAAAAGTGTTCCTTCAGCAGTTTGATTGCTCGTGTAGGTGTGCCCACCTTGGAAAGAATTTGTAACAAAGAGAATTCAGAACAATTACGTAATAAACTGCTTGATGTTGATAAAGAAAATGAATGCTTTTGCTGTATAATTACATTTACTTTAAATGGAACTAGAGTTTGTACAATATTTAAATATTCAGATATTTGGTTTTATGGCCCAGGTTTGAAAGAGAATGTTGTGTGTGATTGCCCTTAGCTGAAGAATGGTATCTTGCTCAAAATTTGGGAATGTATTGAAGCATCCTTGACTTGGAGACACAGATCATGTTTGGCACAGACAACTGAAGAGGAGCTATACACACAGACCAAAGCTGAATTCAGTGGAAGCATTTAGTGTTCATCTCCAGTCCTTTCCCAAGGGATACCAGAAGTCTTGTGATTCAGCTGGGAATTGCAGAAAAGAGAGAACTGGTCTGTATGAATCCCCCTTCTCTCCTCCCCAGTTCACTTCTAGTAACTTTGGAAGCGAATAGACCAAGTTCAAAACTCAAGGTTGCCTAAACTGTCAGCAGAAATAAATACCCCTGCAAAGACTGACCTTCATTAGCTAATTACTTTGGTGTCTTCCAGATGCAGCTTACCTGCTTGAAACACAGATGTGGTGACTGGTTTATGAAACTGTGCTCAAATATCTGTCCCTTCCTATTAAAAGTCTGAGTAAGGCAAAACTTCTTTTCTTTTATTTTTAGCCAAAAAAGCCTAAATATAAGCTAGATCATGTTCTTCTTGAAACTCCTCAAGGCAGGGAGGAAAAAGTTTCTCTCTTCCCTTTCTATTGTCTCTTCCCTTTCTATTGGGGAGGAGAGAGTGAGCGAGCGGCTATCATGGTTATATTGCTCGCTTGGGTTAAACCACACCACCATATATTAAGGGCATAAAGGATACAGTGAGACATAGCAACATATCATTTCATACAAGAGTTTCTTAAAATAATTGTCAAAGCAATTTCAGTTGAGCCTTGCAGCTATGTACAATATTTTCTAAACCAACATAGCTTTAAAAATTCTTAAGCAAATAACTATCTTTCACCTATGTTGACAAGCTCATTCATCACTCTGGATTTATTGGGAAAATGGCAGAGTAATCAGGAAAAAGAAAAGACATTGGAGCTACATTCAGGTAACTTCTTTGTTCACAGAGGTGGTGTAGCTCCATGAAATTTGTGAAGGCATATGAGAATCACATAATTTGGTTATACATGTTCTTTCATTCTTTCTTTCTGCCTTACTGTGTGGTATTTGTAAAAGTCTTGTATTTTCAGGAAAAGTTACTGACTTGCAGTCCTTCAATGTTTTCACTATGTAATAAGGACTAGTCCTTCAGAATACGCTTACTGTTTAAAAATCACATCAACTAGCTTATTTAAACCTTGAAACTTTCAACATTGTTAGCTGTTACTGAAGGGTTAGATAACGTGTGCATGGAAGCATACATACTGGGTATCCTACTACATACCATAGACTAGAATGCAAGCACGTTTCATCATGCTGGTTATGAGTGATAACACTGCCGAAAAGGTAGAGGTAGATACGGATCCCAAAATAGTGCCTTCAGTTAAAGGAAAATTTCTCATGCTAGGTTTGACAGCCTGAAGGAGATGAGGCTGCTGCAGCTCCATGTCTTCAGCTCCAACCAGCAGCATGGCCAAAGTTGTATTCACAGTAGGCACATGCACACAGAGGGCACTTGCAGAGCACATATATACCTATTTCGACAATGCCCTCAGACACATGGTGTGAATTTTGGGGTTGTCTTATGCAGGGACATGAGCTGTACTTAATGATCCTTGTGGGTCCTTTCCAACGCAGGACATTCTGTTATTCTGTATATGTGACCAGCCACATGGATCACAAACATTCCCTCTCCACCTCTCCTCTCTGACTGACTAGGATAGAGGCTCACTAGGGGGAATATATTTCTATATTTCTGCATATATATACACACCTTTACATACATACATACAAGGTAGATCCCCCTAGCAGCTAGGTTCAGGCTCTCAGTCTGCCTAGTAGCTGCCCCTAGATCCCAGTCTCTCCAGTTGCTGCCATCTGGACACAGGGACCCCCAAGACCACAGCCCCACTCCAGTGGCTATTGCAGGCTTTTGTGCATATGTGCACACGCGCAAATCCAGAGCTGACCAGGACTCCCCTGGTCCCACAGCCAACCCCACTGTGCTGTTGCCCTTAAGAACACATGAACTTTATCATCCCCATAGCTGGCCCATGGGGTCCCACTCACCCCATCACTCCTGGGCCATCTTACATACTCATTGGCTTATCCACCTGCACTCACTTGCACACCTGCACTGCTCCAGTCTATAACATCACTGGCAAGTGGGCCCCTGACCCTATGCTTTTGCAGGTGAGCCTGTGATGGCCTGGTAACTCCTCTGAGGAGCTTAGGAGCAGCCAAGTCAGGGTATTATTTTTTTTTTCCCTCTGACCAATGTCTCTCAGCATTCTTTTGGGGATGTGCAGATAAGTTTTTAATCAGATAATCTAGCATCTTCATTTTATGCCTATATGGTACCTTTCCTTTTGTCAGAAAAGCCCAGCTGCAAGGCAGAACAGCAGAGCACCACAAGTGGTCAGTGCATTTTGAGAGGTCCAGAGAGAGCAGTGAGGGTGGTGAACCCATACACTGAGTAATAAGGGCTGGCAGCCCATGAGGTTTTGGGGGAATCTAGCCTGCCAGAGGCAAAGCCCAGGTCAGTTCTGTGATTTATCTGGGTAGTTAGTGAGTGGAGAAACACACTCCTCTGCTCTCAGCCCCTTGAAACTTCACAGCTTTCCTTGCCCAAATACCTATTAAAAAAAAAAAAAAAAAGTCACAGTTTCATGATTGTAAGATACTCAAGTTCTAACTACCTTTATTAATGTTACATCTATCAAATGCTGACAGAAAGTTGATCTTCATCACAACCAACATCCTTCACAGGTCACATAGAAAGTCTTCCCAAGCCTGTCACCAAGTTTTAGATATGTCTTGTATTCTGCCTTAAAACAGAGCTCTCAGCATAAACCCCACTCAGCAGGGCTCAGACAGAGAGTAAATTTGTAACTAATACATGTAAATTATTTAAAAAATGATATAGAGTTTATTTTCTGTACATTAATATGCCATAATATTAGGAGGGATAGTACAGACTCTTCCAAAGTCTTCAGTAAGTCACAGTTCACAGCAAGAAGTTAAGCTTTCCTTTTCTGCAAAGAAGTGAATTTCCAGTTTCTGACCTTCCAGATGTCGGACTTTAAAGTAACAGCTACATGCTAGAGAACCAGGCTTCTCACAGGGGTTAATCTAGCTCCTATTGTATGTAGGGCACAAAAGACACATCTTTTCTGAGTGTGGTATTCAAAATAGTAGCTGTTGGATACTACTATGAGATTTGCAAATTGAGAGTAATTTGGGGAGAAATAGCTGGGTAGGCAAGAGGTAGGGCTGCATACATGGATGATTAATTGGGGAAACATGCAAAACCAAATATATCATGAAATGTTCTTCTCTACCTGGCCATATGCATTTGTTATAATTATAGATCTTAACTGTTAAGACCTGAGGCATCACTCCTTCCTTACATTTTAGATCTAAACCTAGAAAAGATTTATGAAGTCTTTAGTTTAATGCATGACTGCTTAAGCAGAACAGGGGCTTTGGCAGTAAAATTCATTATTTGCCCACCAAGAAAATATTTCAGTCGTTTAAAATACTGTAAAAGAGGAATTTAAAGCCAGCAAACACAGTGCAGGTAGCTGAAAAGGCTACAAAGATGGTAAAGGGTTTAGGGAGGAAGCTGTATGAGGAGCAGCTAAAGTCACTTGGTTTGTTCAGACTGGAGAAGAGGAGACCTCATCGTGACTACAGCTTCCTCAAAAGAGGAGGAGGAGGGGCAGGTGCCAAACTCTTCTCTTTAGTGACCAATGACAGAACCCAAGGGAATGGCAGGAAGATGTGCCAGGGGAGATTTAGGTTGGACATTAGGAAAAAGTTCTTCACCCAGAGGGTGGTGGAGCACTGGAACAGGCTTCCCAGACAGGCAGTCATAGCCTCAAGCCTGACAGTGTTCAAGAAGAGACTGGACAATACCATGAGACACATGGTGCAAACTGTGGAGTTGGCATGTGCAGGGACAGGAGTTGGACTCAATGATCCTTGTGGGCCCCTTCCAAATCAGGACATTCTATGCAAATTCACTGAGTCATGTTCTTCTTATGCCCTAGGACAAACTGTACGCTAGTTTTTGTTTTATGCTAGAGCAAAACCAACATGGGCAGCCTCACACCTATTTCCTCCATCAATTATACCCATGGCACAATATGTACACTCTGTTCTTACCATCCATTCAACAAGGTATTTATTTGCACACCAGATTTTAAGCAGCAGCTTAGTTTTTAAGGCTTTCTCTACTCCAAATTCTTTAAAAAATCCTGTCCCTAAGTAATCCTAGTCTGCTAAGACCAAGGCTAACAGGTGTGCGGCACAGCTCCTTCAGCCCTCACCTAGACACCTGGCACAGACTGGGGCCACCATTGCCTCTAGTGTGTACATATGCCTGGTCAGTCTCCTGTCCAGCAGTGGTGGCTCCAACCCTGGCTATAGCGTGAGAATAAAAATAACAAAACAAAACAAAACAAACAAAAACAAAACAAACACCAGATCTGATCCTTCACCCAGCAGAAGAGTCATTGCTGGTAGATCTTACAGGTCAAAGTGTCACTTTGGGATCCAGGAATATTTTCCACCTGATGCTCCAACAAGAATTTTATGTTCTGTGAGTGACCATAATCCAGGAATTCCTACAGGAATTGTACAGAAATACCAGGTTTTGCAGAACATTGTCCTTTGAGTTCCTACCTTTACAGCAAGAAGGCTGGGATCAAGACAGGCGAACTTATATTTTATATTTGAGGCATACCCTTTTTAAGACCTCAGTGTGCTGGTTTTGCTGGGATTAAGTTAATTTTCTTGATTGTAGTTAGAATTTCTTCTTTTTGGTAGCTAGCACAGTTTTGGTTTGGATGTAGTATGAGAATAATGTGATAACATACTAAACTTCCCATGTCTTTTCCTGGGACAGGATTAACTTTTTATTTCCAGTAGGGAGGCTATGTTTTGGTGTTGATATGAAAAGAAATGTGAGGATTCACTGATGTTTTGGCTGTTGGCAAGTAGTTTTACAACTTCCCAGCTGCAGATGCACATAGCAACCAGGAGGGAGCATAACAGAACAGCACCTAGACTGACATCCTGGCTTGCCAATGCTATGTTTCTTATTGTTAGTGTCATGCCTTGTATATAGCCAGAGCTGGCTTTTCCAGCTCACTTGTTCTTTTCTTCTGGTGTTGGCTGTTTGAGACTGGCGCACTTTCTTCTCTGTGACTGGTGGTTTGGTGCTATCATGTTCAAGCACAAACTGCTGTCTGGGTCTTTACTCTTCTGGGATCATCTGCATGGGACCAGTGTACACAGTCACTCTTTTGGTATGGGCTGGGTGTTGGTCACTGGCTGGTGAGCAATTGCATTGTGCATTGTATATGTATATGTATATGTATTGGTATTGGTATTAGTATTTTTTCTTCTTTGCTGTTACATTAAACTGTCCTTTTCTGAGCCCATGAGTTTGTCTCTTCCTTTTAGATTGTCTCCACAATCCCACTTGGGGGGATACAGGGAGTGAGAGAGAGAGGCTGTGTGGTCCTAGTTGCTAGCTGGGCTTAAACCGTGACAATCATCCACCTGGATGCTTCAATTCCTCCATTTTGTCCAGAGGATAGTTCTCAAACTAAGTGAGAACACACATAAAGGCACCTGAGATGGTGTCAATTACTGCCGTCAGGCAGCAGCCCTCCTCTAAACTGGTATTTCTTATCGTGGATTTGACAACATGATGTTAACCACAGTTATTCTGTTAAAGCTCAACATCCTACAATTTCCTACTCCTTTATACTGACTGGAGCAAAGTGGTCTGGGAAGGGAAGAAAAACCTCTCCTTCCTCAGCCTGTTCTTGATCCGAGCACCTATCAGGTGATTTGGCACTGCTTTTTCTCTGTTTTCCAGAGGGAGTTAAAATATTTCAAGACTGCCCATGAAACAACTCTAAGGCTTTCAGAAGTCTTTTAAAATTAATGGTAAGTGCATAACAGACACTTTTGGAAGCAGCACAAGAATGCTGTAGCTTGTTTTGCTTAGTTAGTTCATTTCACCAATGGTAGAGTCTGCCTTTTACAGGACTACTGTGTGGTCCTTCTCTGTTCCCTGAACTCAGTAGTTGCAACAGGCCCTTTGGAGAGGAACTCAGCCTTAGAAGTTGGTCGTGACAGGAACAAGCATGGGAGCATACCTAGAAAGAGGAACACACCATACTTTTCCTGTAGCACCTTTCTGAATGTATGAAGCTTGCCTGTCAGAAGAGTGAAGGGCCTGTCACGGGAGATGATTGTTTCTGACTCCTCAGTTGATTTTGAGGGTGAATGGCTACAGCTAAGGCATCACTTCAAGCAGCACTCAGGCAGGGTGACCTTTTCTATTGTCTGGATTCAGCCTTCAGAATAACTGGAGCAATATACCATGCAAGGGAGAAATGAGCTTTAGGGGACTGAGAATCGTTTGGCCTTTTCACACAGACTTGATAGATACCTGTCATTCCTCAGAAACTACATGAGAAGAAAAAAGAAAAGCAGATAACTTAGGCATTTGCTCATTAAAAGGAAGACTTCCATCACTCCAGGCATTAACAAGAGAGCCTAAAAAAAGAAAATCAAAGAGCAATACATGAAATAAAAATGTTCAAAGAGGAATTTTCCATCTGTCATCTCTGACCAAAGTCAAACAATTCTTTGTGTTGAATACAACATATTTTTCAGGTACAGCAGGTCAATGGCAAAAGCAAAACCATGTCTATTTCATAATCAAGGACAACCCCTTAGCCAAGAAAAGCTTTGTTTTGTATTTAAAATCTTCAGAACAGAGTGTCTAGACATACAGCTGGTATGTTTGGGTATTTAAAGGACTTTGCATTTTTAGCAGTGCATTTTTATTATTCTACTTTGCTGTTCAGAGGGATAACCCATGAATTTCTCATCCACAGAAATAACAACCCTATGGAGTATCCTACAAAGTATTACCGGTTCATTTTACCTACGAATGAATTTTTGAAAACATTTCCGAACATTTTGGATCGAATTAAAAAAAAAAAAAGAAGGCACAAAGAAAGTGTTCAGATGATGGTCTTTTTTTCAGCAGTAGCAGTCCAGTTGTGACTTCGAGACTTTGTAGTAAGGACAGGAACTAGAACAATGCTTCATTGAACGTAAAGTTGATAGCTACTTGGTTATGTGCACCAAATGGCAGCCCACACAGAAAGATGGAGCTGGCAAAACAAACCTTACAAATCTATAGCTTGCTTGTAGCACTTGAAAAATCTTGGTAGTGAAGGGCAGAGGCAAGATGCTGGCAGAACGATGAGAAAAACCAGCTTGATAATTGTGGTTACAGAGACAAAAATCCAAGATGAACGAATAATATTTTATCTGCACTTGTGACTATTACAATAGTATCTGAATCAGACCAGATCAGTATCTAATGCATTAGTTGATGGAGGTTTACTCTGTTTTCAGTGACTTTTAAAATGTACTTTTAGTTGCAATTCTAATTCAACAATATATGTCCTTTAAATGCACTCTGTAGCTTTTCACTCCCACACCATATGTGAGCTACATTTTTATAACAAGAACAAAGAGCAAAATAATGGAGCTTCACTGCTGTTTAGTGAATGGAAATTTTCAGGGTTGCTGGATAGCACTGCATTAGTGGTGGGAAGTCAGGTTTTCCCACAGGGGCTGAAATACTCTAACTGACAACTCTGGCTTAAGGATCACTCAGGAAGGAAGCATGCTGCATGTTAGAAGACAGTCCTGGTTATTGCAGTGCTACAGATGCTTTTCTGGAGGTATGTAATCCCATTGGGTTGTATGAGTGTTTCACAAACACTAGGTTAGATTTAGCCTCCTTATCTCTTACTTAAAAGGAAAAGGTAGAGGAAAGGCAAAGCAGCAGAACTGCAACCTTTTTTTTAACTATTGAAAGCCAAACTGTCAGTAAACAGGGAAGACTAATGAGGCGATTGAAGTGGAAAATGTCTTCCTTAAGTAAGTGACCACTTGCAGACAACTGGGCACAATAAGTAAAATAATACAGAATTGGGGTGTCACAGTTTTTCACCATATATTTCCTTTAAGATATCTGTAAAACCGTATCCCTGTTTCCTGCCAGAACCTTAGATTTTCTTAAGCTGGAATTGTTTTGAACCACAGTGTAACTTTTGGGAACTGAAGATAGATAAATTGATTCTTTTTTTCCTTTTTTTTACAGCTTCCATTCAGATTCTTACACAGCCATTTATTCTTCATTCAGCCATTAGAAGAAACTGATTGGAGGCCTATGGTCCGTACTCTTCAGGCTAAATGTTCATTAAAATTTGTCTGGAGTTTTGCCTGAGGAAAAAGCTGTAAAACCTGGCTTTTATGAAATGTGGACTGCTTTTAAGTTTTAAAGAGAAACATTTTCTGCCATGCTACGGTCACAGAAGTAAAGGGAATTCAATTTAGTTGGGGTCAGCGCAGGATCAGTTTATTCCTATAGCTGTAGGAGAGTTACAGGGTTTACATACCTTTAGGGTGTACAACCCGTTCTTCACCAAACCCTGCCAGAGAAGCAGGACTGTAGTACATTGCAACAAAAAGTGGTAACATGTGGGGTAGTTATACAGGGAGGCTTTGGAGAGTCAGATAAAGAAACTCTAGGCAGTAGGTCTTTCTTACAACTAATTCGCTGCTTTGTTAATTAATTTGTGTTCACGCCATTATACCATGCTGACATGTATTTCTTAACTAGTAAGGCCTGCAAAGTATTTAAAGGATATAAAGCCACTGTGAAACTTGTGCTAAATTTTAGAGTAAATATTTCTGTTCTTGAAAGCTGACTTTCATGAAATTTTATACCAAAGACTCATTCTGCTGGGCTGCTGCACAGAAGAATGTCCCTGAGGCACCAGTCTGTGTATGAAAGGTTTTTGAGCTATGTTGAGAGAAAAAAAACCTGCTGTTCACACTTAGACTGGTGCAAACAGTGTGCTTTGTGTCAATTCAAGGCAAATGTGGAGAGATTTTTCCTAGACATCTCTGCAGCAGTGTAGAGCACTTGGAAAAAGCTACTTAGGTCTCAAGAAAGACCCTGGATCATTAATTCTAAAAAAAACAGGTGCAGGCATGGGATAAGCGTGTGCATAGACAACAGCCAGCTGCCAGCCCACAGATACCATGAAGTTTGACAAACAGGACTGTAAGGTGTAAATAGAAACCGTTTTGTCAATTTCTTGCCTGAGTGACAGATCCTAAATGAGGAAATACAGCAAAGGTAAACCCAACTGTGTAAACCCAACTCTCAGCATAAACACTGTCAAGCCCCTAGACTTTATCCTTCATGTGATATTAAAATATTGAAATACTCAACCCCAAATTTTTATGGTGAGTAGGTCATATGATGAACAGAATGAGGGACATTTCAGGAAAAGGCATAATTAATCTTCATTTTTTTCTATCAAAGGAACAATAAAAAGTCCCAGTTAGCTTTGCTTAGCTGGTTAAACGCAGAGAAAATTAATATTCAGTAAATATCCACACATCTTTTGTCATGAAAGATTCCTTCCACACAGCAGCTTCTGACACAGGTCATCAGCCACTCTCCCCCTTTATTCTTCAGAATGCTATTTTAATGGTTGTCTCTTCTCTTCCCCTTAAATAGCTTTTAGCCAGCCATTAGGACTTAAACAGCAACTGAGACATGAAAAACAAAGTAACTGTAGTGTGAAGGTTAGATCAAATGACAAACCATTGGCATCTCACTGCTGAATTTCTTCTTTTATCACAAACTACAGTTTTCCTGTTACTACACTTCCCATACATTCTTTTCAGTGGAAAAGGAGGTTACCCATGTGTAACTGGTGGTGTATTGTCTTTTCAGCATTCCTGGAATCATGCATTCATGAGCATAGGAAATGTCCAGAAAACTGTCCTATATGTATTTGATATTAGCTTATTATATAGGTTTGGAATTAAAAAATCCTTTTTTTTTTTTATGATTTCTTAGAAGATTAGGAAGCTGTGAGGGAGGGAAAGAAGCCATATCTTCACAGGCAAGATACTTCGTCATCTTCACCAGCAGAAAATTCTGTTCTTCCTTTTCTTCTCCACATCTCTGCAGAATTCCCACTCTTAGATGTAGGGTTTACATTTTCTGAGGAGGCTTGAAGATCTTATTTTGCTTGCTTGAACCTTTGCTGTATTCTAACTATTTAAGTTAAAATTATCTGGATTGATTACTGTGTTTGTCATCTCAGTATCTCCCTTGTTTAACCACTGAGCTGCTCAGAGGAGAAAGAACACACGTTCAGGTACCTGGCATGGGAGGGCTGTTCTGTCCAGCCTTTCATTCCCAGTCATGGCAGTACTCAAATCTGCTTTATTTCTAACGTAAAGGTTACTGATATCACTGTCAGCTGAGAAAGACTCTACTATATTTCCAAAGTTTAGCAGATTAAATTAGGAATCCAGCATCCTGAAAACAACGAGCCAGTTTCGGGACTTTTCTGTCTGTATGACTAGCAGCCTGTAGTTCCCCCCAAAAAAGGACATAACTGAGTTAATTTAATCTTTTCTCAGGAATCCAGGAAATACAAAAGTAGTAGCAATAATCACATATTATTTCAGCATGAGGCTCAGAAGGAAGTAAAGCTTTCTGTTACACTCATGGCAACAGTAGTGTATTCTTATGTGATGCTTGAAAGTGCCTATACGGTCAATGCTTTTCAAACATGTCCTTCCTTCAGTCTCTTCAAAAATAAAAAAGGGGATTCCTCATTCCCAATACACAAGTATATATTACAGGCTACAGGTATAATTTTACTTGTTGGCATTTAAGTGCAAAGTGCCTGCTTTTTAAGAGATGGAGCTCACTTAAAATGGTGTATGAAGCCAGCTGATCTGCATACACACTTTGCCTATGAAATCCAATACACCTGACGAAGAGTATAAATTAGATGTCAAGGTCATAGTCTAGAGCACCTGTTAAAGCTGACAAATTTATGTCTTTAGCATGCAGTAGTTTTGCTGCCAACCGTGGTCTGTATTTCAGTTGGCAGATTTCCACACATAAGGAATTATGTGCTTATGCTGCAAGTGACTTACAAACACATCATGTTAACAGAGTAATTATAGGCTTACACAAGCAACACAGTTTGCAAAGCAATTACTTTACTTTTAAATTTTAGATGGTTTTATTGTGTTCCAGAAAATAATTCCAAGTTTCAACATATCTCACTTTCTATTCTGCATCTTTGAAATTGAAACTTTTCAGAAAAATGTGTAAGGTTCATTCATCATCAAAGTACTGTATAAAGCTCTTACTGACTTTCTCTGCACAGGTAGATTGCATCCTAAATGCACATAAAAGAGTATTGTGAGTAAATAGTAGACCTGTATGACTAACCATCCATAGGACTCAGGGTTTTCACTAAATATGGGCTGGGAAAAAAAAAAAAAGTCACAGGCCATTAAAGAATGTAAAGAACTTCTTTCTTTAGAACTGAAAGAGATTTTTATGTGAAGTAGTCTTTATAAAACTGAAAATTTATTTTAAAAGAACCAAAATCAAATGTAAAACTAGTAAATTAATGTACAGAATCTTGTGTTTCAAGATCTGAAACACAATCTGACCGCTATTCTGAGTATGATCACTACTGAGGGAATATGTGTGGTTTGTAATCAACAATTGGTAGCTAAGTGAGGCGCTGCCATTACCCAAACCAACAGACCCCACACTCCAACAGACCCCATCTGGTCAAATGTATCCAAACTACTTACTGAATCTAAATGGAGAATCTGTTTCATTTTGGGTGTCATATTCAGTAAAGCTTATCTAGACTTGGCTTAAAATCCTCAAATATCTTGTGTAAATACCACTTGTGGAATAACGCAGTAGTGTAAAGTTAACAGGGGGAGATTAATAAATGATTAATATGACATCTTAATTAATATTTGTCTCAGTTCAACTCGTTTTCAGGAATATAGGTTGGGCACATACCTGTTAAAAAGGCTAATAATCCAAAGTATCTTCCTCCACTTACCTGTCATAATAGAGTCTTCACAGAAGTATGATGAGTCTGCAAATACTGATGCCATAGTATTACTGAGTGAATGAAAAATTCTCAGCACAATATTTGTACCTTTTTTATGGATAGACATTTCAGGATTTCTGACAAAAAATACTGTAGAACTTGTCTACAATCTTACTGATTTATTACAATGCTCAGGGCAATGTAATTCATGCCTGACATCACTGGAAGGCACTTGCAATGGCAACTGAACACTCATTGTGAAGAGGTGGTATCTCCACCACTGTAGGCATTAGTTTAGAACTTTTCAATTTCACTGTTCCTTCTACAGGGCCAGTGGAATAAGAATGGAGCTTCCTGTTCTCTCTGTTGATTGCAACAGATACTAATTTTTCTCAGTACAGCAAACAGGACGGTGTTGCCCTTACTCTTGGACTATCATGTCTCATCTCTCTGCAGGCTCGAGCAGTTTGCCTTTCTGGATCATGCCACCAGAAGCAGCTCTGGTGGTCCCTGAGTACAGGTGACAACACCATAGTGGTCCAAGTGGTGAGCCGTGTCTCAAGCCCTGTATTTCTGCTGGTGCTGGAACATGTCCTTCTTTCAAAGAAGCTTAGTACCTTTTCTTTTTTATTGTCTTGGTTTGCAACTGCTTATGAGACCTCATAGCTTAATGAACTGGCGCTACTACAACAAATTTACAGCAACAGGATCATCCTATCCACACCATCTCTCCAGGTCCCATCAGTGATCCTGGGCCTGTGGTGGCATTCCCCTCTATCTCTTTCTTCAGATCAACATTAGGCTGTAGGTCCTTTTCATTCATTCAAGTCAGGCTTTCATCCGAGCCACATGTCTCCAGGCAAATGCCTAATTTTCAGAAGTCAATGCAGTCCTCCCTAGGAGGACTTACAGACTCATTGCTTTGCTTCCTTCTTTATCAGGACCCACCAAAGTGCCCTCTTCATTTTTAGTTTGGAGTAGGTGACAGAGGAGGGTGAAAAAACATCTCATTTCACTGCCCTGTGAGTGGGGCCTGATTCATGCTTGTCATAAATAAAAATAGATCATCTTTTTTTCTTTGTAGCAGGTAAGGATCTCTCCTACTGAGGACTGTAATTTGCAGAAATTCTCGTAGGCATAACATAAAGCTGCATTCAAGCAGAAAGTGCAACCTTCCAAAGCTGCTTGTCGTGTCCTAACAGATGGGATGAGGGATGAGTTAACTCTGAATGCGATACGTGCCCTCACTCAACAGATGAGATCAGGTGTGAGTTAACTCTGGGTTATTCTGTGCAGCAATGCAAAGTGAATGACAGACAATCACTCCAGGGGTCCAATTATGAATTTATGAAAAGCACATGGTGGTATACAAATTACAGCAATTAGTGACTTGGCAAAAGTATGTTATAATAACACAGAACTTATCAATACATTGACAGCAGAAGTCCTTCTAAAAATGGTGAATTGGGAGTAATTAGTAACTGTAATGTAAAACTGAACAAGACTTTAGCAGCAGAACTTACAATGATATTACATTTATATGTTCAATAAAAAGGAAGAGAGAAAGAGAGGAGGAAAATGAAGATATCAACGGAGATACCAAACAAGAGAGAGAGAGAGAGAAAGATATCACACCTACACAGGTACATCAGTTCCACAATGACCTCTGGAGCAGGGGGGCACGTTGAAGATTTACACACCACACACTCATGTGTGTGGTCGTTTTATAACCCAGTTAATTTACATGCAAGATAGGAGAGAGCAGTTCATCTCCGCCCTCTGCTCGCTCTTCATGCTAATTAGGAAGACTCTTCTGGATATGGGTCTGGGGTATTCAAGCTAGGGGAAATTTCACAGTACTGACCAAAAGTGAGTTGTTTTGCCTGTCAGGGGTAGCTGTTGTTTTGGGGTTTCTTCTGGTAGTTGGTTGTCTGACGGATGGTTCATCTCCATCATCCCAATTAAGCCATGAAGCCTTTCGCGGCAACACTGTTAATTGCCCTTATCTTACAAAGTATCTGCCTCAATGGCCATAAAACTTGGGTAAAGATAAGATGAGGTGTCATCTGTCTTTTCCTCCCAAAGTAACAAAAACTAGATGTTTAAGGCATAACATAGCCCTTTGTTCTGCTAGGGATGGGGGGTGCATTTCAAGGTTGTCACACTGCTATTAATAGCAGAGTGCATGATACATTTTATTGAGAAATTGCAGCTGCAAGTATACCACCAAATGTTTAATAGGCAAAACCGATAATTCTTTTTGCACAACAGTAAGCCTTCAGGTAGTCCGTATACTCATGTTGAACTTAAGACTCATTTTTCTTTGACCTAAATTCAGCTTATGTATTGGTTTTAGTTTAATAGCTAAAATCTTTTTACTCTTTAAATATTTATATCTAGACGTATAACTTACAAATAAAGACTTTGTGTATTTAAATGTGCAGCAAAAATGCTTCATAAATCTCATGCTTCCCTGTTGATACAACTAAACTGCAGTGGAGCAAAGCTGATTAACTGTATAAAATTCAACATTCAGGTTAAAAACTAAAAATCTTAAGGCTACTCTATTCACCTCTTCAGACAACCAATGAACTTATATTAGGTTTATATTGTCTTTAATAAAGATCCAAACAAGTAGGTCATGATACAGTGGTGTGGCTGAACTGCAAATGCCTTTACTCAGCCTGGGACAGGTCAATATTAATAACAGGTCACCTTTACAACCAAGTAACACAAGCTTAGAACTGCTCCACATCAGCCAGTCAAACAATGGCTTAAATGTCTAGCCACAATCTAACACTTCGACTGTTGCAGTAGAATATATAGAAGAATATATATATGGCCACCTTATGCCTTTTCATTTGCTATGCCATTAGTTGTTGAAGTCTGATATCACACAATGCAAAATTCCCCAAACTCCCATGAAGCTGCCTTTGTTATTGCTTTCTACCTCTTTCAAGGCGCAGAAAGGAGAGAGGGCTCCATTTCTTCGTTTATCCAGCACCCTATCACCTCTTGCTTTTCTTGAGAACTGTGGTACTATACAAGACTGAACAAATGCCAGTGCCACACTGCACTTGAAATTCTGAATTTCTCTGTGTAAAAGTGCTCTTGTAACTGCACAACACAGAATCACGGAATTAAATATCATGCATGATAATGCAATTGCATAGTCTCCTAATACACTGCTGAAAATTTGCCCTCAAAATAGCTCTGTCGTCATATTTTTACATACATTAACTGTGTAGCCAGTTGTTGCTCAGAGCTTATCTTTGGGCTGATTAGTGTTAATTAACATATCCTCATGTTCAGAAGGTGCATGAGAGTGGCAAGTGTGGGTTACATGGTCTTTCAAATATGAGTGTTGCAAATCATTGAAAACTAGTAATATGATTTTTTTTAACTTCTATTCTGTAATGGCAGGGGAAAAGCTATTGTTGCTTTAGGCCTTAAATACTTATAGTGTGTGACATTAAGCACGCCTTTTCATCTGTGTGTTCTCCTTTGGGTTGAGGAGCAGTAGGATCACTTAACTCATCCACAGAAAACTCTAAAGCTGTGTGGTACTTAGTCAGGCACCAAGAACAAAACCCAGGATCTCTTGATTTCTCAAGCAGCTGGTGACCCTAACTTGCTATACATTTTTGTACATAGCCCTCACAGATAAAGTTTAGAATTTCAATTAATGCTTGGCACTTCAGTTATTACATTGAACTACCTGTGGCCTGACTTCTGGAGATGCTTTTATGGAGACCTTCAAAATCTGAGGTAAGTTTACAAAAAAAAAAAAAAGCTTCAGGAAAAAATCTTTAAAACAAAGCTCTTGGTCTCTGTGGATCATTTAGCAAGCATCTAAAGAACCAGAGATCTGTAGCCACTCTTGAAAAGTCCAATATGTGAGATGGTGACAACAGTTTATTGTTCCTTACACTGGCAAGGGAAATAAGCAAAAATAAACAAACAACCATAAACAATGCATGGCATTCTATACAAGCAGAAATTTATCAAAACTACTGTTCCACCTTATCTGTTTGGGTAAACTTCTGATGAAATAAGCATACCTCCTGCCAGTTTGTCTGCCAATGCTGACTATGAGGGAAAGGACCCCAGCCATATTTGAAGAAAATCAATGTTTACCTGCCCAAGATTGATGAGCCCATTCATTTCTGATTATGGGAGTTTGTGCAAATGAAGAAGAAAAAATAAATAATGGGCCATTGTAATGATGAATTGTTCTTTTGTGAAGTGAAACAAAAACTGGAGTAGTTTCCCCAGATCTTCTCATTCCCATAGCATCTCTGTTTGGGTTAGCAGAAACCTTTGTTCTTAAAGCCTGCTATGTAGCCAAGCTTGGCTGTATGCTCTGTCTCTTATGACTGTTTTCCTGCTTGTAGCTGTATGAAAGATTACAGAACTTATTCATCTGTGTACATCCTACAAACTATTTTCACATGGCTAGTCCAGTTAATTGATCCAACAAGAGTGTACTGTCATGCCTGAAGCAGTCTAGGCTTTAATGGATGCCTTGCACCTCAGCTTTTCCTCTGTTGGCCTTGGATTAATTTGTGTATTTGCTGTAGGAAATATTAAGAGTTCCTTTTCTTCCCCTGAAGTGTGCTAACATAACTGCTTGGAAACATTTTACTTGCCGGAATTTGAAAAACTCCCAGATCTACAGGAACATATTAAAAAAAAAAAAAAAGAAAAAAAAGCTATTAAGAACCATTCTGTGAATGTTTTCTATAAGTATACTTTCTCCTTTTGAGCTGGGACTCCTAGAGAGTCAGAATTGCTGAAGAGACCAGCAGCCACAATGGCAGACTGACTTCCAAAGCAGTTCAATTCCCATTTTAGACATCAAAATAATGATGTCCCCATTTGTGAAACTGTACAGTATGCTAGAGTCTAGGTCTTTTGAAGATGAAGCTATATGTGTTTTATTGAAGTAATACACTGAAATTGAAGGTTGGTTTGTTTGTGTGTGTGTGTGGAGTGGTTTTGTTTGTTTTTGTTTTGGTTTGGGTTTGGGTTTTTTTTTGGGGGAAGGGGAAATGAAGAAAAGAAAATAATATAACTGAGCACCTGAAAAAAGAAAAGTCTTCAGTTTCTGGAAAATCTTGTCTTCAGTGGGAACCATGAGCTTGTCTAACAGTAGAGCATGAACAAAATCCTCATTCTTTGGTTATGCTACTTTCCTACAAATTGAAATGAACCTTTCATCTTAAATAATTTCTGTGTCATATCCATTATTAGTACTTGACTCTGCAGTCTCCTGAATGCAGCCTTTGGAGATGAGTCTCTCTCAAAAATGTCAAAATCTAAACAAAATGTACACAACTCAACCCAGAGTTTGAGGCAAATAATCTTCCAGATAAAAAGACTAAATTGTATCCTCCTTGTAGAGGCAAAAATGACAGAAGATGAAGAAAGTAGTGTCACAGGTAGCTGGGATTTTTTTTTTTTTTTTTTTTTTTAAACCAAACACTGTATGTTTTTCAAGAGCGTGCGCAGTAGCTAAACACCAGATGCATCGCTCTGCCTAAATACTCAGACAAGTCTATTTCTGTGCCACAGTAGTCCTGGGACATCTTTACTTTTGTTGCTGCTAAATTGGGTACTATCTTTTCTGCAATGGCAGCATCACAGGAAATTCAAAAGCTAGAACTAGTTCAGGCTCAGTCATGGAGCTTTATATGCAGAAGATCCAATATTAGCATTATTAGCAGAACCATGTGTTCTGGCCCCATTTTCTCAAGTTTTCAGATTACTGGTTACCAGATTTGTGGACCCAGGGGCTTGAGAGTCCTCTGTCCTCTTTTGTCATACACACTAGTGCTCAACAGCTGTCTGGAAGTGTGTATCCTTCTTAGCTTGGTGAAAGACTTCATTTAGTTTTCTTTTGGTAACAATGCCATGAAATACCTCCAAAACCTAAATCCACCATCCTAAATCCAGGCCATCTCCATCTGAACAGAAATTCAACAGGAGGGAAAAAAATAATTTACTTCCAGCTACAATTGTCTTTTTTCTACAGTTTTCCCTTCACTGTGTGTACAGATGTCCAAACTATTTCACCATCAACATGACAAGAAGAATGAGCATGGCAAAATCTTGCTGTTGTTAGCTTAACACAAAAATTTCTTTGGAGGAGAAAGAGCAAAATTACCTCATTGAGAGGATAGTCCCGTTATTTCAGGGGCATCAGAACAAATTCATCCTTGAGACATAATTGTCAGAGCCCTGAGAGCACTCAGAAACCTTAATGGATCTCAACAGCTTCCCATGGGACATCCCACTGACCTTGTCTAAAGCCCAGGTGCTCCATTTCAGCACCCTGTGGGACTGCATGTTGGGACACATGCATCTGGCACTGGGAACATTCTGAGTCTCACATCTCCATCACTGAGGGAGCAGACAGCAACTTAAAGGTGAATGGAGTATGATGGCTTACACAATATAGCTTAAATTGATCCCATGATTTGCTACTGACAACTGCAAATGTTACCACTTCAACCTGTGCTCACTGCTCCTTAATGAGACCATACTGAGCCTTAATTAATACTGAACCACACAGGTGCCTTAATTTCACTGGGAAAGTGTGCAAAATAAACAAGTAGTAATAGTTTTATTGCATTTCTAATATTCTAATACTGAAATGAAATATTTTGCCATTAAAATACCACACATGATGGCTACAGCTTTTCATAAAAAAGTAAATAGATTCCATCTTGATTTACAGACGTTTCTATTTCAGAATGGTAAGAACACACTGAAGTAGAGCTTTAGATTAAAATAGCAATTGCATTGGTGAAATAATGGAAATAATTATGATGATAATAATTATTCTTAATTTATATTAGAATTTTTATGTAAGTAATAGTGCAATATAGCTATATGATTATATTTATTATATTTATTCTTTTGGTAAGGTCAACTCAATAACAATTTCTTGACTAAAATTTCAGAAGTGGTGTTGCCCTAAGAAAGGCTTAAAGGTATTTGTACTATGTAAGAAAAAGAAGTGTATGTCAGAATAAGCTTTCAGATTAGAAAATTACAAGAAAAGGAGATACAGCTTCTTTGTATGTTCACTAGCCATTAAGGGTAGGAATATTCCAAATAGTTGTTTGGAATGGGAATTCTCTAGACAATGTACTTAGCAGGAGATAAAACCAGCATGTTACATTCTGGGGAATGACTGTAAACTCTTTTTATATGGAGAAGCTATGAAGAAGCAAAGCAATGTAAATTTAACAACCTTCTATTATTTAGGCAACGTCTGGTGTTAAAGATTGAATTTTGCAGGATTTTCCAAAGAAAGGGAAAAACTGTTCAAAAAATTGCTCCAAGAATACCTGAAGAACGGTGTCTTCTTGCTCTTACGATTAAGGACAAGACTTTCAACTGAAGAAGAGTGCTGTAGCTTTACTGAAGTCAATGATAATACCTTAATTTATAAGAAATGGTTATTCATTATGCTTTGCTAACAAATGAAAATGCAGACATTCCAATCACGTGAAGTGTCCTGGTTTTGTTTAAAACAAGACCAGTTCTCTTTTAGTGAATTTTGCTTTAAGCTAAGTTCTTCTAAGTAACTGCACTTTTCTGAAATTGGCTGCGTGTTTTTTCGGACACTGTTTGCTCTGGAACAGATAACAGTAGCAATGGTATGCAGAAGAGGCCCAGGTTTAGATTTATTGCTATGGAAGCCAAGGTTACTGATAAATTTTTCATATTGTGTAGGTGAGAAGGGTGTATTTGCAAGGAGGGGTGAATAGAACAGGTGACCAAAATTGACCAACCAAGTATTCCGTCCCATACGCATCATACGGCATATAAAAGTGAGAGATCATGAGAGTCTTGCTCTCTTTGACCATGGCCAGCATCTGAAGAGGACCCTGCCAGTTCTGCTTGTGACCCTAGGCCGAGTTCCAGGCCCTGCATCCCTGAATCCTGTTCCGGTTTGCTGTGGAGTCCAGCCTGGCACTTCTGGGTACCTGCCCTGTAGCCGCTGGAGCAATGCCAGCTCCGCCATGGGCAATGCCGCTATGCTACACTGGGAAACTGAAGATTGGTTTTGTATATTTTGTATTATTTTCTCTATTTATTAGTAGCATGAGTAAAGCATTTTTAACTTTCCAATTTTAGTAAGTGTTTCTTCCTTTTCCTCCTATTGCCTTAATGGGGAGGACGGGACACTAATGGAGGGTGTGCCATGGTTTATTGACACCCTGCAGTAAACGGTGACATGAGGCTGTAGCTTTTTTTGTTGCTTACATACCTACATTGTCATTCAACAGAGCCACTGAGAACATGTTTGAACAAGAGATCAGACAAATTTATGGAAGGGTATGAAAATTTGCTGTTTTGGGGATTGTTTTAGTCATAACCCAGTTTCAGGCCTTGTGATATTAAATCTTCTTTTTTGTAAGGAGTGTCTGTATGTGCAGCATGTAAAGTTACCACTCATGCTGTTTTGTTTGTTTGTTTGTCTTTCAGTGAGATATACAGCAAGACAAGTCAAACACTAGTGGATATACTGGCCCAGAAAACTGAAGTAAGTGGTTGTAAGCAAGAAGATTCTGTAAATTCAAAATTACAGAACTTATACTTGGTCTTGAACTAAGTTTTCATGTGCATTTAGCCCAAAACAACTAAAGGGCTATATCTTAAAAAATACAAAGCAGGAACATCCGTTTATGACCAATTAATATAAAAAAGAGTAGTTATCATAATTCTCTTTGCAAAGTATAACAAAAATTCTCCACTATGAATTGCATGCTCTCCTAGCAGAAGTTGGACTCATGGTTTCTGTGAAAGGTAGGCAAGCTTCTACAAAAAGAATGAAGTTCTAGGCAAAAGTTAAACCTGTTTTTTCCTTGGTTGGGCAAATTAAATGTCTGATCTGTACTGTAGTAGTTGAACGATTGAAGCCTTATGGGATTTTGAATAAGGTCTTTGGTTTCCAAATGGCATAATCTTTCAAGAACACAGTGTCCAACATGTTTTACCTTTCAGGTTATTTATCTCAATATGATCAACAAACATTATTTTTCTATATTTTGAAATCTGTATATCTGCCAGTATATTTTCTGCTGAAGAGAGTTTATTCTAATATTGGTAACTCCCACATCAGTATCCTAACACCAATATGTTGTATGAAATATTGGAGTTTTACAGCAGCATCATACAGTAGACTGAAAAAAAATCCCAGCATTTTTAAATAAGCTAAATTCAGTTTCTAGTTGTATTTTACTGATACAAATTGAGGGCTAATGGTGACCATCAAAACCCAAGACTCTTCTTAGTACCTTTTGGACTTTCCCATTCTTGTCGAAAGCAATACCTGAATTGCTGGGAAGAATTTAGGTGGTGGTGATAGGAGTTAGAGGTGGAAAAGTATGAATGGTAGAATCTTTTCTTCTAGTTCTGTGGTCAGAGATCTCATTTCTGAAAGAGTTTGAGAATACAGATATAGAAAGGAAAGAAAGATATAAATTATTTAGAAGCTGGAACCAAAAGCTAGAATTTAGGGAAAAACACAATATGGATGTTTGTAACTGTAGATAGTATTAACCACTGAATACTTTACCTAAAGCTATAAGCCAGGCAGAAGTTAGGGACTCTGTTTCTGGTCCTGAGTGTGAGCTTCTGTGTCTAAACAGACGTTAGCCTTTAAAAATCAGGATTTTTTTTTTTAAATTTTTTTTAAATTTAACTTTGAAAGGCATGAGGCCTTCAGAAAATCAGTTGCTATCTTAGTCTCTGAAGAACCACAAGAACTGTGTCTGCTGCATCATCTGCTAATTGTACATCTATTTTTCTGTTCTCTTAAATTTTCTGTGAGGGGAGGGGGGAAATTGTTTTCTTCAAGTAAAGACATTCTAAAAGAAAAATATGGTCTGGTATCTTATATCAGATAATGGTGTTCATTTTTATTTGCCATTACTTGCTTGACTTCTCTGTAGACATTACCAAAATTATTTTTAATTACATGTGGTAGGAGAATTGCTAAATTGTGAGGGACCAAAGATGTAGTGGAGCAATACTCACAAATATTTGTCAGTTTTGCAAGCAGGCCCATGTTAGAAGACATTGGGAGCTCAACATTTCCTTCAATTCACTGAGAAACAGGTTATTGCATAAAGACAGTGCTTGAAAGAGGTGGCATTAGAGAGAGTCTAGTACAAAAGCAGATTTTGTTGTATCTCTACTGAGTTGAATTGAAAAACCAGGGTGACAGTTCCTGTAGCATTTTCTAAAGAACTTGAAAAGAAAGAAACGCTGCAGTTAAACATCAATTCATCAAAAGGAAAACTAAGGAAAAAAAATCTGTGGGGTTTCCCAGTATATTCTTACTGCATTTTAGCTGTTCTGTTCTGTGGCAGACACTCAAAAGATGCCTATGCCATGTGGCACAGCACATGCTGAGGCTTCAGAGCAAGCTCCTAATGAGCCAATGAATGTCTGTGGCAGAGAACATCACCATCGGTCTCAGAAGCAGTACAGTCACATTAGCTCAGGCAGAGTTTAAGTCATCCACTTTTTAACCAAACTGATTAATTTGCAGAGAATACTGCCTCAGTGCTGCTCTGCTCTTGGTCCGTGTAGAAACACCTGGAGCATCTTTTCAAAACAGCATATACAGACTTGAATTTTAAGAATTGATTGAGAAGGGGACCAAGGCAAAAGTATAGAGTCCAAGAATCAGCAGCCACCATGTGACATAGCAACTCTGCTACACAGTGTTACTTACCAGTGAGACTGATTACAAGAGTTTACAGTGTTCTACGTTGAGCTCCAGGAGCTCCTCCATGTTGCACTCCAAAAGGGTATTGGCTCCAGGCTTCACAGTCCTCCATGTCTTTTTCTTAGTCACGTTCTTCCTGCAAAGTGAGGTTGTCTTTAGTGCTTTCGTGTGTTTCAAGACTGTAAATTCAGAGTGCAAACTACCACACAATGACTTAATGTTGACAAGCCCTTAGATTTTTGTAAAATAATTGTCTATCACACCAGATATTTTAGGTAGGATTTAAAAGCTTAAAAAAAAAAAAAAAAAGAAAAAAATACTTCAAAGAGAAGAGAGCAGAAGTTTATTTTTAACTTTTCTGAGATGTGACAACAATTTTAAGTATTATAGAAGGACATTTTTTTAATAAATATTTTTATCTGTCAATGTCAGAGGTTGCAGGCATACAAGTATATAGCTGTCTTGTAAATCCGTTTGACCACTACAAAAAAGGTCCTCTACTTGAATGGCACTTGTTATTTGATTCCTGTTTTCTTCCAACATAGAAGCCAGCAAGAATTGTGTATGCCCTGTCTTTTTTGGATTGAAGGTCTGTGCACTGGACTTGTACTAGCCTCTTTCAATAAGTACAAATAGAACAAGAATCTGCAACAAGGTCATTCTGCTAACTGTATATCTTTTGATATGATACTTATGGTAAAATCCCATTCTAGTTCATACAATCCTAATGAGATTGTATAGTAGATGCTCAGTTCTTGGAAAAATAAGGTGGGTTCATGTCAAGTGCCATACTTCAGTACTTTACCAGTACTTTTATTTTGTTGAGCAGTTGAAAGAACAAGAGCTTTGTTTCTTAGTAGCTGCATGTAGTTCAATGAAGAAGCAGCATTAGTTCAGAATGTCATCTGTTCTTCAATACCACATCTACAGGACATTCTGGAAACAGAATAGCTGAACAGGTCTGCATTGACAAATATACCCACCAGATGTTTGCAGTCCTCTGCCCGCACAGAGATATACTGACAGTGATACTAGAGCCTTTTGCTGTGGGAAAAGTGATTTAACTGCAAGCTTGTACGATTCTTAAATACAGGATGAAATATCACTTTTCATCATTTTCATCACAGCAATAAGAAAATAATAGAGCTAAAAATGTAGGAGCTAGACAATATACTCTCTGGCTGGATGAGATTTTGATATTGTAGAAACTGCTTCTTTGTTAATTTGGAGAACACCCATGTAAAGTTATGATATTTGTGTAGAGGTGGACATTGAGTTTTTGAGAAAAATACCTACATTACAGCAATACTGTTACCTTAGGAATTTAAAATGTATTCAAGGAAATATGGGGCTTGCTGCAATGATCATGAAAAGGTAAACCCAAACTCATATGCCAGTATAAAACTCCCAAGTCACTAACTTGAGACTTGCAAAAAATGGTTACTGTAAGAAGTTACTGTGTTTTATTTGAAAGGATACAGCACTTCTGGGACATGTTAATAGCTATTTTTTTCTCCTGGAAAAAATATCTCTGTTCTCCAAGTGTTCTAATTCTGAAATCTTTTTTATTAACTGGTGCTATTTTCTGATCAAGTCATACCTTTAAAATGAGAAAACTTGCACTTTGAAATTGAAATATTCAAACTATTTTTGCCACCACATATGAGATTTTTTTTGTTAAGTTTAGAAAAGGATATTTATGTTCACTGATACTGGTTTTGGATGGCACTAGATCTAATTTCAACAATTTCTCTTTGCTTTTTCTGTAATTGATCAAAACAAAACATCTTCTGGTTGATATTTTTTTTGTTTTAACTTAAAAGATTCTGCGCAGTCAAGGGATAACCAAGCCATTTCAATTGCTGCACATTCATTTTTTTTAATGCATACTTGTCATCACAGAGTTCCTTTGTCTTCTTGCTTGTTTGCCAAGAAACCAGTAATTTATAACCATGAGTTTGAATTAGCATGCTACCTTATAGTTTGCTTTCCCTTCAAAACAATCAGACAGCAATATACTTTGACACACACATACACACAGTTACAGCATGAATGGAAACACTGAGCACAACCAGCTCATGGGTACGTGGATGAGCACTTGACCAACAAGTTTGCAAACCATGGGTCCTCTGCCTGCCTCACAGGAGCTCAGCTGAGTACAGGATTTCTTTTAAAATACGAGAATGAGGAAATTCCATGAAGAAAATACCAATGAAATTGTAATTAAGGAAGCAAGCAATACTACTTGACAAACCAACCTCTAACAAAGCTTTTGACAGAAATCTCTGTTCTTTGTGCCTGACAGATAAACTGAATGAAGTAATATCAGTCTGTACTGGCTGATGGAGATTGCACAAGATGGGAGGGAAAGGTTGGGGGGCCAAATCCTCCATCTGAAAATGTTTTGAAAAATTAGATTGTATCTGTGATGTCATCCATTCAAAAAAAAAAGTCCCAAGCCATCAACCCAAAACCCCCAAATCACAAGTTCTGGCATATAAGAAAGTTATACTGATGAGCACTGGAGAAGCTAATATCTAGCAGGACTGACTTACCACTATTTGAAAAGGGATCCATCACAGCAAAAGCATAGAAATCACTCAAACACTTCTTTTACTTCAGTTCTGTGACTTTGGGAAAAGGTTCACAGGAATTCCTCAGCAACAATCATTTAAATTGACTCCAAGAGTCCTAGGGTTGTACAGCTTTTATCTTACAACATAGGAGAGAACACGTACAGCTTTTATCTTACAACATGGGAGAGAACCCTGTACATTTTGCTATTTTGCTTTGCTACTTTTTTCAGGTTGATGAAATGTATAAAAAAATCTGTAGCATTATAAAAATAATTTTAAAAGAAGGACTATGTTAAAAATACTGTTTAAGGATAGAAAGGATGATTGCCTTCATTTTTAAATAATATAAATGTTTTTTGTAAACTCTTTCAGGATGGCTTTTCATTATAAGAGAGTAGAAGCTGAGAGAAATAAGAATTAATAATAGTCGAATCAGTAGAAGCAGTGGAAGTTTTGTCAAAGAATCATAGAAACATAGAATGGTTTTGGTTGGAAGGAACCTTAAAGATCATATAGTTCCAAGCCTCGCACTCTGGGCAGGTACAGCTTCTTCTAGACCAGCCTGCTCTGAGCATTGTCCAGTCTAGCCTTGAACAATTCCAGGGACAGGGCATCCACAGCTTCTCTGGGCAGCCTGTTCCAGTGCCTCACCAGCCTCATGGTAAAGAATTTCTTCCATATGTCCAATCTAAATCTCCCCTCTTTCAGTTTAAAGCCATTGCCACCTGTTCTATCACTACATACCCTTGCGAAAAGTGCCTCTCCAGCTTTCCTATAGGCCCCCTTTACGTACTGTGACGTTGCCATAAGGCGTCAGAATGTCAGAGTGAAATGGCATATTATAAAAGAAGGTACCTGCAAAAGGGGCAAATCTGGAAGTTGTCAAAGTTTTCCATGTGACCTTCCTTTTGAATTTGTTACATGCAGTGTTATACACAGGAGGCCCTAGATGGTTAAGAAGCAAAGCAGCACAGCAATACTTTGCGTTTAGTCATGCTTATTTCCCTGACACAAGCAAATTCAAAATTCTTCTGTGCAAGATTTTAAGAGCAGAGGCTTGGGAAACATATTGGACTCTGTTGTGTCTACACATCATCAATGTTATTACATTAGTTACAGCCACAAAAATGCTTGCTGCAGATGGTGATGTTTGAACCAGAATTAATCCTCTCAATTTTGCAATATTGGTAGCTAAAGAAATCATAATTTTACCACTAGTCTGAAAATTCTATGCGTCTGCTTGTTGTATTCCAAAGCACAATGGATGTGAATCAGCATGACAGTCTTCAGTAAATCATATTTTACAGGCTATATTTTAACAATCTTAAAAGATCACTTATCCCTTGAATAAACCCAAATACAGTAAGAAGCTGCCCAAAAGGTAGAAATCATAGAGCTTCACTGTTTCTTGTGGTTCTGCATGAGTGTTTCAGGATATGAATGGACATTGGTATCTTTACTGTGGTACAGTGCTGAGGTCTAGTCTGAGTCTGAGGATATCAAGGGAAAAAGTGAGGTCATGGCTCCATCTCCACCTGCAAAACTGACCACAACAGAGATGGAGTTAATCCTTTCTAGAGGAAGGTGCAAAAGCTGTGTTCATATACATGTAAAGAGGAGGAACTCTGGCTCAGCCTGAATTTCAGCTGTTATACAATAGGCAATTGTTATATGACACAACAGCTTTTCAGTCCATCAAACCCCAAACCCCAAAACCTGCTCTTGCTTATCATTTTCAGAAATGCTCTTACGTGTTATTTAATACATAAGGGGTATTTAATTTCTTTACATCTTTTATTTCTACTTATGCCAGTGTGAAATACTATACCTCTGTTTTCAAAAGGGCAGTACCTCAAATCGCAAACCTCTTGACTGTGAAAAGCTCACTTTTGCACAGTATTTTTCTAAAAGAGAAGCTTTCATCCCGTACATATAACACTATGATGAAAAAATGCTAATTAATAGTTGAGGATAAAAAATTAAATTGCAGTACTTATAGATGGAGTTTGGATAGAATCTCAAGATTTTTGGCATCATTCTACTTTTGGCTTGATATAAGGAGCCTAAGTGCCAGAGGGAGTTTTCTGCAGAACTTTAAGCAGATATTGTCCAGTTTTGATTTCATTTCATTAAAGGTCATGTTCACAGGTGTAATGTAATGAATTCAGTCTAACATCCCTCTGAAGAGGGGGAGGATTGTTTTACACATACATACTGTGACACAAAGGAATTAATCATGACAGTCAAGGTAGCACATGAGGCCTGGATTAGTTAAAAAATTTCTCTGCTCTTCGGTATCATAAAGTAGGACTTGAATTTACAAGTTCATTACTTCCTTCTGTGGTCTGACAATACAAACATGTTTGTGAATGAAAGACTGATTTGTAGAATACAGAGAGCAATATATGATAAGTCACACATAATAGTTTCAAAATTAGGAAACCACTTGTCTCTGAGCTGTGTACTGGTGCACTGAGTTTCCGTGTTGTTATATAAATTTACTCGCATTCAGACTTGGAACCCTGATACTGTTCAGTTTTCCAGCTGAGTGCTCCATTTACATATTCTGCAGATAAGTAGCCACAAACTGATAACAACATTAAGTTTTCACAAGACATCAATATCCAAATAAAACCAGACAGACATATTCAAGTCAATACAAGAAGACTTTCTGAAACATAGGTAACATATATGCACGTGCACAGGGCCACAGTCCTGACTTCAGTAGAGTTTTGAGCCCAGAGCCTAGATACAAGAAAAAGCAGAAATCAAGATAAGAAAGTAAAAAGTAGATGTATGCAGTTCAGCACTTTTGACTTCACTAAGAACTCATACAAGGGCAGCTCACCTCTAAGGTTTTACCTGGAAATGTAGACAACTTACTGTTTATGAAAGCACTTTTTCAAAATTAGTATATCATGTTATTTCACTCCGTCTTTTGTCACCTGCTTAGGTGAACTTTTAGCAGTCTTTGCCTAACATTCCTTGTCTTCTTCTCTATCTAAAATAATTAAAGGTTGAATTGCTATCAAGTATTGTTATTTTGGAAGTACCTATGGATACAGATATATCAACGTTATGTAGATGTTGAGTTTTTACTGTCAGATGTAGGTTAAGTAGTGGTCCAGCTGAATAACAGTACGGTAGAAATTAATTCAGACTCTAAGCATTTCGTAGCAGCCTCAGGAGAGCAGTCTGAGCCAGGCGTTTTGCCACTCTCAGATGTTTATATCCCATTAAAACTGTCTTAAAGGATCTGATCACCATAAACATTTTCAGCTTCCCAGAAATAATAGACTTAACCAAAGCAAGGATAGAAACCCTACATAAAATTACTGAAAAGTGCTAGGAAAAAAATTCAGTCATCATTAACTCCACAACCCCAATGACATCAAGGCCATGGATCTACATAACTCTTACTGGTTCAGTGTGCATCCCTTTTAATGCATGAAGACACATTAGTCTTCATTTTTGAAGCATGGCTTTTCATAGACCAATGTCTGTATGTAAGGATGCTAAAATCCCTGCTCTTGCTACAGCAATTTGTGATTTTGGATCTCTGCCAAGCACAGATAATTAATTCTTACTTCTGCCTCCTGACAAGAATTGCTTAATACAGTAGCACGTCTTAAAACTGTGGTTCATTTTAGAGATTCCAGTTTTAACACTTCAGTACACCTGTTAATGTAAAACATGGATTAAGAACTATAGGCATAGAACACCTCTAGAAAATGTTTACTCTAATAGGTTTTTGAATACACTAAATGACACTTCTGCTTTGTCACTAATGAATAATTAATTAATGATTAAGTGTAATACAAGAGATTCTCTAGAGAAAAAAACATCCTCTAATGGAAGAACATTTATGTGCCACTTTCTAAGGTGATCATGTGATACTGAATATACTCAATTATGTTTAAAAGTATTTTCCCCTCTCTTTCACTTCAAAGCATAGAAAAGACTCATGACTCTCAAGACTATGAGAACTAGCCCTGAATCTTGCAATATAAGTTTTTGTTCAAGCCTGTGGCTTCAGTTGACTGTTCATATGAAGAGTCACATAATGCTGTCTTATTAGATACATCTTTTTGTGTGTTAGCTACTCAAAATACACTACTGCAAATTAATTATACTACCATAATCCCTCAGCCATATCCCTAGAGAGTAGGCATATAAAAGTGCTATCTTTCTTTTGCAGATGAGAAAGTGGAGATGTTAATTTCTGCTTTTCTCCTCAAGCTGCAAATTGTGGTAGTGCATATATCAGAGTCCATGGGCTAATTGTACTTTTGATCCATTCTGATTGCCTGAGGGATATTTCGAGATCAATACCAGTTAACTTGTGTGGCCTGACCTACCTTCATTAGCTGCACGTCTTTTCTTCCAGGAACAAATGATGCAATAAACAAATGCAAAATCCTCTTAAAGCACAAAAATATTTGTCTATAACAAAAGAACCTGAGAGAGGAAGTGTCCAAAAAAATGAAATTGACTATGTAAATATCTAAACTTATCCAATATATTATGTTTTCCCATATGATAGCTCCAGTAGAGACAGCGTTCCTTCCACTACGTGCATCATTGTGAAGCTGTTGAGTCGCTTTGCTTTCCCATTGACAGTTTTCCTTCAATTCAAAGGCTCAGTGAAATGATAATTATGTTCACACACATTCTTATCAGCCAAATCAGACTGCTATTTTTAGATAAAGGATGACAGCTTCACAACTGTTAACAGGGATACCCATACAAGATTTTGTTTTGTGAGTTTCTTCACCTAGAGGTTGTGCTAGGTGAGCTGGGGTAGGGTTAATTTTCACATGAAACTGACAGTGTCTTGGGGCTTGGCTAGAGTTAGGTTTTGCAGGAAGCTGGGAGGAGACGCAGCCAGGACCACTGACCTAAGCTAGCCAAGACGGTATTTAATACCATATGACCGTCATGCTCAGTATAAAGCTGTCAAGCCAGCCAGGGGAAGACCTTTCACTGTTTGGGGATAGCGTGGTCCAGGATGATCTTTGTTCCCCAGGATCTGCAGGGTGGCACAGTTGTGTTCAGGTGTGAAGTGCGATCCAAGTCTCCATTGCTCTAGGACAGGGGTTCAGCATGAGCATATTGGAGCATGAGCTGCAGTCCAGAATTCGCAGTTTCTGGATTGCTGCTCGGGGGATTGCTGGTCAGGAAGGAGCAGTATGGACATCATCTTTTCCTGGTTGGTGAGCAATTGCATTGTGTACCCCTCCCTTGTATACATTGTTTCATTACTTTTATTGTTATTGTTTAGATTTTCCATTTTACTGTTCTGTTAAAATGTTTTTATCTCAACCCACAAGTTTGCCTTTTGTTTTTCTATTTGTCCTCCCCATCCCACCGGAGGCCAGGGAGGGGTAAGTGAGCAGAATGAGGTTCTAGTTGCCATCTCCACTTAAACTATAACAGGCATTCAGCTGCCTGATTAAAGGTATTGTCTGTGTTTGAGCTGGTAATATAAAGAAATGAGGCATATTTTCAATAAAGAACATATTTTCCTTTTTTTTTTAAAAAAAAAATGCAAACAAAACCAAGACCAAGCCAAACAGAAAAACAAAACAAAACAAAACATAAAAAAAAAACTAAAACAAAACAAAAAGACAAACGAAAACCAAACCACAAGCGACAAAACTTGATCTGCTTATCAAATACAGAGGAACCTGAAAACAAAGAAATAGACTTGCAAATAAGAAACTTTACATACAGTAGTTAATTAGAAATATAATAGTGCTATTGACATTGAGGAAGAGATTAGCATATAAACATTTCAGATATAATTTTTAATGCAAAGGGTAATTAAATTAGAACTTTCAAAGATATTGAGCTTTTATAGTTTTCTCAAGGCAAAAGCCCTAAACAAGCTCAACACTGAACACATTATCATTACCAGGTATTTTGTAACTACAACATGATTTTAAACAGATGCTTTCAAGTCTCCAGTTACTGCAGAACAGCATTGAGAATGATAGATCAGAATGCCATTTAGCAATGCAGAAGAAGGTTGCGGTTGTGGTAGAACTGCTTGCAGAATATGACTTGATATGGGACTTAAGGCAGAAGAATTAGTTGTGCCCTGTTCCTCCTGCTGAGACTCACCCTAGTTACTAGGACTAACAGAGATTTATGACTGATTACCACTTGAGACAAACATATAGGCCAATACAACTGCCAGTTGTTAGTCCTGTAGCAAACACTCTATGAAAAATATTTTCAGTTTGTACAAGAGTAGCAAAGAAGGACATCACTAAGCAATGCTCAGATACAATTGCTTATCAATGGCCTTGCATTGAAGACAATGCTTTAACAGATGAGACACCTGTCACAATGCCTTTGTATGCATACAGACCTGAAAGCTAGTGCAGGCATATTTAAATTGTGGTTTAGAACACTTTTACATTTTTCTAAGAGATTTTTTTTTTTAGCTCTTCTATTATCCAGTCTGTACCTAGCTATGCATACGTTTTGGTATTTTGTAGGAACGTTTGCAGTTTGCAGTTCATAAATGCATGTTTGTAGACAGCAGTACTAGACACTCAATTATGGACTAGCACAGCAGTGTTAAACAGTTCTAGATTCATCCATCCATTTTAAATTCATGACAGCTACTCAAACTCAAGATTTGTCATTATTGAAATGCATACATCTTAGACATTCAAATCTATACATGTACTTCTGTGTTTTAGAAAGCTGTTTCCTACATTATGAAGAGCAGAAACTTTTGTTTAAAAGGATAAATTCAAAGAAATGACAGATTATGTAACTCTGCTTCACTCCCTGTTTCAAAAAAGTAATTTTCTTTCATGAGGATCAACTATCTACCTTCATCTGGTTAAGAAAGGAATAATCTGTAAAATTAAATATTTTTATTTTTAAGACACAAATGTTTACCCCGTTTACTGTAGGAAACCTCTTACTTGAAGCAACTGAATGATGCTCTTTTTTTTGTTTGTTTTCTTTTTCCCTGAAAGTTTAGGTTAGGCATGTCTTCAAAACCTCAGTGAGGTTTTGTGCAAACCAGTGTGCAAACCTTAACACTTCTATTCCTTTACAATTGTTATTCTTATTACTGTGGATAAAAATAATTCATCTACAGACAAGTTATTCCTGTAGTTCATAGTCAAGAAACTTGCTCAAGGCATGAGAAGATGATCAGAGGGCTGGAGCACCTCTCCTGTGAGGACAGACTGAGAGAGTTGGGGTTGGGGTTGTTCAGTGTGGAGAAGACAAGACTCGGGGGCACCTTATAGCAGCCTTTCAGTACTTAAAACAGCCCTACAAGAAAGCTGGAGAAGGATGTTTTACAAGGGCATGTAGTTATAGGACAAGGGGTAATGGCTTTAAACTGAAAGAAGGTAAGTATAGATTACATAGGAGGAAGAAATTCTTCACCGTGAGGGTCGTGAGGCACTGCTTAAATTTATTGATTATGCTGATAAATGCAAGTTAGTCTGTCACCTACGCTACTTACAGCAAAGCCAGTTTTTCCCACTACCTGCCAAGCGATTGGCAGGGGGATCACTGGAAAGTGTGTCCTCTTGGAATATCTGAGTACTGACAGGGGCCTGTGCTCAGGGGAATCCTTCTGCATTCTTGTTCTACTGTTCCTCAGTCCCTTACTCATCAGAGAAAGTTTAGGTATTTTATGTGCAAGGATTCATTTTTCTGAATTGCATCAGGTCCTAAGCTCCAGGTATCAGCCAGAAATATTCTCACCGATTGTCAATGGTTTCCCTTAAATGGAAATAGAATCATGCATATAGATTTGCCATCAGAAACCTACTGAAATAAAACTGTTTTCATCAGTCTCCTCCCTGTCAAATATATAACTCTGAGAATGGCAAAAGCTATGGTTTGTGTTATTCACAGTTTTATGAGCATTGTATGTTAACCAGTTTCAGAAGAAGCACAGTGGTTTTTTTATTCCACTCACATATTTCACCCTAATGTCTGAATATTAAAGAAAAAGGTTCCACACTATGTTTTTTCATCATTTAATTTAGAAGGTAGATTAAATGATTAATAGAAATGTACATTACATTTCCCCTCTCAAATTAGCTGAATAAGTATATATTAATTTAGAAGTTTAAGTTATGATGTATTTACTTTATCCTGTAGAAGGATGAAAGTCCTTGAATGCTCTGTGCAGAAGCCTTACAAGAATGACACACCATTTTAATATTCCAGCAAATCTTAGGAATTATTTGTAACAAAAGACAAAATATTTAATAGGCATATGGTAAAACAATTTAGATTTTTTTTCACAAACATAAATCCACAAGATTAATAGTATTTTTGCTAGTCAAGTATCTTATTCATTAAAATGGATTACAATGTGTTTCTTTTCAAATGAAGATTAGAAACTATCCTTACATACTTCTCTAAACAACATTTTAAAAAAGTGGGAAGGTAAGATCATTAAGGAAAAATAATTCATAAGTGAATACAGTTAAAGAATCCTGTATCAACTTTATCAGCCTAAAGGAGTGGAATTATTTTCCCAGGAGGTTTCAGAGTCTTAATTTCTGACTATCTGTCTGAGAACTAGTTACAGCTTTTGGTAAAATTGTACACTTACTTCCACGATCTTCTGTCCGATGTTCTAGTTAAGACAAAGATACCTACCTGCCTGTTCAGTAGGGCTCGCATGGGACCAATGCCCTCTTGAAAGCCTCTGATTTAAAAAAAAAAAAGCTCACCCAATTACTCACTTGCCCAAATGGATTTTCTCTTGGAACATCTAACAGAATCTAAGAGAAATGCCTGTCATTGTTGAGTTGGTCAATTGCACCACATCCAGTCACAAATTAAATAGAACATTTGTGACATGTTGAAACTTAAACGTGTCATCCAGAGAAAGTAACATTTAGAGTCCCAGTCCAACAAAACAGTTCAGCACTCACTTGAGAGCAGCCTTTATTTGCCTGTGAGGACAGACATTTCTTTTGTTTTTAAAGCACATATTTTTTTCTGAAATGTTTTTCTTGTCTGGAGCAATAAGCACTAGTTCCTTGGAAGAAGAAGTTCTGTGGTCCTTTTCACCTGGTTAAACCCTTGTACTCTTAAATTTAAAGATGAAGTTTTAGAAGTAGAACATGTAAAAGTTGTGCAAGAAGGTGCAGTGACAAATTATGAGTTTACTTAGGTATTGTGGAAGACATAATCACAAAAGCATTTCCTAGGTCAATTTCCATTTAATCAATTCAAAAGGCAGTGTAGCTGTTACCAATTCAAGATTGTTTCTTGCCAGCATAAAATAGAAACACTGGGCTTGTCCCCTCTTGTGTATTAGCAGATGCCAAATTGTTTGCTCCGCAGTTGCACATATACAGGATTACATGTTGCCTTTATTCAGAGGGACAAACAAAAGATAAAGCTCTTTTTACATTTTCCAATTTCATGCATCAAAACAGTTTCAATGGAGCTCAAACTGCATTGTGTAATCCAACCAGGAATCTAAAGAGCTGAACATTGAAAAGAAAACTCTCTCTAGATATTTTTTTTAGAATTCTCAAGTAAAAATTCCTTAAGGAGAGTATGATGGCAGTAGCTTCAAGTAATTTGTGTCAATTTCAAATAGAACTGTGTAGAAGAATACTCCATTCAACCTGTACTGTTTGTAAGTTTATCCTCTTCTGGTACTTACACAAGTCATCTGTCTATGTGTTTCTAGATTTTTCTTGCATGTTCTGTACAAATATTAGCATATATTTATGTAATGGAAAGACAAAGAATAAACTAGCCAGTGGAGGGTTTTCCTTCAAACACCAGTCTAGGAAGTAAAGTAGATCATGAGAAGAAAACTATTATACCCATAGTAAGAGCCGATTGTTACCCAAGCAATAATGCTGGCATATGCCATCAGCAACAATTCAGTTCCCTCAACCACAACATTTCTGAAAGCCATTCAAACCCTAGGATAAAGGGATGTTGTCTTCTGCTCCATTCTGAAACCATGAACCTGAGAACAGCCAGATGTGCCAAACCTGAGATACAGGTTCTTTGAAAGACAAGCAAGGCCAAGAGTGTCTGCCAGGATCTTTGACAGGTACTCCTTAGTGGTCTATACCAATTGTATTTGGTCATTAATATCACATTCTCACACAGGATAAGACACATAACCACAATGTTCTGCCACTTCAACCTCCAAAGCAAAGCTTTTTATTTGATTGGAAAAACGCATTTGATTGAGACAGAAAGGCTCGGAAAGCCAGCAGTGGATCAGATCTGTTGTTCTTCCCTTCAGACACATGTTTTGAAAATCTCCAAGAAACTAAGTGGCAGGGTGGCAGGTGATTTATTGCAGGCAAATGCTCTGATGCAGCAGTACCTCTGTGACACTTGCTGCTCCTTCAGAGTGGCAAGGCTGGGCTGAGGAGGCTGTCATTACTCTGAGACTCAAACAGGAAACTGTCATGATGGAAGAAAACATCTTTTACAGTAGAACCATACTATAAAAATCCAACAGTAAGGGCATTACCAGTCCAGGTGTTGACACTGGTCTTCATGGGAGACAGTTATGAAGTCATTTAGAGTTGTGCCATGAGGACCAAGCCTGTCTTCTTTTCTAAGTTTTCTTTGGTTCACCTTTGCAGAAGACTCTTCAAAGTTGAGTGTGCAAACACACTGGACACTGAAATGTCAGCCTGAACAGCTTCCCTGTCCTGAGAAGCTGTCTTTGCACTGAAAATTAAAAAAACAAACTAGACATCAATGAGGTCAAATATGGGCAACACTTTACTGGTAAAAAAGCAGTGAAAGAGCTGAAGAATGTAAGGGCCATCTGCTGTCATGGAACAAAACCTGACCAGTGTTTTTGGCTGTTTTTTGGAATCAACCAAGTCACCCTGTAACTATTCAGACACTGCTGTGTCCCAGCGAAAACATACTGCTTGAAGAGACAGATATGGACTGTATATGGCCACACGCCTCTCTGCATTGCAGGCTATGAAATGCACACAAATAAAAATCGTTCTGTTTAACTTTCCTCCCCTCTACATACTCCTGTGTATCTGCACATTCTGGCTGGAGATTCTGTTCCTTGTTAGGAAAAACAGTGGCTGCACAGGAGACAGGCTTCTGGCTGCAGAAAAGCAGAGTACACACAATCAGATGCCACCTGCAGCTGAGGGGGAAGATTAAGCATGTTTGCATATGACCTAGGACATCTCAGCACCCTGAAGAGCCATGGCTGGCCAGGCACTTATAATACATCACTAGCTCCTCCATTCATCACTTCCAGATTTATTCTTACTAGTCAGTAGCAATGCAGGAGGGGTGGGCTGTTTGGGTCTGGTAGGAGAGAAAACCAGGAAACAGGTGCTCATTCAAGCTAAAGACTAAACGGATGGCACAGTCTCAGAATGAATTATGGACTTCTACGTAATTGTCCTCTGCACAAGATTCCTCTGCAGCATTGGAGCCCTTCTGTTTGGTAACTGCCCTTGTGCCACTGCAGTAGTCCGGTTAACTCGCTAACCCCTGAGGCCTGGGAAAGGCGGCTGGGCTAAAGAGTACAAGGCAGAAGTGCTACTTACAGGAGGCTCTGTGTGAAAGCAACTGTGTTGGAAAAGTCCCACTGTCCCATGTAAGGAGCTCAGGGGTACTCATACACAGGTACTGGAGGGTCTTGGAAGCACTAGCTGAAGCATAGATATCTGCCTATTCCCCAGTCTCTTGCTGAGACTTTCACAGTGTCTTTAGATGTAAAGGAGAAAGGTAGTGTGGGTTGTCATGAAACTGCATTTCACAAGCACTCCAAGCTGAGTGTTAATGCAATTTCAGACTACACAAACAAGCTGCCCCATGGGAAATTTACAAATATCCACTCTTGTCCACAGAAAGGTAGTAAAAGGCTCTTATAGGACTAGAGCCAAAATATCCCTCTGACTGCCCTCCTATTAGGCAGCCATTGAAATATAAATATTATTTTTAGAAGTGAGAAAGAGAGCAGCTAGTCTATTAGGAGAGGAAAACAAAAATGCTGTTTGGCCCAGTACGGCAACTCCAGTAAAAGCTCTTTGGAAGAAGACACAAAATAGGGAAAAAAAAGCCCAGAGGCATTTTCTCTACATACTGCTATATTTTGTTTTGAAATTACAGTGTACAGAAAACACAAATACACTGAAATCACATGTCTCGTTGTGGACATATGTCTCATTATGTGTGCTGAAAAGGCTGGAACTTAGTGCAAGAAAAAAAGGGGAGTGGAAATTTGAAAACAGTTGCATTAGATTATCTTGAGGGACTTACTTTTGCATTATTATTAATAAAGTCTTCTGGCATATTTATTTCTGGCTATCACAGAAAGCACATGAGGACTGGGATTATGAAACAATCTGCACTGTCTCTTTGCATTGAATGAGCTTGACTTCTTTTTATTTTGTAGTTATTCACTTTTTATCAGGTGAATTTGGACTATTCATTAGTACAAAACATGCTGGTGAAATAAAGATTTCTCATAGTCCTCTGATTGTATGTGTGTTTAAATTGATACACTTTATGCATTGATTTACTGACTTTTCCCACCTTTGCCAGCATTTTGACTTGTGTTAATTACATCCAGGTTCTGCTACCGATCCTCAGCAAAAATGAGGATCAAGAGAAGAAGTGTTCCTCATGTAAAGCCCTACAAGGTGAATTATGGTGGCAGGTTCTGGCAAAACTACGTCATTATCAGCAGAACTATGTTTTGGCAAGCACACTGCAGAATGACCAGCTATTCCAAAACAATGGGAAACAGACATCTATACTTCTAGTGGCCCACCTATCAGTCCCTTCTTGGGAGGCAAAATTTGTAGTAAAATCTTCCAGTAAAATCTGGTTTCTAGTTTTACAAGTGTTTCTTCACAACTCATGAAATTTACAAAACCAATATAACCAGACTTCCAGAACCTGTATACACCTCAAGACTTGAGAAATTAATCTATTTTATCCATTCAAATGATTTGTTAACTTTGAAACATAATTATAGTGATTTCTAATATTTATGTTAATTTCCCCTTTTTCCCCCTCTAATATCAGGATAACTGATTTCTTCTTACAATAGCTGCCAACTTCACTACTCACAAGGAAATAAAATGTCACACTTGCACATGGGTTCCCCACTGTTCTAGCTTTGGGAAACAGTTATCTATTTTGAAAATCAAAATTAGAGTCATTCCAAAAGAGAAAAATTTGAAGATAATTTTATAGTAATTTGATGAAAACTTCCACTAAAACCACATAATCTTAATTTCTTGCACTTCTCCATCAGGAGTGTCTGGTGACATGAGTCATATGTTAGAAGAATCACAATCTTGGCTGCAGAACTAAGGTCCAGTCCATGGTAGATTTTGTAAAAGGTTTCACTTCTTCAATTTTAAATGGCAAATGTCTAACCCTTTTCTTGGTGAACCAGTATACCAGAGGTTCTTCACACATTTTATGTTCTTCAGGATAGAGGCTCCAGTAGTAAAAATGAGTGATTTTCTTTTCCATTTTAAATTACTTTTTGTAATTTGACATTTGAGGGCCTGGAAATTTGGTGTACTGCTGCTGACCTGACTAGATTTAATCCTGATGAATAAGGATGTAAAAGCAGAATTAGTCTGCACACTAATGATGATAAAAAATCCAAAACAGTTAGTAGTATTTATCTAACGGAAAGTCCTAACTGTCAATGCAACAATACTTATTAGCCTTTCAGTTTGTGTTATGAATTGTTGTCATGTCATCTATTACAATGTATTTAATCATCTGCCCCGATCATTTTTTTCTTGTGAGAGTGTTAATAGATAATTAATCTCTTTCTATCTTGGTTGCTACTCCAACAGACCCAGTTCAGCCTTTATTTATCACTGAAACTGTGTCGAAAGCAGCTTATTTCTGGTACCATCCTAAAATCTAAAATTTCATTATATTTGTTCCGTGCAATATCAAGCCACATAATTCTGTGCTCAAGTGGACAGACTATCAACTGTGCTGATGTGAATTTTTTGATACTAGGCTTCGAAGAAGCTGTTAAATACACTTTTGCATTATAAGACTCTCCCCGGTGAGATCTTCAATTGTTGAGGGTAACTGGATGTATAGGAAACAAGTTTCAGTCAGTTTTGGGTCTGATCCTCTTTGAACATAAAAAGATTATATTTCTTAGATTCTGTTTCACTAGACTGACTTTTAAGTTGCTAATGGCCAAAATGCCAATATCTGCTAGTACAAATTCCCTAGTTTCTGAAGAACATAATTTCCTCGTTGAAATTACAGCTTATCCTTAAGCTTATTTTAATAATGAACACATAGCAATACAATCACACATATAGCTTGCTTCTGTTAGTTCTGACATTTGTTTAAAAAACACAAAACCTTTTGCTTTGTTTTTACCAATTTTAAGATTTTCCAAGGGAGTGAGGAGATTCTTGATCCTGACTGAGATACAAATAAAAAATATAATTTACTTAGTGTCATTTCATCTATAATTCTCACACAGCAACAAAAAAATTAAAATGTTTTACAGAAAGAGAGAAATTTACAGATTTGCTTTAGAATATATATTTACCATATTTTACATAAAAGAAACCCTAAACCTTACTAAAAGAAGTAGGATCAATAGCATAAATGCCCTAATTTCAAGGGACTCAACAAGTTATCCCCAAAATAGGCAATGAAAAATTAAATAATCTTTTTGAAGTTACAACAATAGTAGCAAAAATCAGCCAGAATGTACATTTTTCCTACATCTCTGTTAACTTTTAGGGAAACATGTTCTGCTGTACATTTCATTACTAACTTCTAACAATATTACAGTGTTATGAGGTTTACAGCATTAGATGGACTTTGCAGAAAGTAGCTAGGTATTATTTTGTTTTGTGGGCACACATTACCTACTTGGTACTCTCATTGGATAAATAAAATAAATAGGGTCTGTCAATGTACTTTTAAAGTTAGAAGACTTTTTCCTGAAAGATTAGCCTGAATGTGCATTATTTCGTACTTCAGTCAGCCACCTTTCAGATATGTAAATTATAAACATGATGCAGACTTCAGTCAGCAGAACACTCAGTAAAATTCTCAATATTTCTGAGATTTAAATATTTTTATGATTAAAGTAAGCATTTAAGTATTGGTAATATAGACTCAACAATTCCAGCCATATGATGAAAGATCTCGAGTTACATCCAAATTTCCTATTTGTTGATTTTTTTTACATCCCAGTAATTTGGCTGAATAAGCCGACATATGCGTTTGAATCAGACCACATTCATCTCTCCCTCTTGACTATAGCAATTCGAATTTTTGCATATTTTTAGCATGTAATTCACCAATTCATGTTACTTTTTCCTATTAACCATGCAGGAAACAATGCCAGAGAAAGTCACTGTGAGAGGTTAGATTGAATCTGCTTTGTGACAGAACAAATGTTACTAAACCACATTATTTCAAGAGTTAAAATCTGACAAAGAGCATCACAGAGGTGCCAAGAAGAACATGATACACTTCTCAACAATGCACAGGTCAGTCAAAAGTACTGCTGGTGCTATAAACTCCTTAGCTGAGCCTTACTTCAGCAAGAGCTGGAGGCAAACCTTTGGCTATCAGCTTGGCTGATGCCATCCATGTCTGCATGAGCTATAAATCCCTGAGAAGCACCCTCAGGTGGCACCTGGGAGATGCACAAATCCCCCAGCTCACTCTTAAGCAAGACAGATGCTGCAAGTGTCTGATAGGTGCCACAAGGAAACACATATGACACCAGAGCACTGGTTATTATAGGAATGGTCCTTCAAGGTGATAGCCTCTTACTCCTGCCACCAGCTTGGCCCTAGCTGGGCAGAACATCTCTCTGCAGAGCAACACTGGGCAGCTCAAAAATCCCTTTAGCTGAGTGTGCCAAAGTTTGATACAGTCAGCTGGTGGTGCAAATTTTTTTCTAACAAAATGAGCTTCAGGCTTCTTGTAACATCTCTAGGGAGACATGCAATGCGTGGTGAGTGATTTCATATCTGGAGTTGCTGTCTCTGCTCCTGGCATGCTGCAGTTTCAACACACAGGTGTGTGAAACTGATGGACTGGCATCTCTGCAACAGACCACCAGGTCCTGTGGCCTGCCAAGAGACGATTATTTCCCCTGGCTTTCTCAATTGGCTGGGATAGCAGAGCTGTATGCAAATAGTTGCAGAGCCCTGCTTGGACACATACAATTAGTAATTTCTGATGTGGCATTGTAAAGGACTTTTGACAAATAAACTGTATTTTTGCTGGAATACTCACAAATTCCACATGTTGAGCTCCAGCTACTCTGAGTGGTATGAGAAAGACTAGTAAATTTGCAGCTGTACAAGAGAGGCCAGCTCCAATTCTAATACACATAAGTTGGGAAAACACATTTATCTCCCATGTTTAGTAGGCAATCTGTCCAAAACATATTCCCAGTTTATCTAAACACTGTTGAGGCACTGTACTGCTTATATCGCATGTTAGCAACTACAATAAACCCAACTGTTGTTAAAATTATTCTTGCTGGCACTTGTACTGCTAGCATTTAATAGCTTGATTAGCGCTAAAACATACAAAACTTTTGCCAATGTTTTTACAATGAAAAAGAATTCACTCTGGGATATCCTGATACTATATATTGCTAGGCAATAGGTAAAAGTAAGTCTGTTTTGTTAGGTCAAAATTCAGAATGCTATAACTTCATTTTCTGTGTTATGAGGAAGATATAAGAGATACATATAAAGTATGTTGCTTTGCACAGGTTTTTAAATGTATTTTTATTTTTCCTGTAACATGCACATGGATGCAATAAGAAAGCTTCTGTTGCTTTAAAGAGTTATACATTTAATTTCAGATAAATTATTTATTTATATGCATAGGCACATTTTCATTTGCACTCATAATGACACAAAAATCACCTTCTATAAACAAATGCCAAAGGACCACACATTAGCAATAGGTCTGAGTAGAAATTACAATCTATCTTGTTAGAAAATGTACTTATATTTTATTTAGCCTGGAATGTAGCTATTTGACTTTTAAAAGCGACTCCTGGCGATGGTTTCACAGCTCTTAACTTTTTCTAGTAAAAATTACTTTGGATTGTGCAGATTTGTAATTAATTGGAAGCTATAGCAACCTGACACAAAATTCAGTAGCTTCAAATCTCAGTCAGGAAGTAATAATATCCAGTAGATTTTGCTACGTGCATTTATCTAGTTTATATTTTAAATTGTTACAGCAAAGTCTTACAATATTACACTTTTTCTCTACAGATTTTACAGTTACAGAGTTCCTACCTTTTTTTTCCTATCCCTCTAACTTTGTAATTTTCATTTTATTCCTCTTGCATGTTCAACAGACTAGGCCCCTGCCATCGCTCATGGCCTGGTTCCATACGGATAAACAAAACTGCCAAAAACATTTTCAAAACGACTGGTTTCAGCCTACTTTAACTAAATCTATTTAAGTAATGCAAAGTCCTCTTTACTGAATTTTATTTTCTGTGGACAGTTTAAATTTAGAAAAATTAGAAATGGAGGAATGGGATTCATTGTCAATTTGCTGACTGACATGGTCTAACCACATTTATGTCAGCAGCTTAATTCTGCTGCCGTGTTTGGTTTTGTCTGCCATTAGAATAAGGCTTTTCTACATGGAGATCCTCCAGAAAAGAGTGAAATTAATGCTTTATTTCACCTAAGGTTAATCCCACTGTAAGGCATTTATTGAATTCCTGTGTAGATGCTTTAATTTGGAAGTCACATGGCTTTAGTTCAGTAGAGCTGAAATCTCTTAGGGATTACACTATAGTAATGGTTGCTTTCCTTCTGAATGAGAGATTCCGTATGGAGCCTTAATAGTCTGTAACATGCATATTGCCTTCACTCCTTTGGCTAATTTGTTCTACCTCCTCAAACAAAGTAGTCATCAATGTATTACAAATTATACTTCAGTATCAACATTATTAGTGTGGTAACTGACTGCTTCTCATTTGGAGTAAGCATGTTAATAGCAAGTATCAGAGAAAAAAAATAAACAAGCCTGCTAAAGCAGTAATTGCGTGTGTGTCATGAAAGTGGGATATTTGTCTTCTCATAAGTACCATGGAGTTTGAATTGTCTGCTGGCTTGTGATAGCCTATGAAAGCTATAGAAAAGAAATGTGGGAAATAATCACCACCTGTTTCTCGTTATAGTTTTAAACAATAGCTTCTATCTGTATGCGGCAACCAGGTAAAATTGTATGCAGGGATTGTTCTGAACCACTGAAAAATAAAAGTTTATGAAATGGGGGAAAAAATAAAACAATGTATTTTTTTTATAGAACAGAGAGACATGGATCATATTTTATTGCTAAGAAAGATAACAGGAATAATCAGGTGAAATATTGCATCATATGCTAAAAACAAATGTTTTCTTTTTGTTATTTCTAGTGCCTGCTTTTGCATTTGGAACCTATGTAGTGTCTAGCTTTATTCCTTTTACAGGAGTTCAAACACATCTACAACCTATAATATAGCAAGGAAATCAAACATGATGGAAAGTGATTCCCATCATCATTGCCAACTTCTGTTTTCACAAGAGAAATTCAGGGAACTGTCAATTTCATCACAACTACTCCCTTAGCAAAATCTTGAGAAAATTCCTACATTTGTTCAAGGAAGGTAACCTTGCAGAATGTGTCCTGCTTGTGAACTTTAAGGCTTAGTTTTGACAGCTGAGGAAGGGTCTGAAATAGTGATCCTGACCCCACATTCTCACTTGTACATCCCATTGGAACCAACAAGTAGCCCTTGCCAGTGCAATCTGACCCATATGATATACTGTGTTGTCTGCATGGACCAGACTGGATTGTGTCAGACACTTGGTTAAAACCAGACCAACTGGAAATGTAAGCACCATCCCTAAGGCCCACTTGATACCATTTGTGCTAATCCATCTGAAACAACAACATCTGTTCACAGGAGCCACAAGTGCACCTAACACCTCAGAAAGGGATTTCAGCTAAGGAATGCTGTTGGGTTTGAAGTATTAGTTTTTTGCTACTCTGCACCAAGGTCTACACACTCACTCTCTGAGCAGTGCTGAGAATTTACTGTCTGGGGTAATACAAGGAAAATCTGTGACCCTTAAAGACATACAAGACCAGGTGTGGATTACTTTCTTTCTATGACCTGTTGCAAAGTGCTAATCTCAGTAAATGACTATGCCTTTCCTCTAGGTTTGTGTTAACCCAGTAGGTGAAAGCACCATACCAGAGACCATCAATTCAGATACTGATACTGAGTTCAACCTCTTCATGTGCTTCAGAAGCAAAGCAAGATTGCTGTTTCTTAAAGGTCTCCATGCAAACCACGTAGCATTTTGTTCAGAATGTGTACTAATTATGGAGAGCACTGTTTTCTGTATTTGGAGGAAATGGTATTTGCTATGCAAGGACCACATATGTTTTAGGCCTTCTTGGACAAATAATTATTTGCTATTTAATAACTGCATTCAGCTGCAGAGAGAGAAAAACTGAAAATACTGTAACCTGACTCTACAATATGTAAATCTATTTACCTGCAGGCTACAGAATGCTGTGTTTTTCTCTGCTACAAGCATAAAAGTCACTGAGCAACAGTTAACATACATATATTGTTTTTGTCTGTTGCAGAGGTACATATCTGCTGCTACAGCCACGGACTGCTATTAGTTTCTTTGTGACATGACCACATGGTCTCAAAAAAATTAACAAAAAAAACCCCCGGAAAACAGTAGGCAAAAGAGGACGTTGTTAGGTGTAATTATTTGTGCCTTTGAAGATACTGTTGATGGGAGTGAAACTCAAGTGAATTAAGAATGAACCACAACAGAAAGGAAAAATACAAGAACAGAATATATTGCCTAAAGGGACCATATAAGAATAGCAATACTTGAATTGTTCAAATGATGGGAATGTCTACAGGGTAAATCTAGACCAGGATCCTATTGTTCCAGGCAGTGTACAGACATATGGTAAATGCAAGCCTTTGTCCAAAAGAATTTGAAATTATATAGAAGAGAACAATACGGGTGGAAAAATACAGAACCTATTTTTCCTGTTAGAAATAACAAAGGTTGGGCCCAGCATAATCTATTGTGTGTGCAGTTTGCTGTGGGTTCTTTGTCAGAGTTAGGGGCTAAAACTAGATTCCCAGTCCTCTACTGCCTTGACTGGAAGACATTTCACACATTTTGCACTGCTAGCACTTTTCATGTAAATTCTTGAATTCCTCAGTTACTGCTTTTAAACACCGTTCTTTACTCAGATATTTATTTTATTGGCTCACTAATGAAAGGTTACATCAGGTGCTGTGCAGTGATGCACCAACAGTCCCACAAAAAAGACCTCCAGTTAAACATCTGAACATCCTCAGTCCAGCAACATATCTCTGCAATGCACACACACTTATACAGGGTTACATGAAATTAGATGTGTTTGCTGAAGATTTTAAAGGAAAGTTTAAAGGACTTAGTGATAGATTTCAATAAGACTGCCTTTCAGCCTGTTTACCGGATTCCCATCTTCTCTTGGTGTAAGTGATCTGCATCCCCACATTAAATCCATCTTTGCAGCAACAAACACCCACCAACTTGGTCACAGAAAAGCCAGAGTGAAATGACTGCATTTTCCAAACCTAAACCACCTCAGAAGAGCTCTAATTGTCAAGATACCCCCCTTACTATTAAGGGACTGCAGGGAGAGGTCAGCTCAGAAACCACATACAGCTCTTGCCAAAAGTGATGAAGGCACCAGAGTAGGAAGGCTGCTTTTCATTTCAGGTCAGCACAAGGCAGGATGGCAGCCTTACCTGCTCTGGCTGGTCAGTGGCTGGGGACTAGGCTATACTCTGGAAAATATGTCATTCACTTCCAGAAAAGGATAGGCAGGTATCTTTTTCTCCCAAGAAGGGCTCACTATTGCAGTTTATGAAGGTCTGGAGACTCTCACTCTTTAACCAAGAACCATTCTGGTGTAGGACATAATAGTAAGAGTCTGACCTGAGCACCAGAAGAGACTGCGATGAGTAGTACCAGGATTGCTCCCACAAAACAGAATTGATATTGGCTGCTGGAGGCAGTAGCAAAGAGTTGGTAGTAAGAAGAGTGCATGAAACTGCCTAAGGAGGAGTAAGTGATCTTTAAAGGAACTTGGACATCCTTAAGATCAGATTAGAAACAGTAGAGTGACACTGGAACAATTTACTGTGGAAAAAGAAGTCCCATGCAAGTATTTCTGAGCTTTTTATGTGTTGTTTTTTGTTTTGTTTTTTTTTTTTTCCTTCCTTTTGTTTTGTTGTTCTCATTCCAGTTTATTATTCGTTCAGCTCAGTTTGCTTCTGGTTCACTTAGTTTTGACATATGACTAAACAAAATTGCCAAGGGCACATAGATGATGGATGATACAACGATGGCAGACTTATTTTCATTCCAGTTCTAAATTCTTCTAGATGGGACATTTTTCTTTCCAAGTTCAATCTACTGCACGCATGAAAGTGGTGAAGTTTCTTACCTTTACTGTGGAGTGTTTGTTCTTCTTAACCTTTTGTATTGTTGAACTGAGCTTGGAGAGATGTTTGGGGAAAGGCAAGGTAACGGATTCAAATTGTACCTGGATTTTCAGGAACAGCTTTAGGATCAGATAATTCAGATTTATTTATTTTTTATTTTTTCCTGAAAGGGGAGGATAAAAAAAGACTTTCACTAGGAAATTCCAGATATAAGAAATCTGACCTATTTTTCACCACATAATTATTAATCTGTGACACAGATGCTAACAGCCATTTAGGAATGGATACTACTATGTGGAAAAGTCTAATTGGCATGCATACGAGGTCTGCAATGTCTAGACAAGCCCATGAATTGAAGTGGGCATGAACATAAAGAAATAAATGGGATGAATGTTTGATTTTTGGCTAGTGAATAGCATAGAGTACTTAGTACTTTTACTGCGTAGGGTGAATTATCAAAATAGTAATTTCTGGGTATTTTATCTGTTGTTTCTGTTGTTGTTTTTTCTTTTCCTTTGTTTTCCCCAAACTGCATATAAAGCAATGGTAACATAGTGGCAGAGGAAGATATAAATGCTATTTAGTGAGATTCAGACCTTCAACTTAAAAAAAACCCCAGAATTTTTATAATGGTCCTAATTTCTCTGTTTCCCAAGTACTTGGCAAATCAGTATCATGGTGCTGCAATTTCCAGAAATATGTAGGCTGAAAAAAGTTTTTGTTGAGCAGGAATAATAAGCTGTTTCAAGAGGGACTGGCACTTCTAGTGTCTTTTCACACAGTCCTCATTACTTCACACCAGCAGTTCCACTCTTCCAGGCTCCAAACTGAAAACCACAACCTTTTGGAAAATCTTTCGTATATGGTTTCTAAAGTAGCCCAAGCAATCAGTTCCTGTAGTGCTGCACAGTGTTGTCTCGATTAACTCCTTACAGATATTTCAAGATAATTGCATAAACAAAAAGGCAGAGATGAAAGATAGCCAGACAATCTAGTCTGATCTCAGTAGATCAACTCTAAATACCAGAGGTTAAGGTTAAAACATGCAATGCAGTACTGTGATAAAGGTATCCAAGATAGCTCAGAATGCATACTAAACATAATAGTTTGTATCCAAGAAGTGCAGATTTCTTACTACAAAGTGAAAACGTGCCTTGAACTCTAAAGAAGAAATATCGCTCTTTGTAAATATTTTCTTTCATGACCTTGACAACATGACTTCTTCTCACTTCTCTTGGACCTAATTGTTTTCTTACTGTAATTGTTTGAGGGAAATCCTTTGCCTAACTCTTCCAGGAGGTCTAGACTGGATCTTTCCCTGTAGTCTCCTAAAGCACATTTCATTCCAGAGCAGAAAGGAAAGGTGTCCTTCAAAGTTGATTTCTTGTCCCTGTATCTCTTTGGGTGTTTTAATGGGCATGTCTGATATAATGCAAAGGCCAATAAACATATTTTCTGTACCTTTTTTTCTTCACTCTAAAACCTCCCAGAGAAGTATAGAATATATTTACTACTATTTGTAGAATAAATTGTGCCAGCCACCTCTTCACTCAAGAAAAATTTAGTCCTTTTTAGAAAGCAAAACATAAGAAAAGCATAACCAAAATTTGAACAGGATACATTATGAAAGCAAAGTTAGATGAGAGCCATAAAGCATCAGGATTGCTGCTGCATTTTGGTTATAGAGCACTTGTGTTTCACAGATGGGTTAGTGTTTATTTGACTTCTTCATCTGTGACTAAAGGCCCTTTCCTAATATGTGTATTTCCAACCTGCTGCGAAGTTTTGATTAATGAACTGATTTCAGTGAGGTCCCATGTGGACTCTTTATGACCACAAGTACAAATTCTCAAAACAGATATCCATATAGTGTTCGTAGCTTCAACTACATATTTGGTGTCTTGTCTCTTTCAATTTTATGACTCAAAAATGTCCTGAACAACTTGATCTAGCTGGAGCTGGTTTTAGCTGAGGATTGAACTGTGTGAACTCCAGAAGTCCCTCACAACTCACAATATTCCATTTTATAGTATTCTCATTATACTTCAATGAATCAGCCAACACTAACCTAGAATATCATGCTCTGTCATACTTTTTTTCTGCTAAGAACAGCTGACTCACTCCCCTCTTCAACCCACAAGTATATTTAATCTGAGAATCAGAGTCTCTCTTTAAGCAAGACACCCTCTTGCTTAAAGAAAGCAGCACTGAAAATTCAAACCAAAATATTCAGGTTACCGATGTACATCCATTCCTGAAAGTATTCAAGAACAGAGAGTCTGCCACCCCTCTTGGAAACCTGCTTAATTATATTTAAAGTGGGTTTTTTCCATTTGTCCACTTGGAATTTTTCCCCTTTTTATTTATTTTCACTGTCTTTCTTTTCCCCAGCAGGCACCTCTGTGAAGAACCCATCCCTGCTGCCTTGATCTCCTCCCCATAGGCACTGGGTTGCTGCTAGGTGCTATGGAGCTGTCTCTGCTCCAGGCTGAAACAGTCGTGGCCCCACAGTCTCTCTTCACAGGGTGACGGCCCCAGACCCAGAGTGCCTGTCCCTGAGCTCCTCTAGGCTGTAAACATTTCTCCCATGCTGGGAGAATGAAAATTGGTAACCAGGTAAGGTCTAGGAAGTGCAGAGCTTACCTCAGTCTCCTCTTTGTGCTCCTGTTCATACAGTCCAACACAACAACAGTCTTAATTTCTGTCCAGGGACACTAGTGGCTTATATTTTCTCATCACTGGAGCTGCAGAGCTGGTTCCTGGCTGGTGAGCCCTAAGTCTGTGTTACTATTACAGGAGGCTAATCCATGTCATGTGCATGATTTTACATTTGTCCTTGATGGATTACATTGCCTGCCTATTGGCTAGTTGCTCCCTTGCCTGTCAGGTCCCTCTGGATGGCAGCTCTGTCCTCCAGTGTATTGACTGTTTTCCCCAGGTTAGGATCATACATGAACTTGGTGAGTGTGTACTCTGTCAGCTCATTCACATTGATTAGGGTTTTTAAACAGCATATATTCCAGGACAGATACCTGAGCAAGCTCGCCTATAACTACCCTCCAGGCAGAATATGAACCAGTAACTGCCACAATGATCCAGCTAATTTTGAGCCTTCCGACTGTTCACACACCTACAACATAACATCCCAAACTAGTAGATTATATCCACTGATTTAATTCACAAATCTAGCCATTTTGTCACAGATTCAAGCATGATACACCCATGGTAAATTCACACTGACTGTTTCTCATCACCTTCTTGTACTTCATGTGGCCAAAAATATGCTCTAAGAGGACTTGCTCCGTGATTTTTCCAGGCATCCAAGTAAGGCTGACTTGGCCTGTACTTCCACACATCATCGTTTTGGATGTTTCTGAACATAGCTGTGAGATTTCCCTTTCTCCAGTTGCTGCAGATTGCCCTTGGTCTCCATGACCTTTCATAGATGAGAGTTTGCCCTTGCATGGACATTGGCCAGTTCTCTGTGCAACCTCAGATACAGCCCATCACATCACATGAAACTGCGTCGGTTGAGTTTTTTCAAATGATTCCTAACCAGGATCTTCTCCATTACCAGTAATTCTTCTGCTTGAACCTTGGCTCTAGAAAAATGGCCTGGGAGACCTTGCCGATTAAGGGAAAATGGTGAAAGGAGTTGTGTGCTATCTGCAAGCAGAAGAAAATAAAATTGTACTGAGGGGTCTATGTCTAAGCAGTGAATAAGAGAGTAGCCAGTATTGACCTTTGGAGCATTGAGGGATGCAAGCTAACGTAACATAGTGAGACTTCATCTCTTATCTGTTGTGCAAGGTACAATAATGTACACAATTTCTGCATGGGGAAAAAATCCTGTTGTATCACCAATAATAAAAGTATGACTTTCAGGATATCAGTGGGTATTTGAAGCATAGATCTTCCACAGTGCAGCAATTGCAGTGTACTGGATATTATTTCCAATTTGCAAATTGCCCAAAAAGTAATTTCACCTTGAATTCATAATTAAGGTATACTATGCTCAATGGATATCCAGCCACCACAAGGAACACAGAATTCAGAATGATTTGGAAATTGGAGACATCCTTAAAAAATAAGGGTAGAAAAACCCCTATATTGGATCACAGCAGGAGCCACACAATCCCACTTTCGACAGCAGTAGAAACCTAACAAAAAATAGTATACATATATAAGAGCATACTTTGTGAAAGAAGGGACATAATTGTGGTGGGGTCTTTTTATGTATTTTACAAAGTAGGACCACATATAAGGCAGGCTAAGCACTACTGAGATTTAAAAAGAAATATCACATTGTTCCGTTGTACTGATTAGCAATGCTTATGAAAATCAGCACAGAGGCAGGGAAAATGATGACATTAGCATAGGCATATACTGACTATGTAAGGCTTAGATCTTTAAAGCTGCTTAAAGGACTTGGATACCACTTCCCAGTAACATATAGGTCTAACAGTAATGAATGAGCAAATCCATGGGGAAAGAGCTGCTTAAACATCTTCTAAGATTGTGAAAACACAGTAACAGAGAATATGGTCTAATTCTGAAAACATCTAAATAGAAGCAACTTTTGTCTTGTTAATAATCTCATTAACTCAATGGTTCTGCTGACATGAATATAATTACCTCATACATACATAAGCATTTTCAGGTTTCCGCACGTCAGAGACAATACCTCTCAGCACAAAAAAATAAAGCTTTAATAATGAAATCTCATTACTTGCAAGTGTCTCTTTACGAATGTTTGATGGCAAGCTTACTGGCAGAACAAATATGGTGTCAATGAAATATTACCTGGCTTTCCTGAGAAGATGATAAAGTACACATGTTATAAATTAAGAGAAACACGTGAAACATTTTTTTTTTAAATCTAGGTACCTAGCACTTCAAACAGTAATGCAAGTACATTTTACACTTGGGAAGCAATTCAATTTGATGAAATCATAGCTTTAAAATAGAAGGGTCTTAAAATAAGAATAGTCAGTAGGAAATAATGATCTAGAAACAATGTAGTTTTGGGAACTTCCAGGCATAAACAAATATCTAATTCTTTAAACCATTTCTTATAAAACATAAATTATCATATTCTCTGGACACTTCAAAAGCCAAATGTTTTTAGTCTTCTTAGAAAGCAAAATTTCTCCACATAAAATGTTAAAATATATTATTCCAATTGAGGCAGTAAAAATAGTTTTTGCATGACCCAAAAAGGAAAAAAAATAATATTTTCAGATGACCTGCTGTATCTGATTTTAAGAAGTCAAAATGCAAGATCACTCCATTTAAAATTGTCATTCCTTTGTCATTTACATCACAATTCGATCACTGTAGTTTTTACATACATTTCTACCTACTCATCAATGGGACTTAATCCACATACAAAGGGCATGAAGCATGCACTCCACAAGCAACATATTTACATTTCAAGAAAGGAATAAAATCCATGAAGTCCAGAACTAACAGAACATGATGCCTTTTGAAGGACTCATTAATCTGATTGAAACCAACAGGTTCATGGGTTTGTCTCTTTCTGGTGGCACTGAGGATAGGCCAAAATTTTTCAAGGGCACACACAAATGCAGTGGCATATTCGAAATATCCACGTGGGATTCTAGAAGCGAGCAGATTATAAACTTCAAAAAAGGAACCAAAACATAGAAAGACCCAACATACACCAGAATTTTAATGGAGATATGTAGGCCTTTTCAAGATTAAAAAAAGGGAGAGAAGGGCTTATGTATACCTGAATCTTGACTTAAAGTTTATATTCATGTAGACATCTTTTTTAAAAGAAGTTTCAGTGTGCTTCTTGTGCTGTGAGACTCTCAAAGGAGAAGTACATTTTTTTCGAATTAAACTAGTCCCCAAGAGAGCAACTATTCAGATACAATTCACATTCAGTTCACTTTGTAAGAATTGCAGCAGGAGGAGAGAAATGTGCAGAACTCACAGAGAAAATGTACTGAGATTCAGCATACATGTAATCATGCTTATACCAGTCCTTGATGATTGGGTGGACAGGTCAAGAGACACCTGGAAAGGTGAAGATACAGTAGTTTATATCAGTGCTGTCTAGCCTTCAAGTAATTAAATCTTCCTTTTTCTCAATATACGGCACTCTAGGACTACCCAGAGCTTCATGTTAGCAGAGGAAGAAGAATGCAAGAATATCTCTCTCAGCTATACTTGACTGTAACTTTCTTCAACTAAATCTCAAGTTTCTGTGTTTATTGTCAGTGATTTGGTAAAAAGAAGAGCAATTACAGGGATTGCCATGAATATGTAACCTAGACAGCAGAGTGAAAGAGAAGTTAACTGTGGTACAAACAACAGGGAGATAAAAGATAAGTTATTTTACAGAAACTAGTTTGAAAAGCTTACAGAGAAGAACATATTTTTAAAAACCTTAATAAAACCAGGAACAGAACACTTACCGTGACATCTTTTTATTGGGACAAATTCTCATTCCAGAATGAAATTTTATTTTGGTTTCATTTTACTGAATAAGAACATTTATTCTTCTCTTCTTTTTTTACGTAAAATAAATATATGACAATCAAGAGGCACCACAAATCTCACAAGAAAAAAAAAAACTGAATTAAAAAAAAAAAAAAAGTTTGGCCAGCTTTTAGGCTAATAAGGTACAAATCTGAGAGAAGGAACTCTAGTAACATAAACTCTAGAATTCAGCAGTTAATACAGGATTCAGTTTCAGAAAAAAAAAAAAAAAAAAAAAAAAGAAAGAAAGTAAAACAGTTCTGTTGCTTCTCCAGTCTATAGATAATGTTGCATAAATCTACTGCAAACAGTAAAGATCTTCCCTTGTAAATGATAAATTTATTGTGAAAATAATCTGTACTCGTATGTATGTATCTAACTATATGTATATGTGTGTGTGAGTGTTTATGGGTATGGGTACATACCTGTGTATATGATGTAATTAGCTTTTTTTTTTTTCCTCCAAAAACTTTAATTCTCATTCAGGCAGCTAAAATGAGTTCAACACCCAGATTCTCCAATTATGATGTTTATGTCATATTAAACATTCCATGAATTATGCATTTATCATAGAATCTAAGAATCATAGAATGGTTTGGGTTAGAAGGGATCTTAAAGATCAGCTAGTTCCAATCCCCCTGCCATGGGCAGAGAGACCTTCCACCAGACTAGGTGGCTCAAAGCCCTGTCCAACTTGCCATTGAACACTTCCAGGGTTAGAACATCCACAACTTCTCTGGGCAGCCTGTTCCGGTGCCTCACCAGCCTCATGGTAAAGAATTTCTTCCTCATATCTTATCTGAATCTCCCCTCTTTCAGTTTAAAGACATTACCCCTTGTCCTGTGGCGACATGCCCTTGTGAAAAGTCCCTCTCCAGCTTTCTTGTAGGCCCCCTTTAGTTACTGTGAGGCTGCTATACAGTCTCCCTGGAACCTTCTGGTCTTCAGGGTGAACAGTGCCAACTCTCTCAGCCTGTCTTCACAGGAGAGGTTCTCCGGCCCTCTGATCATTTTTGCCACCTCCTTTGGACCCACTCCAATAGGTCCACGTCTTTTTTATGCTGGAGGCCCCAAAGCTAGATACATTACTACAGGTGGGGTCTCACAAGAGCAGAGTACAGGGGCAGAATTACTTCCTCTGACCAGCTAGTCACACGTCTTTTAACATAACCCCTGGTATGGTTGGCTTTCAACGCTGCAAGCACATATTCATGTGTCATGTTGAGCTTCAAATCAACTTCATTGTGCTTGGGATTGCCCTGACCTGCATGCAGGACCTCTCACTTAGCCTTCCTGTACTTCATGAGCTTCATATGGGTTCACTTCTCAAGCTTTTCAGGGGTCCTCTAGATGGTATCCCTTCCTTCCAGTTTTTCAAGGACACCACACTGCTTGGTGTCATCAGTAAACTTGCTGGGAGTGCACTCAGTCCCAGTGTTGGTATTGCTGTCAAAGATGTTAAACAGTACAACTACCAACCCCTTGGGAATGCCACTCGTCACTGGTTTCCACTTGGACATTGAGCTGTTGACCACAACTCTTTGAGTGTGAATATCCAGCCAATTCCTCATCCACTGAGTGGTCCATCTGTCAGATCCAGGTGCCTTCAACTTAGAGAGAAGGCCATCCTGCCTTGACCAGTGTCAAATACTTTGTGCAAGTCCAGGTAGATGAAGTCAGTTGCTCTTATCTACTAATGCTGTAACCCCATTGTAGAAGGCCACCAAATTTGTCTGACATGATTTGCCCTTAGTGAAGCCATGTTGCCTGTCACCAGTCATGCCCTTATTTACCATGTACCTTAGCATAGTTTTCAAGAGGATCTGTTCCATGATCTTACTGGGCACAGAGGTGACACTGACTGGCCTGTAGTTCCCTGGGCCTTCCTCTTGTCTCTTTTTAGATATAAGGACTATGTTTCCCATTTACCCATCAGTGGGAACTTCAGCAGACTGGCAAAACTTCTCAAATATGATGGAGAGTGTCTTAGCAGCTTTATGTGCCAGTTCCCTCAGGACCCATGGATGCATTTCATCAGGTCCCATGGACTTATGCATCTTCTGGTTCCTTAGATAGTCTTAAACCTGATCTTCTCATACAGTGCCTGGTTCTTCATTCTCCCAGTCCATGCCTTTGCCTTCTGTGACTTGGGTGGTGTGGCCAGAGCACTTGCCAGTGAAGACTGAGGAAAAGAAGTCATTGAGTACCTCAGCCTTTTCCATATCCTAGGTAGCCAGGTTCCCCATTTTCCTTTTGGAGAAGGCCCACATTTTCCTTAGTCGTTCTCTTATCACTCACATACCTATAGAAGCTTTTCTTGTCACTCTTGATGGCCAGATTTTATTCTGTCCAGGCTTTAGCTTCCCTAACCTGATCCCAGGCTGCTTGGACAATTTCTCTGTATTCACCTCAAGCTTCCTGTCCTTGATTCCACCCTCTATAGGCTTCCTTGTTGTGTTTGAGTTTGTCCAGGAACTCCTTGTTCATCCATGCAGGCCTCCTGGCATTTTTGACTGAATTCCTCTTTGTTGGGGGCTAGTCACTCCTGAGCTTGGAGGAGGTGATCCTTGGATATTAACCAGCTTTCTTGGGCTTCTCTCCCCTCCAGGACTTTAGCTCATGATAGTCTACCAAGCAGATCCCTGAAGGGGCTGTATCTTAGCAGCCTTTTTTTTTTTTTTTCTCTTGTACCTACTCATACTGCATAATTGAAACAATGAACATGACTAATGCCTACAGTAAACAAACTCTTTCTGGATAGCTCCATCCTGTTTCTATAAAAACAAGGACATGTATAAATGTCCAGTAGATGATACTGAAATGAATTTTCAAAATCAAGTTCTGTCAAATATTTTTGAAAAGAAACAAGATATTTGTTTTCCTCATCTGTCTAAGAATGGTTTGGCATTAGTTCTGGAACCTGTCCAACTCTTCCTAGCTTTCCTATAGCCTCTATGCTCTACAAAGCAGCTTGCTTGCTTGTTGTCTTTAGTTTGCTCTGTGTTAGAGTCAGAGGATAAATGCTTTCGTCTTACCTTTATATACATGCTTTATATACATTACCTTATATACATGCTGTAAGACTACCAGAAGCCCCTACATCCACACTGTCAAAATACCACAATGCATTCCATTGTAAAAGCTTCCATTTTGGAGAAACTCCATGAAAATGTGCATCATATAAAGTATGTCATTTAAAGAATATGAGTGTTAATCTCAGCTTGATCTCCCAAATAAACGGCAGAGATACTGTGATCCTGATACAACTTGAACAGAAAGTTAACATTTGTTTTTAAACCAGACATAATCTAGAATGTATTTCCCTGAGCTACTAAAGTGTACTAGGAAGATTTACAGTGTTCGTTTATTTTAGGCTTAGCAAAACCAAATGTTGCTTCTCCAGGTTAGATTTAATGACAGTGTACTGTAATTTTTAAAGCAATATAATTTGTAGTTCAGCAGTTAAAAATACTTAAAAGAAAGGTTTGTTAGAAACATCATTGTAAGTCAACCTTGCTATCTCAAAAAAGATGGAATGAAATTTTCCTTAGATTTTTGGCCTTGCTTGTGTAAAATCTACAATTGCCTCTAAGAATCCTTACCTATGACATTTTTCTTGTACTTTTCTTAAGCTACCTTTCTTTCTGCTTGAGCCCATAGGTCCTCAAGACTGATATAGTGGATAAGGAACAGTACAGTTACTTCTTGATTGCAAAGATTTTTTTACACAGTCAACAAATCATCTTAACTCCTGCAATTTTTTTCTTCTATAGGCTGAAACAAGGAAACAAGGAAGCCCAAATTCTTTCAGTCTTTCTTGGTAGCTCATCTTTTCCAGTCTTCTAGCTGTATCTTATTATCTTCTTCATTTTTCTAGTTATTTATTAAAATATTGATTTTTTGCCCAGTTGTAATATTTTTGCATTGTACTTTGTGGTGCTTGTTTTGTGCCTTGATATATCCTTCTAGTTATATAGTAACACTATATTTTTGTCTAATTTTTCATGTTCTTTTTAGTGAACACCAACTCGTCATACTTCCACGTGGATTATCACAGTACATAATAAGGTAACTCAGTCTGAAACTTCCATTGAAACTATTAGTTGGTGTCTAGTCTTCCCTTCTTTTTTTAACTTTTTTTTTTTTTTCAGCAGTGGAACTGTTCATTGTAGGAATTCATGAATTACTAACGATCATCCTAGGGAGGGAAAGAGCTGACATGCCCATACTGTTTACACCTTCTATACTCCTCATCTTTTCTAGCTGAAGATGAAGTAATAAACTACTTCACATGCACAGGTTAAAAATCTTTTAGTGTAAAGCTATTGCAGGTAAATAAACAAAGCAAAAAGACATCAAGGAAACAAAAAAAAAGTCCTCTGAATCTAAAACAGTCAGTTCTTCTGTCACTTCTGTTATGAGGAAAATCCACATATTCAATTCTTCTGGAAGTCTCTTACTAGGTAATTTCAAATTTGACAGTGTCACATGTTTTCCCAGTTCTTTGTGTGTGACTTTTACTTTTGGCCTAACTCACAACTCCAGATTACTGTTTTTTCCACAAAGCAGAGATATTTAGTTTTCTTGAGTCCTAAAGGTACTTTAATATTTGGAAGTAAGTCTTCAGTTGACAGGCTAAAATGAAACCTGGCAAGAGAACAATATCCTCTCAGAGCATCCCAGAATGATACTATTAAAGTTTGTGAGACACTGGGAAAAGTGATATGTAGAATTTCAGAGCTGATCAGCTTGTGAGTTATCACAAGCATAAACCAGTTTGTAAATATGTACATCTTTAAATATAAAAGTGCAAATAGGAAATATCTGGTAATAAGAAATACCTGGCAATGCTTTGGAAAATCACAGAATGGTAAGGGTTGGAAGTGACCTCTGGAGATCATCTAGTCCCACACAAATGGAGGGTATGAGGTGGTATTGCAGCCCATTGACATCATTTGGAGTACAGACATAGTAATTTAATGTGTATTTTATGTACCAACTGTGTTAGTTTCTATAGAAAAGAAAAACGTTTACCATAGCAGATGCTACATCACATGATACCTTCTTAAAGAAGCACACTTTGTGATTCATTTCCATGACAGCAAAAAAAACATGACTGCAATTGTAAGATCTTAAGAGCTGAATAAAAGACTGAATTTTTCTTCTGCTGACCTAGAAATCTCCTTGGCTGTTTGCTGCTATTTGCTGTTTATCCAAGTAATCCTGCAAAATGGGACATAATTGCAAAAAGTTATAGAACTCTAGCAAGTATGGTATCTGTCAAGGTTTAATGCAGGGCAACAATAAACCGTGGCAGATGCTCTCTGTCAACCCTTCCTCTCCTCCCCAGCAGCCCTTCCCACCAAGGAAAAGGTGATAGGAGAAAAAGAGAGAGGGACTTGCAAGCTGGAAAAAGCTAAAAATGCTTTACTAATGCTACTAATAAAATAGAGAAAATAATACAAAATATACAAAACCAATGTTGAATTTTCCCAGCACAGCTCAGCGTTACCCAGTGCCGGCTGCTCCAGCAGCTGCAGGACAGGCACCCAAAAGTCCTAGGCTGGAGTCCACAGCAAACCGGAACTGGGTTCAGTGATGCAGGGCCTGCAACAAGGTTGGGATCACAGGGACAACAGGCAGGATCTTCTTCAGATGCCGGTCATGGTCGAAGAGAGTGAGACCCTGATGATCTCCCACTTTTATAGGGTGTATGACGTGGATGGGATAGAATCCTGAGTTGGTCAATTTTAGTCACCTATTCTGTTCACCCCTTCTTGCAAATATGCCCCTCTCACTTATGGGAAGTGTGTTTTTATCAGTGACCTTGCATACCATTGCTTCTGTTTACAAAAACATGTAGCCAACTTCAGAAAAGTGCAGTTACTTAGAAGAATTTAGCTGAAAGGAAAATTCACTAAAAGAGAAACTGGTCTTGTTTTTTTTTAAAAAAACCAGGACAGTAGCTAAGAAAAGCTTCACTTGAGCATGCACAGAAATCCTTAACAGAAAAATTTTGTACATTTAGTTTTGCTTGCTAAAATAAAAATGTATTAAAATGCAAGTAGACCTTTACATATTGGTATTAAACAACTATTATTTTTAGACCAAAAAAAAAAATAAATCTGGTGGGAGTATAATCTTGGTTTAACTGCAAGAACTTCAAGATTCATATATGCTTAGTTTGGTGAGGGTTAAGTGAAGAGGCATGGTTCTTTATGGATAAATCTGGCTAATATTAGTTATGATCCTATAATAACTGACAATCAAACAGATTGGCTGCACTGCACCAACTAAATCCAAAATAAACAAAATGCTTTTGAAACTGAGTGAAAATAAACAGGGTCCAAGATATTTACTTTTCCAAAACTTGAGATTTTTCTTCTCTACCTGCAATCTGCTATGTGTCTGCTTTTTACTTCCTGCCAGTTACTGAAGGAGACAATTCAAGTGGCTATAGCTTTGGCTACTAAGGTCTTACTGCTTCTAGTCCACCAGAACCTACAGCCCTGGAAAACAGTCTTAACAAGATGTATTTCATAACCATAAAATCTGTATATCCACAAAAAGAGTAACAGGAAAAGGAGGGGTTTAAGCCCATCTTACGTAAAGAGGTTGGGAGGGGAATGAAGACATTAACTAAAAACATGGCAAGAAGAAAGACAGTGTTGGAACAGGGAAGTGAATCTCCAAAGCTACATTTGTGTAGCTTAGCAAAACCACTGTCTTTCATTTTTTTCTCAGAGACAGATGATTTGAGCAGCATTCATTAAAATAATTCAAAGAATTTTTTTCTAACTGAAAGGCACTTGGTTTCAAAATTTAGATTGATCAAATCTCTTTGGGAATGGGAAAGTGTATTTCACCATAGTTCAAAGGGACCTTGCAGTATAACTTCTTATGAACATTTAAGGTCTTAAAATTACGTTAAACTAATTTTCCTTCTGAAGCAAGACCAGGGATACCATGAGAGAAAAGAGCATGCAGCATTTGTGTTTCAGGCTTCTATAGGTTTCAGATAATGGGTAGTTTTTTTCTCTCTTCATATTTTCTCTATGTATCTTATAGTCTGGATGCTGCTTTTCTACTTCCTTTCCTCTAGGAAAGAGTGATAATCTCAATTATCCACAGTTTTACACAGATGATGAAGCTCATACAGCATTCCTTTTATTGCTGCTAGTGTCCCTCTCAGCATCTTTCGGAGTGACTTGTACTACTTACTGGGGAGTCCTTGAATAAAACTTCACCTGGTTCTGCTGAATTCTACTGAAAGTTGACAGCATTTTAGAGCGAATTTGTTAGAACTTTTCCCCAGAATACCTAATTAAGACAATATTTACATTTCCAAAATAATTTTTTCTAGAAAAATTCTAAACTGTATTGAAGTAATTATCTAGTACTTAATTTATGCTTGTAATACACAAATGTTTTATAAATACATATTTTTTTTTTAAATTCTGTACTTAATAGTGATGCCAAATAAAACTTTCAGCATCTGACTTGATTATTCCTAGTTATACGTTTTTCCTCTGTACATAATTTTATTGCTATAAAGATTTAAGTGTAGCGTATTCACGTATTACTATTTGCATGTACTCACATCAGCCAACAACTATCTTTGGCAGCAGGAATATTCTGATTGCATCAAGCTCAGTCAAAACCCAACCCAACCCAACCCAACCCAACCAAGCCAAACCAAACCAAACCAAACCAAACCAATCCAAACCAAACCAAACCAAACCAAATCAAACCAAACACCACCACTACTAACTGCAACCAAAACCAAAAACCAATCCAAAACCAAACAAACAAAACCACAACATTGTTCAATAAGAAAGACAGTTTAAACCCAATTCAGAAATCCCCATACTAACTTGTTGATGCAGCAGTTATTGTTTCAGCTGTGGAAGTATCTGGCCCTTTTCTCCTCTCTCTTTCCTCAGAAAATAAGTTCAAGACCTTTCATTCTTATCTTGCTGAAGAAAAATAGGTTAATTACAAAATCTGTAATGATTTTCATCATCACTCTCACTTGTCTTGTGGTCAGCTTTATTTTGCAATGTGCAAAGTACACTTTGTTTTATCAGTAAAATAAATTGATACAAGTTGAATATGCAGAGAGCCTAATACTGATGTAAATCAATATAACTCAATTTAAGTCAACTTAATGACATAAGTTTTTCCCAGAGGAAAATCTAACCTGCAGAGTCAATCTGTTCTGTGCAGAAGTGTCATTGTTACTTTTTTGACCACACCAACTGTGTCATTCCACACTTTAAGAAATAATGAATGTTATGAAAAGTATCCCTCTTGGATGTAAACAACTCATGCTAATATTGCATTTTTTGTGTCTGACAGATCGTCTGACATTATGCATAGAAAAGAAGAAAAATCCCCCAAAACTGTGAGTCTGACTTTTATGTTCAGTTGGTTGTGGATACAAACTTCAAAGGAATATTTTTATTAGTTTCATCTCCCTTCAAAAACATTTAAAAAGAAAATCCATGTTTGTTTAATCCATTTTATGCTAGAATAGGTGTTTGTTTTTTTTTTTTTTTTTTTTCAAAATTGTTGAAGAGTGATGATTGAGCAGTTTGTAATGCTAGGTGTCAGGGAGGGACCCCAAATTCAGTTTTAGGTGGCAAAACAAGTTCCAAAACAGACTTTATTCTGGCCAGAAAAGTACAGCCAATGAGCTGACCAAAACGAGGTTTATACGATTAGTTAGCCCTCCGATAACATAGGATAAAGGTTCAAATATCAGTTGAGGAGATTATTGGGGTGCAAGGAAATGAGAATAATGGGGATCCACAGCATGCATGCACACACTCACAAGAAACAGAGCCCTCTGCCCTGTGTACTACACTTGCCTGGTCAGCAAGGACTTACATTGTCACTCACCCAAACAAGGAGGTGAGGCGCTCCCAGTCCTGGGAGGTTTCCTTAGATGGTGTTCCTGCCTAAGGGGAGGGTTTCCGCATAGACCTGCTGCTCCGAGAAGACCACACAAAGGGAATCTTCGGCAGGAACCCAGTTTTATAGTCTGATCAGATCTGGCTGTGGGTAGTCCAGAAGCTTCTCAGCTTCTCTGCTGCCCCCTCCTCTGCTAATGACCCTGCCCAATCAACTCCAGGTCCCACAAAAGAGCCATTAACTTCCCCATTGAAGGAGAATGAGATGTGCAACTGCCACAGCAGTTCTCAGAGCAGGGAGTGCAACTGCCGCACTAGGTTTGGTTGTCTTCTTTTTCATCAACGTTTTGATGAAAAATTGCTTTTTTAATAACAGACTGTAGACTGTTTCTACAATATATCTATTTTGTATGAACTTGTTCTAGTATACCACTGAATAACTGAAATCCCAATTTAAATATCACCCCATAAACCCATGTGTTTTACTTCAACGCTGTGCTGCAGGGGTAGATGAGTTTTAGTTGTCCATTTGCTTCTTTTGGGCTGTTTGTGGAAATACATACTGTAATCAAGCAAACAGTCCTTGCTACATTGAGAGGGAAGAAAGCCTTGTGCTATGGCAAATATAGTCTGGAGAGAGATCTCAGTAAGGATTAGGTAATGGGAGGATGAACCACAGTGACCATAGAACATTGCAGTTTGAATATCAATGATGAGTTTTGATATTTCCTCTTAGTGAATGGAATCACCATAATCTAACTAATAAAGGAATAATCATGAACATGCAAGGGGCTCCAGGACTTGCTGTAAAGAATACAAGGGCTTTGTCAATTTTTCAGCTACTGCCACATCTGTGATGTAGTGCAGAGATATTAATTTCCCCGAGACAATTAATTAAGCCAGATATAGCAATCTGGACACGGACACAGATTTATTTATTGTGCCGCTCAATCTGTTATATTTGTCATCCTTGTGAAACTGGTGGTGATGCTCAGTACTAAGAGATGAACAGGGTAGTTTCCACTGCAGAAAAAAGAAACACTGAACCCTCTCTGTCTCCTGTTGTATCTATTGAGACAATGTTCTTCTTTGCCTCAAGAAAATGTGAAAGAAACACTTTCACCTGATCACTCACATCCTTAATTACAGTGAAACAATTTTCAACAAAAAAAAACCCCTCTATCTTAGAACTGAGAATTCCTTGTCTGCCAGAGGTAAAAAGACTTTTTAGTAACTTGAAGTAGGAAGTGCAATCTGCTTATTTTTTTTTCTTTGGAAAGCAAGGGTTTACTTGCATAATACTTTATTTACACTTGTCATACACAAAACTCAGGATTCTTTTCCCATCAGTATTCAAACATAGCTTTTAAGTCTTTACTGCCCTATGTCATCATTTAGAGCTGAGGAAAGCATGTGAAACTTCTGCTGCTCCAATTTGCTGTTTGCTATTCCAAAGCCTCTCTGTGAGTACAAATTACATTCAAATGTGAAACCACAGAACAAGTGCTAGATTGCCACTTTGGGAAAAATATAGTACATAGAGTGAGGTAACACAAGATTATCTGCAGTCTTTAAGGGCCACTTACAGCTTCAGCCTGTAAGGTTCACTTGTAAGTGTGTGAGGGGTACTTCAGTATCAGGAGGAGTAAGGGCTGACATTGAACTTTTTACCAGGACACACTGAACCAACAGTAGTTTAATAGAAAATCAATTTAGAAGAATTATTTTTACCACATACTCAACAGACTTTGACTCCAACACTGTCATACTTTGCATATATCACCTATCTATCCTTGTCTATTTCCAAACTAACAAGCTTCCACTCCAAAATTTTGTTTACTCTTTACCATTATTATTTCCTAATAATTTTCCAGGATTAAAATTTTTAAACCTTAACTAAATCTCATGTTCTCAGGTGCCATTTTCACATTACAATAACAATGATAATTCATGGTTAAATACAGTTTTATATGTACATGAAAAGCATGTTTATCTGTACATATAAGATCTTTTTAAAAGACTGTTAGTTGCTGCAGTATCTTTGCTTGATGATAATGCCTAATGGTGTTCTAAACTGTGTAATACTAATATTTTTTACCAATGACATCCCTGTTCCTTACACCTGAAAATTTTTTCCATGTGCCAGTTAATCACAGCAGAGATCTGCTTAGTTGATAGCTTTTTATATCTCAGTGGCTACCCTACCTGTATTCTTTTTCTGCCTTTCTGGTCTCATGTCTTGTGCAATGATGAAGACACATGTATTTGTTTCCTCTAGGAGCAGCCAGAAATGTACTCTGAAAAGTAATGGCAAGACAGATAAAATGCAACAGCTCCAAACAGCACTTTCCAAGCCAAAGGTTACTGGCAGATGAAAAGAAGGGAAAGAAAGATATACTGACACAAACTTTACTATATCTCTGTGAGAAAGACACAGATAGCAGAGGATTGATGTTTTAATGTGGTGCAGTTAAGACTGTGTCACTTTTTGTTAACAGTGACATGTCCTTCTAGAATCAGTTATTCACATTATTATAAGATAGAGGACATGGAACAGGCATTTGTAGAATCAAAGAATCATGGCCTGGTTGAGGATGGAAGTGACTTCTGGAGGTCATTTGGTCCAATGCCCCTGCTCGAGCTGGGCCACTTAGAGCTGATTGCCCAGGCTCATGTACAGAGGCTTTTGAATATCCCCAGGGATGAAGACTCCACAACGTCTTTGGGAAACCTGTGCCAGTGCTCAGAGTATGAAGTGTTACTTTATATTCACAAAAAACCTCCTCTGTTTCAGGAGCATTGTGTTTCTTGTATTTGATTATAGTAAAAGTTAAGAAATGTTGTGAAGACTTTCAGATAAAGGGTTATCCTTACTTTTTTTCTTTGTCCACGATTTAAACCTATCATATATGTATGTACACATGCATGAATACAGGTAAAGTTTACAATATGGAAGAAAGCTACCAATGAACCACTTTCTCTTCAGTGATAAGTTCATTTGTGGTTTTTGATCTCTTGGTTTTGACATGTAACACTTTCATTAATGCAAGCTTCATGTTGAATCAGTACATAGAATGAATAAAAAGATTCAAAATAGGCCTAGAACAGTCTGTTGGTAATATAATGGAATGATCCACTTGGGGGAGATGATGAGTTGCTCTTATGATAATGTGGCTAATATTGCACAGCTATTAATTAAGATGAAGTAATTTGCATGTAGTGAGAATTATGAAACAAAGCAATTTCTAAACCCATAAGTCTTTCTGTTGTGCACATGTATGTGCATATACCACAAATGGAAATGAGGAGATACATTCCTTGGGACCTCCTTTGAAATCTATTTGGGATTCAAGTAGGGAAAAGCTCTGCTCAGGAAAAATTATACGTTTTCTTGATTATAGCACTATTAGGATTTGCCATGATGCAAGTACATCAGTGGTTTTCCATCAACAGCTTCCAATGCAGCAAATTTCCCAGTAGTCAGATGCTCAAGTGGTGTGAATGGCATCATTCATTTGACTTCAGTGGTCCTATGCCAGTGTACAGCAAGAAATGCTTCAAGCAGCCTTAACTTTAAATATTTGTACCTTTAAGTATCTTCTTATTTCAGCAGAATCCATAAACTGCAAAAGCTTGCCCAGAAATATTTCTGGAAGTTTCATTTTCCAGCTGTCAGAATGAGAGTTGTGAAAACACAGTCACTAGGAGTATGTTTTTCAAGGCTTTAGAAAACTGTCATCATGACAGCGACAAACAAGACTTTTTACTACAGTCCAAATGCTATGAGTCTGACCTCCTGACCACTCAACTTTTTATCTCAGCCTGTAGAATTTCCTTTCATTACTTCTTCACCTGTTGTTTCTTTCAACGTGTGTCAATAAGTTCACATGTGAATACATTGTGAAGAGTCCTAACTTAATGTCAATTAGCTTAATAACAAACAGTTTACTTGGGGAATTTTGAGCTATCACACAAAGAATCAGCATATACCACTTACTGGCTAAGTATTTGCTAACTTAAACCATGTGATAACACAACTTCTAAGGAAAACATTTTAGGGAATGTTATTTAAAAAAAAACAGGAGAGGAGGGACTACTTCGTGGACATTTGTTATTTACAAACAGTTCTGCCCATCTGGTCTGTATTTTTTCCTGCACGCAACTGACACAGGGTACATCTCTTCAGTAGTCTAAAAAAATGCCCAGAGTTCTGGCAGATGTACCCATCATTGTACATTAGCTGACTATGGATCTGCTAGCAGCAGAGCCACCCCAGAATGGACCTTAGACAAGACTGCAGCCACAAAGCCTCAGATGAATTTTGCAGCCTATTTCATCATAGACTGAAGAGTTAATATCCGAGCTAGAAAAAGCTAATTCAAGGTTAGGACTTCTGGACTGTATGTCAGAAATATCCTGAATGGTTATCAAAATTTAGTTGTAATGCCTTTGACGAATTTTTCACTTTTTAGTAATAACATTTGGAACCATCATGATTGTTGCTCTAAGTGACAGAACTATCTGTCTGGAGAGCTGGTCAATGAGGGTCAGAGATTTGTTTCAGGCAGGTGGTGTGAAGATGTCTGTCTGTCTTGGTCTACTCTTGCCCACAAAGACTAATAGCATATGCTGGCAACTTCTCCTGGTGAAGAATCAACCTTATTTGCAGATTGTGTTTCTTTTTACTCCCAGTATTTTATTAGTAGGAAATAAAAAGGTCAGACATGACAAGGCTGTTTAATCAAGAGTCCCACCACAGCTTCTTTGGCAGTAATAACTAGAAACAAAAATATTTTCTTTATTTGGAATAGGGAAATCTAAAGGAACTGAGCAAACTGATTGACTTATTATGAAAAAGGAATGACAGGATGGAGGAAGAATAGGAATGACTGCTTCATAAATTCTTCTTTTAGAAAGATGCTGTGTCAGGTTTGAAAGCATAACAACACAAGGCTGTTTAAAATAATAGTAACTTTTAAAAAATCATTGAATTACGTTGTTGGATGCAACAGGTAAAATTTCTAAATGTTACAAATATTTAACACAAATAATCTTCAATGCTGGCCTTAGTTGACTAATCTTACCCTTGCAAACAGATCACAAATTTTCATAAATTTAGTCCTTCAAAGACAAATCATTTTATCTGAGAGATACTTCCTTTTTTTTTTTTTTTTTTTTTAATTACGTATTACCTTACTTTGCCTCTGCAAGGATTTAGTGCACTGACAAAAATTTCCATATATTTTGTTAATTTTCTTATATTTTGTGATTTGTTAAGTCTCAGACTAATGAGGAGGCATCCAATTTGATCATGTCAAAAATATAACTGTTCTATGCAGCTTTTCTCAGCAGATATCTTTATATGCTACTTTAGTTAACTGGTATAATCCAGGTGCTTCTGAGACTTCAAATACTTTGTTTCTGTAGATCTCCAAACCCTGACATTTGCATAGGAACTCATTTTGATATTAATAGCTTAACTGAAAGCTGTGTAAAAGAAGGATCAAGACCTGTTATGAATTTCCTTTGGTCAATTTTTTGACTTATAAAATATGATGTAAGACTTAGCTTGCCATAAAGTAATGCTTTAAATATTTGTTGCTTGTAATTACATCACTGGTTTTGGAGATTCAATCTTTTTTTCAGGAATTAATAAAAGACAGTAAAAATTAACTATTGAGGGACAACAGGCGGAGAAGAAATTCAGATACACAACAGAATATATGACCTGAAATTCATACTACGTTGGACTGTGTGAGAGGTGAATAAACTATAATGGCCAGTGCCTTCCTTTTGAAGTATGTGTCTAGTTTGATATTTGTACTACTTATGTTCATTGAAAAAAAAAACTATGCAAATATAGACAGAGTAGTATTTTGAATATTTGGGTAGTATTTTGAATATTAGAACAAATACACTTCAAGAAATATGTGACTCGTGTGCCTTTTAAGAATACTAGGAATTTCTTTGGATTCAGTATAGCCTTTGAGTTTCAATATTTGCAAGTATTATTTTAACTTCTGCAGATTTTGAACCTACATAGAACTGTAAATGGCCAAGAACAGGTGTACTATTCACTCAGCAAGAGAAGAACTTCCTAGGCTTTAGCCTTCTAAATATTTTGCTTACTTTTGATTCCACTTTTCAAGATATAATTGTGCTTGAAACATAGAAATTATACTCATATGTTAACTAAAATTTTCTCTTACTAAATGCTCTTTGTATTATCAAGATAAAACAGTTTAAGTTCAAGCAACATGTGTTTAATGTCATTTAAAGCAAATACAAGAATTGAGTGCAAACCCCTTGATAGTTAATGAAAATACACCCCAAAGACTCCTACATATTTTGTGTCAGGTCACTGCAGTGCAGTTTGTCATGCAGGAGTAAATTAGAAATAAAGATACTGTTTAAAAGTGTGACATTATTTAATAGTTACATTTTAATGGCTTGTCAGTTTAATAATAGTTTTTGTTAAGTAACTTTAATATGAGGAATGGTTTGTAAAATTACAAAGACTGAAAGGTTATCATGACAATAATTTCACATAGTTCCTATACAGCTGACTCTGAGAATAAGTTGTAGTTCACTTGTAGTTGTCATGAGTGAGTCTCAAAGCTGTGGAGAAGCTGTGCGTTAGATGGTTGTTCATCTTTCTTTGCTGTATGCTACAGCAAACTTTCTGAGTATAAAAAAAATATTTGGTAGTTATTCCACATCAAAGGAAACATTTAAATATGTACCGTGCATTGAAAAGAGATGTGTTGATCTCTGCTTAGCTTGGAGAGCAGCTGTGAAAACTGACATTGTACCTATCACTAAAGGTATTGACTGTGTGCAAATATATTTATACAAGATAGCAGCAAACAGAATGGCAAGTCTTTGCAGTGATTTAATTCTGTGAAGTTTATTTTCATTGTTAGTTGCAACAGGTAATGCCAGGCTGCCTGCACTCCTGATAAGTGCATAATTCTTATGCAGTCATTTAAGGAAAACTCTGAATGTGTGTTTATAACTATAAAGAGGTGAATTAGCAAGTATTAGAAGAAAAATGTTATGGCAGGGGGAGAATGATCTGTTTGTCTTCTTTAAGGTGTTAGGCACTATCTGTTAAGACACTGGTCTTAATGAATGCATTTCAAGCCTTGTTCTATTTCAGCCTAATCCTCTTAAAGAAAATGCAATACTGGACCTGATCATCACCAATGCTAGTGAGCTAATCAGTGACATCAAGACTGGAGGCAGCCTGGACTGCAGTGGTGACAAGCTCATGTAGTTTGCAGTTCTGAGGAAGGTGGGATGGGTCAAGAGTAAAGTCAGGACCATGAATTTTAGGAAAGCCAAATTTCAGCTCTTCAAGGAGTTAGTCAACAGGATCTCCATGGAAACTGCCCTCAGGAACAAGGGAGCAGAAAAAAGATGGCAGATCTTTAAGGATGCATTCCATCAAGCACAAGAGGTCGGGATCCCCAGGTGTAAGAAATTAGGTAAGGAGGGCAAGAGGCCGGCATGGCTGAGTTGAGACCTGCTGGTTAAACTAATGGGCAGGAAGGAAATACACAGGCAGTGAAAGCAGGGATGGGTATCCTGGGAAGAGTACAGGGACACTGCCTGGTTGTGCAGAGATGGGGTCAGGAAGGCCAAGGTGCAGCTGGAGCTGAACTTGGCGAGCGATGTAAACAATGATAAAAAGAGCTTTTACAAGCGTGTCAGCCAGAAACCGAAGGTCAAAGAAAGCATGCTCACCCAATGAACACAATTGGTAAACTCGTAAGAACGATCAAGGAGAAGGCTGAGGTACTCAGCAATTTTTGTTTGCCTCAGTTTTCACTGACAAGCTCTCTTCCCACACCTCTCAAGTGGAAAATGAACTGCAAGACAGGGACTGGGGGAGCAAAGTCCTTCCCACTGTAAGTGAGGACCAGGAACCTGAACAAACATAAATGTATGGGACCTGATGAGATGCATCCCATTGTCCTGAAGGAACTGGCTGATGTAGTTGCCAAGCCATTCTCCATGACATTTGAGAAGGCAAGGCAGTCAGATGAAGTCCTGGTGACTGGAGAAAGGGAAACGTTGCCCTCATTTTTAAAAAAGGCAAAAAGGATGACCCCAGGAACTACCAACCTGTCACCCTCACTTCTGTGCATGGGAAGATCTTGGAACAGATCCTCATAGAAGCTATGCTTAGACATATGGAGGACAGGTCAGCATGGCTTCACTAAGAGCAAGTCCTGTCTAACCAATCCAGTTGCTTTCTATGACAAAGTAATTACATCAGTGGACAAAGGAAGGTCTATGGATGTTGTTTATCTGGACTTCTGTAAAGCCTTTGGCATGGTCCCCCACAACATCCTTCTTTCTGAATCTGGGAGATATGGATTTGATGGGTGAATTGTTCAGTGAATAAGGAATTGGCTGATTGGTCACATCCAGAGTCTACTGACTCAATGTCTCTATCAATACCAGTACAAGTGGTGTCCCTCAGGGGTCCATACTGGGACCAGTACTGTTTACTATAATAAGTGATATAGACAGCAAATTTGTGGATGACAACAAGCTGAGTGGTATGGTAGACACACCTGAGGGATGGGATGATACCCACAGGGACCTGGACAAGCTCAAGAAGTTGTCCCATGTGAATGTCCTGAGGTTCAGCAAAGCCAAGTGCAAGGTCCTGCACCTGGGTTGGGCCAACCGCTGGTATAAATACAGGCTGGGGCATGAAGAGGTTGACAGAAGCATTATTGCCACCTTTTAATACTTAAAAGGGACCTACAACAAGGATGGGGACAGACATTTAGCAGGGCCTGTTGCAACAGGAGAAGAGGTAATGGTTTCAAACTACAAGAGAAGAGATTCAGGCTAGACAAGAGGAAGAAATTTTTTACAATGAGGGTGATGAAGGGGATTGTGCAGAGAGGTGGTATGTCCCCCATCCCTGGAAACATTCCAGGTCAGGCTGGACAGGGCTCTGAGCAACCTGATCTAGTTGAAGATGTCCTTGCTCATTGCACGGGGGGGTTGAATTAGATGACCTTTGAAGGTCATTTCCAACCTAAACTATTCTATGATTCTTTTAAATATAGATGTGTGGTTTATAACATTGATCAATTCTTCAAGTACTGCATTTCTAGAAAACATTTCACAAAGACCTACAGAACAGCTAAAAATAACAAAGTCATTTATTGTAAAATATGAATGACTAACAAGATCTCTTGGCCAAATAATGAATATTTAGTTTTTCTTTCTTCATTTGAAAACATCAGAATATTTATTTTGTACTTTTCTTAACTTGTATCAGAAAATAATTGTTTCACACAGGTCTTGACTCCAGTATTATCCAATTAAAGAAGGGGAATATAATTTTCCAAAATGAGAGTTTTCCAATTTGATTTTCACAATGCAGGCTTGCTGAAAACCGTGAAAGTCTTCAAAATAGGTATTGCCGTTTTTAACTTCTGTTGAATTATTCAGTCAGAAAGTTTTAAACACCCAGTAAGTATAGCAGTTTTCACTATAAATACTGCATCGACCAAAGCTGCTCCTATAAATCGGGGTTTCATTTCTCAAACTGCTGGAAAAAGAACCACTATACAAAGCTTTAGAGTTTGTTTTCTTTTTTTTTTTTCAAGTACATGAAGCTACAGCAGCAGCAAATAGAACAATAATTTTTGTATTGTCTTGTACTGGAAGCAGTATCAGGTAAAGTGCTTTCTGCATGTGTGTGTTTGGTCCCATGCCAATACATACAGGTTATCTCCTAAGGCCCTGGGAAAAGTATTGTTGAACAGACATCCTACTGTTAAGATCATGAGAAAATCCTTGTCAGTTTCATTCTGTGGTTTCTTGCACTTGTGTAGGAGGGCAACTGGTGGTTAGCACCCTAGAGCACGATATCTTTTAACTACTTTTTTTACAAAGTAGAAGGAAATTCCTTAAGATGATGGACACGTTAGCTCTGAACTGCACAAGACCTCTAGTACAAGGCTAGCTAAACATGCTTCAGAAAATGCACTAATGTTGGTGATCCTGTTTCCAGGCAAAGGAATTGCAGAGGAAAATATCTTGATAAGCCTGCTCCAGTACTGGCCACCAGCTAGATTACTTCAAATAGAGACCTACAATGGCATCTGCTTTCTACATTCTTTCTACCTTGAGGAAAGTGCAGTGATCTTTCATACAAGTCCTACTTATGAAGAAGGTGAGTACATAAAGATGATGCAGAGTCATGAGGTCTAATTAGAGGGTCAATCTTCCAGCAGGATGTTCCTCTGATTTCCCCCCGAACACCTGGATTTGTGCTCCAGCAGCTGACTAGCCCTACTAGCAATGACTGAGAGTTTTTGGACTCTATTTTTCGTAGATAGCTGTAATACACTACAAACACAAGCATAATTGTTAATTCCATAGTATAATGCAGCATAGAAACTTCAGATGAGAAATTCCTCAATTTAAATGAGAAATAAATCTTGTTCTGTTCTTTGATTATAACTTAAACATACTGGAGACTATAGTGGTGCTCCTGCTGCAGATCATCTTTCCTTTGTAATAGGAAAAGCTTGGAAAAGATCTGTAACAAACACAATTTTCTGTAATTTACAAAAGATCCAGAAAACTTTAAAAAAACAAAGCAAAACAAAGCACCACTTTTATTATTATTATTTTTTTTTAAGTTTCTAAAGAGCATTTTTTGGTGGAAGTAATGAAACAACATTTATGTTATCCTTTCTTAAATGCTAGCCCTATTTGCATTTTCATGCCTACAGGCTTAAAATCCCAAACTTAAAATAAAAAGTGACTAGATAGGTTTTTTTCCTTACTTAACTAACTAATTCTTGAAGCATAATTTCGCCCATGAACTAAGCAAAATCTTCAAGATTCCTGAAAAAGAACATTACTTGTATGTTGTTTTCTTCTGTACCTGTTCTAGGGCTACTATATAGTGCAAATTTTTTTTAAAGTCACAATTCCAATATTCATCCCTCTGTAAAGGTCTTAACATTTGTTACTGCTTGACAACATGTGAGCTAAAATTCTATGGAAAGGACATTATTAAATTAGATTTCATATTTACACAATTCTTGCCAAATTTCTCTCAAGATTTTGCTTCACGACCATATCTTATGTGATTTTTTTCCTAAGTAGAGGAAAAATATATATTATCTGTGATTAAGACAATTCTTTATGTGAAAAATATAGTAATGTTTTGCAAATCAAGGCTGTTGCTATAAGTCATACTGCTTGTTTCTCAGAAAATTATTAAAATGACAAAAATAAAAGATAGAAATAATATTTCAATTCCAAAGGAAAAACCTAAGCCCTAATCCTGCAAACACTCTGACATACAGTTAAACTTAATTAGACCTGATCTAGAGTTTGTTTGGTACGTACATGTTGTCAAAATTATTTAGTATGGGCAATATTTAAATCCAGAGTTAAAATAAAACTTAATCTATGTGTGAGGTAATAGCCTGTTCCCAAAATCATTTAAATCTATCACAGCAGTTTGGTAAGAGGAAAAGCTGCTTCCCTACAGTGCTTGTGGTCATTATTAAAACTCTTTTGTGATCCAAAATAATTATTCAGTCAGCTATTGGTTTCTTTTGTCCATGAGTAGAATATTTTACTTTGCCTTTCCCAGACTTTCCTTATAACTTTTATTTTTAATTAAATTCATCTATTCCATTTGAATATGTAGAGAAAAAAATAATTTCAACAAATAATTTTATTAATAAGAAAGATATAAATGTTACAGTTATTGGGTTTTAATTGTATGTATATAAGAGAATATGTTATTGTGATAATGAAAGGTTTCATAAGTCTGCGTAAAAATGCAGCATTAAATTTAACATTGAAATGCTATTGTTTAACTTTGTCTTTGAAGGAATAAGTAGTCTCCATCTCTCTTTGCTGACATCAGCTGATGCTTTGTTTACCAAGAAAGCATTCTGTATCATGTTTACTTCCCTCTGAAATAACATTTCCTTAAGCAATGAACGCTTCAGTATCATTTGATACCTGATGAGTCTAAGTCTGTTCAAATGTGCATTATTCTAAATCAAGTGGAGTCCCAGTTTAAGATACCATGTGTTTGATTTCACCACAGAAACAAAATTATTATAGAAGTATCCACCCTTTTAATATAGAAAAGTCTTTATCGGTCAATAATTTATATATGATTTACCATGCATTATGTTTTTAATACACAAACTGGTCCAATGGTGACAACGACAAAAACTTTTTCTCTCTGATAAAATGAAGGAAAAAATGTTACTCTCACTGTGTATATCAACTTAAAAATGAATATAAAGTTATTATTTCAAATAAATGTAAAATGGGAACAAAATAGTTTAACTCAGTTTTTTATTTGTTAATAGATTCCATATTCATTTCTATTTCTGCTATTACTTTGAAAACAGTTAACCAGTTAAAATTAACCTGAAGGCCAGAGTCGTTTGAAAAACTGCATACAAAACTTCAATAATTATGACAACTTTTATTGTTTAATTTTAATTTTAAATTGCAGTGTAATATTTTATTGAAATTTTTTTTGCTAGTGTTGACAAGCCAATATGATGTGAAAAGAATTAGTTTCAGACTATTGTGAGTAATGATTAGTTCTACTTTATACCAGCAAAGCCAGTTGAATGAATTAATGGCAGAGTAAGCAGTGTGACTCTAATTATCCTTACTTCTCATTCTACAATCCAGCTACGACATGCAAGACAGAGGGAAAAAGTTTAAATATATTAGGTGTCCAGTCAATAGTCTTTAAAACCATAGTTCCTATTCTGTTGCTGCAGTTCTGCAAAACAGTCAAGATAAAAATTATTCAAAATCTGATTTTTGAGCTTACTTCAACCTGGGATATTCTATACAAAAACTTAGAGCTATAATTATCAAAATGGCACTGTCTATAATGTTAATTTTGGTAAATATCAGTGATATATATATATAACAAAAAAGGATTATAAATTCTGACTTCAGAAATGGCTGCATTCTACATTCAAGAATATATATATTTTATAAAGACATTAGATGTCTTTATAAAAGACATCTATTGTTTGAAATACAATAGATGAAGTTTTAGACACCTGAATACGTGAGCCTCATTGTCTTTGTAATTCAACCACCTAGTGTTGTAATTATACGAAATCAGTAAAAATTCCATAACATTACCCACTATTTAACATTAAGGACACCTAACCAGCTATGTTTAATGTTCGATTCAGCTAACCTATCATGGAGCCTTCTGTTATAAATAATTTAGGATGCATACTCATATTTAAGTAAATAAGTGACCTCAGGAGGATAACTCCTTTTATAGTTGCATGTCTACAGCATGAACTTCATGTCCAAACAAAAATATTGCAATTTTGACTGTTATCCTTCATTAAAAGCAGTTCATAGAATATACAGTTTGTACTTGCATTTTCAACATCAGGAGGAGATTCTGAAAAAGCACCACCATGAGGTCACTGCATCCATCAGCTCAGGTAAGTTTGCAAGATCAGTGTTATCACCTCCATAATGATGCCTTACCTAAGCAAAACTGCTGCTGAAACTGATGCAATTACTGAGTAATTCACTTGACTGCCTGGGACCAGAACAAACTTTTTTACTTCATGGCTTCCCATATTCGTAAATTTTTCAAAACAAGCAAACAATCCGTCATCCTATTCAACTGGCAATTTGAGACAGAAGTCAAGAGACCTGCTCAGCTGGTTTATGGTGATAATGGATTTCTCAGGAAATACCCATTTAAAAGATGTGTGTCTCAGTTACTTCTCTTTTGAAATTTCTGGCAAGAGAAATTGTTCAGAGTTTTATGGATTGTAGGTTTTCTTTATATGTCTGGCCACATTTGACAGATTTATTAGCACAACTAATCTGCCATTCCTTAGTGATATGAAAGTTTAGTTAAGTATGAAAGTTCTTTGGTTTTGAAAGTCTATTCCACATTTTTTTCATTAAATTATTACAAAATTGCTCCCAGTAACCGTGTAATTTGGATATCACATATATTTAACAATTCTCTTTCAGCTGGCACAATTCTATTTTTCCCTTGTGTTTATGGATTAGTAGAATAAATATTTTTTGCCTTGAATTACTTTCCTAGAGATGTATTAAAGAGGACAAAATATATCCTTCATCTGTGTCTGATATACGATGTGGGAATTAACATTACATTTCATAGTAATTTGAATTTGTTGAAGTTGTTTAGGGAGTTAATTCTGAATATGACTTGAGTTTTCAAGGCAGATAATAAACAGATAGTATCCACTGAAATAAAGGAAAAACAAGCATGTACACTCTCTGCAATGCTTTGAAAAGCCCAGCAGTGATAATTTTTAATACACCAATACCTATGAGAAGATAGTTATTTTTTGTTAATGAGTAATATCATATACAGTTCCCACATGGGATACAGAAGCTGCTTTTCATCCTTAACATGGACTTCTTAAAGAACTTAGCTTCAAACAACCTTTCCAAAAGGCATGGGTGGATATTAGATTGTTGTTTCTGTATTTATAGTTGTGGAATGAGAGCTTCTTTATAAACCTGAGGCTCTGAGTTGGATTGAAGGGGTTAGAAAGTGCCTTTGCCAATCTGAACATTGTTTAGTATTGCTTTGAAGCAGGAGCAATATGAGGTCTTGCTGCTGTATTAGGACTGTTGTTATTTTCTTTTTAGTTTGGTTGCAAAAGAAAAATGGCAGCAATTTTCTTTTTCTCTGAAGGCAAATATTGCAAGGTTTTTAGAGTAATATAGGCAGGCTGAGTAGTCTCAAAGGTCGGTGAAGGAAGGAAGGGATTTTGCTATTCAATTAACAGTTTAGATTTTTTTTAAGCTTAATTACCTGCAGAAGCAGAAAACCACAAAACTAGCACAAGCTTGGAGACCAACTAATGACTATGAGCTAACATAAAGAATGACCCCAATGCACAGACCTTTCTAAAGTGCATTAATGAAATAATGAAAGAACAGTTGAGTGTCTCCTCCACCAGTGTGCAGAACCCATTGAGAACTGGATGATTGCAAGTGACCAGTGGGACATAACCCTCCAGTGACAGCACAAGAAGATGAGATTTCCTGACTCCATCAATTAAATTAGCTGAGCATACTAGTGATTTCAGCAGCCTGTTTTCAACAGTGGTCTGTATCTGATCACCAACAGACAAATCTGTGAACTAATGTAGCACAGAGCTAAATGTTAAACTGTCCACAGTGTTTTTCTAAGATTGCTTATGCTCTGACAATTGAGGCAAGATAAATTTATTTATTTGTTCTGAAAATGCGACTTTAAAAAAAATCATAGGTTTAGCAAAAGACACTGAGACACACAGAGCTTCATTACTTGTTTTCCACTGATGGATGTGTTCTGCAAGTCATAGTGAATATCTGTCAAACTGGAATTAAGACATTTTCAGGATTTTAAGCGCTGTGAAAACTGAAATGCTATGTGTTTCTGAATGAGTAATGACTGATCTTTTCTTCCTTTCTAATAAGGCTGAGTTACAGCTTACATGGCTCCAACCAGATGTTACAAACCGAAGGTAAAGGAACCTTTGGGTCTTTCAGAATATATAGCAAGCACTGAAATACAGAGGAAAATACGACACATGGAAAAAGTGCTGCAGTGTAGGAAGCTCAGTAGAAGAATATTTTATTCTAAACCATAATATCCTTGTAAATTCTCTGAAATGGACAGGCACTGCTATGATCACTGATGATACATTCTTCTGTACTGTCATTCCACCCTAGTACTCATTCAGGTTTTTTAGTGAAACATAGTATTACAGTCCCCAGTTTTCTTCATAATTAAGACAGTAGTCAGAATGTCACTCATAGGACATCGTTACCTGCTTCAGGCTAAAAGACAAGGCTTATAATGCTCTGTTCAGAAATGTGAGAATCAACTTATTAGCCATGAAAATTAACTGCAGCAGCTTGTCTGAACCTTTGCACACAGATGTGCAGACTTCTAACACAGCTACACAAGAGCAGAGGCAACATACAGGAGACAAGCAAAGCTTCATTGTTTCCTGCCCTCTCTCAAAGTTTATAGAAAACCTTGCAAAATGAACTGATGCAGACCTGCTTGTGCAGGAGGTAGGATTGACATGCTTGTATTATTTTACTACTATAGTAATGGGTAATCCCACCAGACTAATTTGAAACAGTCCCCTTAAAGATGGATTGTGCCATTACACTACAAAGCTGAGAAGGAATGGCAGTGTAGTGGGAATGTATATTTCTGTCCATTTCCTCCTTAAGCATTCAGTCTACAACAGCTTAATTCTGCTTTGCCTCTTCCTCAGTGCTGGAGGAGAAGGGAAGTATAATGGGAGATATACCAATGCTAGTGGTAGTTGTATAAATCCAGTTCTGATAATTATAGCTGATCTGGAACACAGAACTAGCTTACTTATTTCCAAAATTCCTTTTCTTTACATGCTAATTTTTAAAAGAAAAACCCCAGAAAGAACCAGCTCAACATGACCTGCTAGAGGTAAGGGACCTAGTTAATTCTTTTGGCTATAATGGCAACTAGAACAAGCTACGGAATAAATATTATCAATTTTGACTCAGCATTTTTATAGATTGTATTTGCCCCAGTAGTTTCAACAGAAAAAAAGACTCATGGCTCCAGCACTTCTCTGCCATTATACTGAAAAATTCAGAACATATTTTATCTCAAGAGTTTCTTCAGAGATTATTCCTGGAACAAGATCTGGACTTCTGTTGCAGAAAAAGAAATGTGAAACAGAGGCTTGCTTAAGTCCATCTCTAGTCCTTTACCACCCTTTAGGATGACTTGCATTTAGATGATACCCTGACTAGATCCCCTTTTTGTGAAGTAAGGCTATCTTCTGATAAGAACAATATGGGAAGAATTATTGATATAGATTAAGTGTATCTTGTGAAAGTCCCTTTGCTTTTATTTATTACTATCATTTAATCACTTAATCAAGGCACTACCAGATTTAAAAAAATCAAACTATTTCCTTTTCACTTGTCCTCTTTTCTTTCAACTTTAATCAAATGTGAACAATAGTACTAATTTTCTGCATGTGCTTTTCCATTTCTTTATTTAAGGGTTTTAAGTCACATTGTTTAGGAAAGACAAGACATTTCACTCTGAATTTTGCTAGTCAGATTGTTACAAATCCCATATCTTGCCAGGAATTACCACTCCAAATATTCACTTGAAACAAAATTGTGTGATCTCACAAATGCAGGCTGATTGCACTGTCATCTAAAAATCTTCTAGACACCTAGCCCTGATTCTCTGTCACTGTGTACCTTAAGTCACCATCCTCAGTGACATAGAAAGCAAAGTGCATATTAGCATACAGCCATGCAGAATGGACCCAGGTTTTCCATAATTTCCTCTTCTGAGGTACAAACAGGAATCAGAAGTACCCTACCAGTCATCTTGATCTTGGACAGGGGAAAGAGAATCAAAAAAAGAAGTGCAGAGAGGTTTCCAACAGAAACCTTTTGCAGAATATGTCTGCATGGGCTGGTTTTTACACCGAGCAGAAAAAGTTTTGGTTAGGAGTGAATGGCAGCATGCTTACAAAAACTCATAAGGAACATCAGTTCTCATCCAAAGAGTTTTTCATGAGCTGTTTATCTATTTTTGATGGAAACATTGGGGGTCCTCTATTCATTGTCATCACATATGATAAGGTAATTTTCTTTGTATTAGAAATGAAGAGTACAGACCAAAAAAAGCAAATTATTATGTGTAGATATGGTGACTATGGTACAAGTTTTGCAGGCACTTATACATGTGTTTGATTTGAATTCATATTTCTAAATACATAATTTTAGTGGAAATATTCAGTAAATAGGATTCTGCACTTCTTTAAGCCTCTGTATTTTCAGTTCAGATATGTTTGTGTTTGTGTGTATGTGTCTAAATAGAGTTTGATTTATTTTATTTGTTTCAGTATATGTAATATATATAGTTCATATTGTTTGTGTTTATACATATATTTATATATAATACATGAATATATATTTATTTTAAGATAGTAAAGGTAGTGTAAATATTATTTGTGTATATAGTCTCTCTTTTGATGAACAAATATTTTCTGTTTCCCATTCTCTTTTAAAGCTATCTTTTGCTTTTTAACCAGAGGAACATGAGATATTATTGCCCACAGAACACCTCATTAGGCCCACCAGAAGCACAGAATTCACAGACTAATTTAACTCCTGTCATGACTCTATGAATGAAAGTTCCACTCTGCCAGAAAGAAAAAAAGAAAAGACTGAAAAGAATGAATTGCTGCACAGTGCTGCACCTTGCCTGAGAGACTGTCACATTGGAAGTGAATTTGCCTACACCTCTTAAGTGTCCTTATGGCAAGCCAACTCTATATCAAGCCCCTTCACATATCTGTAGACCCACAGGCCAAGAGGATAATACACCAATTCTGTGGTAGCAGTTTTATCTTGACATTTCACCCCCACGGTTTTCTAGGAAGAAGTTAAATTGGCCCTAACATTTAACATCGGAAAATGATTTGCTCTGGTTCTCAAGCAACGTTATAGCAAGTCTGTTGTTAACAAGTAGAAATGCACGATTTCGTACTAATTAGTAGGTCAAATTTCATCATCCCTTAGGATGTTTTGTTCAGTCCATTAAACATTTTCAGTTTTATTCTGGCCCAGTGTAACAACAAAAAGCCCTTTCTATTATCACTCCCTTAGTTTTGTGGACTGGTCTGTATCAGGAAAGCATTCAGCACTATAACTACTAAACACTGTGAAAAATGAGGTATCAGGGAAATACTGCCATTGCTTTAAACTCACAGAATTGAGGTAAAGCCTGACTTGGGACAATACCTTCAGTCAGGTTATCATGATATGTTCTTTCAGGGCCAAATTTTTACAAAATTTCTTTTAATTAGGACTAAATGTGTTTATATATATAGTGTATGGCATGGTATGGTATGCTGTGGTAGAGCATAGCATAGCATAGCATAGCATAGCATAGCATAGCATAGCATAGCATAGCATAGCATAGCATAGCATAGCATAGCATAGCATAGCATAGCATAGTCTTAAGACACTATAGCTGGTGTGTGAGTGCAGATGTGTGGGTTTTTATCTATGTGTGAAGGTAGATACCAATACATTTGAAAAGCAGCAAACTTTGAAAAAAAGGTGTTGATCCAGTATCTGTTAACTTTAATGGTCAAGAGCATAGCTTCTCTTTTTCCCATACCAAGTATGTATTATACACATTACTATTAAATAGGAAATATGAAATGAACAGAAACTAGTGTAGCAGAATTTGTAACAAAACTTGGAGCAAAGATAGGTGTAAGACTGTGATGGAGACCACATATTGTGCTGGAATTTAGACCACCTGTTTTGTGGAGGTTAAGGAATATATGTGCTTGGTTTGCATAAATTCTTACTGGCACAGGGTATAAGCAGAGGCTGGAATGTTTTACTTTTATTATCTTGGTTGTGGACCTAGTATCTTTAACCATCATGCTGTTGAGAAGCACATTACCTTAATAATTCATAGTTACCAAAAGATTTCTCATGTGGTTTGATGACAAACATGCCTGTCTGTATTTCACAGAATCACAGAATGTTAGGAATTGGAAGGGACCTCAAAGGATCATCTAGTCCGATCCCCGTGATGGAGCAGGAACACCTTGATGAGGTTCCACAGGAACGTGTCCAGGCAGGTTTGAATGTCTCCAGGGAAGGGGACTCCACAACTTCCCTGGGCAGCCTGTTCCAGTGTTCTGTGACCCTCACTGTGAAGTTTCTTCTCATATTTAAGTGGAACCTCTTGTGTTCCAGTTTGCACCCATTACCCCTTGTCTTATCATTGGTTGTCACCGAGAAGAGCCTGGCTCCATCCTCATGACACTCACCCTTTATATATTTATAAACATTAATAAGGTCACCCCTCAGTCTCCTCCAAACTAAAGATGCCCAGCTCCCTCAGCCTTTCCTCATACAAGAGATGCTCCACTCCCTTCAGCATCTTCGTGGTACTGTGCTGGACCCTCTCCAGCAGTTTCCTGTCCTTCTGGAACTGAGGGGCTCAGAACTGGACACAATATTCCAGATGTGGTCTTACCAGAGCAGAGGGAAAGGAGAACCTCCCTCGACCTACTAACCAACCCCCCTTCTAATACACCCCAGGATGCCATCAGCGTTCCTGGCCACAAGGACACAGTGCTGGCTCATGGTCATCCTGCTGTCCACCAGGACCCCCAGGTCCTTTTCCCCTACGTTGCTCTTTAATAGGCTATTCCCCAGCTTATACTGGAAGCTGGGGTTGTTCCTCCTCAGATGCAAGACTCTATACTTGCCCTTGTTATATTTCATTAATTTTTTCCCTGCCCAGCTGTACAGCCTGTCCAGATCCCGCTGGATGGCAGCTCAGCCTTCTGGCATGTCAGCCACTTCTCCCAGTTTGGTGTCATCATCCAACTTGCTGACAGTGCACTCTATTCCCTCATCCAAGTCACTGAATAATACAGGCCCCAGTACTTGACCCTTGAGGCACTCCACTAGATACAGGCCTCCAACTGGACTCTGCCCCATTGACCACGACTCTCTAGCTTCTTCCCTTCAGCCAGTTTGCAGTCCACCTCACTAACTGATCATCCAGACCACACTCCCTCAGTTTAGCTCTAAGGATGCTGTGGGAGACTGTGTCAAATGCTTTATTGAGGTCAAGGTAGACCACATTCACCACCCTGCCGTCATCTATCCATCTTGTTATGTACTCATAAAAGTCAATGAGGTTGGTCAAACCCGACTCCCCTTGGTGAAGCAATGTCAACTGCCTCTAATGACCCTCTTATCCTTGATATGCCTTGAGTTGTTACCAAGGATAAGTTGTTCCATCAGTTTCCCAGGGGTGACGGTGAGGCTGACTGGTCTATAGCTACCTGTGTCCTCCTTCTTGCCCTTTTCGAAGACGGAAGCAACATTTGCTTTCCCCCAGTCCTCAGGCACCTCTCCTGTTTCCCAAGACTTGGCAAAGACGATGGAGAGTGGTCCAGCAATGACCTCAGCCATCTGCCTCAGCACCTGTGGGTGCATCCCATCCGGACCGAGGAATTTATGGATGTCCAGATTGCCTAATTGCTCCCTAACCCAGTCTTCATCAACCGAGGCAAACTCCTCCATTTTCCTGACTTCCTCTGGTCCTCAGCGGTACGGGGCTCCTCAGGACAGCCTCCGGCAGAGCAGACAGAGTCCAAATAGATTCTGCCCCATAGACGATGCATCTCTGGCTTCTTTCCTTCAGCCAGTTCACAGTCCACCTCATTACCTGATCGTCCAGATCACTCTTTCTCAGTTTAGCTACGAGAATGCTGTGGGAGACTGTGTCAAATGCTTTACTGAAGTCAATATAGACCACATCCACTGCTCTGCCATCATCTATCCACCTGGTTATGTCCTCATAAAAGGCTATGAGGTTGGTCAAGCACGACTTCCCCTTGGTGAAGCCATGTTGATTGCCACTAACGACCTTCTTATCCTTGATATGCCTGGAGATGGCACCAAGGATAAGTATTTCATACTTTCTGTAAAGGACTAAACAGTTGTAGCAAGTATATTGCTAGAGTAAATCAGTGAAAGTAAATCTCATCATAGGAGTTTTAAAATTTCAGACCTCTCAGACAGAACAGGCCTCAATCCTATATGATGGACACTTCCCTACCATGACTTTTTATCATATCTGAATGCAAATTTGAAACACTGGAGTCAGTCTTTTGTATGTCAATTTGAATTATAGCAGCATGTTTTCCCCTTAATATGAATATAAGAAACCACATTTTTGATGCAGCTTGGAGCACAAACTTGGAGTCTTTCTTCCTTATTTGAGATGCATTTTGCCTCATGCCTCCAACAGCATCACATTCCTTGCAGAGCCACAAAGTGGTTTGGCTCATAACAACCACATGCCATTTGACATGGCTTGGGAAGAGGGGCTGGACATATGCCTGGCAGAAAAGAATTTGAGGGTGTTGATGAACAGCTGTCTGAACATGAACCAGCAGTGGGCCCAGGTTGCCAAGAAGGCCAACAGCATCCTCCATTGTATCAGGAATAGTGTGGCCAGCAGGACTAGAGAGGCAATCATACCCCTGTACTCAGCACTGGTGAGGCTGCACCTCAAATCCTGTGTTTGATTTTGGGCCCCTCACAACAGGAAAGGCAGTGAGGTGCTGGAGTGAATTCAGAGAAACACTATGAAGCTGGTAAAGGGTCTGGAGAACAAGTTTGATGAGGAGTGGCTGAGGGAACTGGGGCTGTTTAGCTTGGAGAAAAGGAGGCTGAAGGGAGACCTTATCGCTGTCTACAACTACCTGAAAGGAGGTTGTAGCATGGAGGGTGTTGGTCTCTTCTCCCACATAGCACATGATAGGACAAGAGAAAATGTCCTCAAATTGCACGGGAGAAGGCTTAGATTGGATATTAGGAAAAGCGTCTTCATGGAAGGGGTTGTTAAGCAGTGGAACAGGCTACTGAGGGAACACCTCTCTGGAGGTGTTTAAAATATGTGATATGAGTATGTGTATAAACAGAAGACTATATTAATTAACTTACTGTTCCCCAAGTAGTCTTGGGCTGCAGTCTCGAGTTGCTAAAAGAGATTAAAAAGGAACTCATGCTGAAGAGTTAGATGGTTGTGATTCATTAAAACTGAGTAGAGAAAGTAGAGAAAGGGGATAAGGAAACATGGCCCAGAAATACCAGTACTTTATCACTTATGACCATTACCTAAGGAAATGTGAAAATCACTGGTACACAGAGTGGGTGATTTCTTGGCCTTTCCATCAGGAATATTCTGCGAGAGTGTGTAAGACAGAGGGTTATTCTACCAATCCTGATTTCTTCTAAACCTTCTTTGGTGTTGCCACAAATAACCTGTGTTGACATCATCTAACTTAAGGTCCAGTTTAGGGTGACATGCAGCAGCAAAACAGCAGGTGAGACAAATGCAGCTGTTCTGCATTGCTTACACTCTGCCCCGAGGTTTCCTTTTGATGTGGGCTGATTTGTTAGAGAGTTCAGGGCTCCTCCTCTGCTTCCTATTTGCATGGATGAATTTTCTGAAAACATGCAAATTGCACAGTTGTCAATCTCATTTATGAACTCAGGCACAGTACTATCTCTGTCAAGGGCCTCTTGTAGCTCAAAAGCTTTTTTTTCCTCCCCATTGTAGTTTTAATTTCTGCACCACAAGAGCTGAAGGCCTCTCTTTTCTCACTAATAACTCATTAGGCTAAATCTTGGATTCCCCCCAAAAGCGTATAACTTATTTTCATTTCTCCCCAGTATTTCTTAAAGCCTTCTGGTGCAGTTAGCACTTTGCCATCTGCCACCTTCATGACACCGCAATAGGGAATGACTGGTCTGAATGATGTTTTCTGAACCGTGATGAAAAGTGTATCTCTGTTCCCATTTCTCACTGTGCTATTCTAACATACTACATTCTTTCTGCTGATCTATTACTGTCTGTCTTCAATCACTAAATGTGGTATCTTTCAGGCTAGACACTTGCAGTTTAAGGGTACTCATCTCATTGTCTCTTTGCCACTAATTCTCATCTCCCTTTTCCTCTCACTGCTGAGTAATAACTCACTTCATTGCTACTTGCTGTTTCCACTCTCCATTGTTTGTTTATCATGTTTTTCACAATGTCTAGGATGACACGTTATAGTCCAGACCATTGCTTATTAGCATCCTGTCGTAAAGCTACTATACCCTCTGTTCAACATTAACACTGTTTTAGAGTTATGGAAGAAGGAGGACTATGAACCAGCAGCTATGAAGGGTCTCTGTCTGTCCCAGTGTAAAATGGTCTCTGTACCAACTTTTGCTAGGTAATCCAGAAAAAGGCATCGGAATGAATGGGTGAAAATTATATATACATTGTATCAAGGCAGGTAGTTTCAAAACCATTGTGTCTTCCTTGGTGATGTATATCTGTGGTTTATGTCTCAGGTAGGAGGAATCACTTTCCTGTTGAAGCCTAATCTTCATTACCAAATGCCTTGAATTGGGTAGAAATCACAGTTTAGAAGTTGGGCTGGACAAGAGTCCTAGATTAATAGCTTCAAAGAATCTGTCCAGAGTAGCATTAATTTTTGTACCACTATGCTGCAATACAGAAGTGTCTGTAAGTCCATCCTGCTTGATTTGACTCCATTCTTTACATGCTAACATTGGGCTGTGTTGAGGTCATCCTGTCGGTCCATTGCAGCCTGGGACTGTCTCTGCACTCGAGGTTTTCACTGTGCCTGGCAGGTTCTAAATTGGATTTGTGACACCATCACCAACTTTGCATATGAGCATGAGAAAGACAATCTGTCTGTAGCCTTAATCTTCCACCTACAACAAAGAAATAGGAGTTCCTCTGCTGCAGAGCATGGTTTAGTGGAGTTTCCAATAATTCATGTACAAGACTCTGAGAGAGACAACGTTGCACTAGAGTAATTACATTGACTTCATGGACTATATGGATGAAACAGAGGGCAGTTCAGGCTTTCACCTTTTGCTGATACGATCCTTCAATATGTGAGTACCATCAGTGACATAACAATAAAATTACATGCATTTGGCAGAGTTACCACTGGGTGCCATGAGGGCATGATCATATTTAAAGTTTAAGGACTTCAGTATTTATCTCTTCCACTGACTTTCTTACTGTTGATAGTATTTCTGCACTGGTTAGAGGCTAGAGGAAAACTACTTTTAAACTCTGAATTGCAGTCTTGGTTGTGTTTTAATTTTTTTAAAAGAAGTGAGATTTTTTTTTTTTTTTAAACACAATTTCATCCTATTTTTATCTAATAAATTATTTGACCAGAGAGTTTCTAACTAGTCCTGTTTAAGATGTATTAATTTAGTTTAGTTTTAGTGCAATCACATTATGAGACTAACTGGCCTGGCTGAATAGAGAGCTTTGTCTGGAGCCTGGAGATAAAAGGGAGAATTTACAGCCTTTGAAAGAAGGACCAGGCAACTCAGGAGGACTACAAGGATGCCATGAATTTATGCAGGGAGATCATGAGAAGGGCCAAAGCCCAGCTAGAGCTGAGCCTAGCTTTTTCTGTAAAGGAGAACAAAAAACATTTCTATAAATACATCAGCAACAAAAGGAGAGCTAAGGAGAATCTCCACCCACTAGTGGATGTGAGGGGAAACATAGTGACAGAAGATGAGGTAAAGGCTGAGGTACTAAATGCCTTCTTTGCCTCAGTCCTTAATAGTAAGAGCAGTTGTGGTCCAGGTACACAGCCCCCTGAGCCAGAAGAGAAGGGCAGGGAGCAGAATGAAGCCCAAATAATCTAAGAGGAAATGGTTAGTGAACTGCTACACCACTTAGACATACACAAGTCTAGGGGACCAGATGAGATCCATCCAAGGGTACTGAGGGAGCTGGCGGAGGTACTCACTTTCCACAAACCACTCTCAATTATTTATTGGCAGTCTCAGTTGACTGGAATTTGGCAAACATAATGCCCATCTACAAGAAGGACCAGAAGGAGGATCTGGGGAAGTAAAGGCCTGTCAGACTGACCTCAGTGTCAGGGAAGGTCATGGAACAATCAGCCTGAGTGCCATCATGCAGCACATGCAAGACAACCAAGTGATCAGGCCCAGTCAGCATGGGATTATGAAAGGCAGGTCCTGCTTGACCGATCTCATCTCCTTCTGTGAGAAGGTGACCTGTTTGGTGGATGAGGGAAGGGCTGTGAATCTTGTGTACTTCATTAAAGGCTTTGACACTTTTCCACAGCATTATCCTCGAGAAACTGGCAGCTCATGGCTTGGACAGTCATGCCTTCACTGGGTAAAAAACTGTCTGGATAGCCGTGCCCAAAGTATTGTGGTGAATAGCATCAAATACACTTGATGGCCAGTCACTAGTTCTTCAGGGCTCAGTATTAGGGCCAATTCTACTTAAGGTCTTTATTAATGATCTGGACGAGGGGATTGAGTGCACCATCAATAAGTTTGCAGATGACACCAAGTTGGGTAGGATTGTTGATCTGCATCAGGGTGAGAAGGATGAACAGAGGATCAACTGGATTAATTGGCTGAGGCTAATCACATGAGGTTTAAGGCCCAGTGTCGGATCCTGCACTTGGATCACAACAACCCCATGCAATGCTACAGGCTTGGGGAAGGGCAGCTGGAACACTGTTGATGAACAGACATATCTGAACATGAGCCAGCAGTGTGCCCAGGTGACCAAGAATGCCAATAGCATCCTGGCTTGCAACAAACATAGTGTGGCCAGCAGGACTAGGGAAGTGATCATCCTTGTACTCAGCACTGGTGAGGCTGCACCTCAAACCCTTTGTTCGGTTTTGTGCCCCTCACTATAAGAAAGATATTGAGGTGCTGGAGAGAGTTCAGAAGAGGTCAATGAAGCTGGTAAAGGGTCTGGAGAACAAGTCTGATGAGGAGTGGCTGAAGGAACTGGGGCTATTTTGCCTAGAGAAAAGGAGCTTCAGCTTCAACTTATCACTCACTACAACTTCCTGAAAGGTGATTGGAGTGTGGAGGGTGTTGATCTCCTTTCTCAAGTAGCAAGTAATAGGACAAGAGGAAATGGCCTTGAATTGCACTATGGAAGGTTCAGATTGGATATTCGGAAAAATTTCCTAATGTAAATGGTTTTAAGGCATTGGTACAGGCTGGCCAGGGAAGCAGTTGAGTCATCATCCCTGGAGGTGTTTAAAAGACACATAGATGAGGTTTTTAAGGACATGGTTTAGTGCCAGAGTTAGGTTATGGTTGGACTTAACCTTGAGGGTCTCTTCTAACCAAAATGATTCTAGGATTTTATGATATTCATGACTGGACAACCCGTGAAATCTGAGAGTAAACTGTACCATACTGTCAGTCATGTAGTTAGTTTTCCTGTGTTGTTAGAAGAATGATAAATCCTGTTATCTTTTCGTGGTGCACAGTGGATCCAGCTTTGACATCATTTAGGAGAAGACTCAGAACAGGCAAAGGTTATAATCAACAAATACTCTGTTTGTTTGTTTGTTTGTTTTTTCCTAATGAACAAGCAGAATAAGGGATTTGTACAGTTGTGTTACTTATGAAATTTATTCAGAATTTCACACACACCAAAAATGAAACTTTTCTTTCAGTCAACTCTGCTGACTTCTGCTACAAAAATCTAAAAAGTTTTCCCTAGCAGTGTTTTTAGATATTTGGGTAATTTTATCACTGTCATCCTATTGAGGATTAAAATATTTTGAAACCTGTGTTTCTTGAACTTTCTTGAACATTTCCTTCTCAACACTGTTTGTAAACACTGACATATTATCTTCTAAAACACTCCTAAAGCAATCATTGACTACTGTAAAAGCCATGAAGCACTGTACTGTAAAAGTTAGAAGCACTTCTAAGTACCTGTACAAAGAAGATCCCTCCACTGTTAACAGAGGCTTCTGCTAAAGGGAAAGTGGGAGTGGAAGGAAGGTCTTCCTTCCACAAAGACCTAACCAGAGTGTTGGTAATTTCAAACGACACTGTGGTCAACAATCATCTTAGAGAACTCGACCACTTGAGTTAGACATGGTATCTAGTTGAGCAACATGAAAAACTGACTGTATGCCATCTCAGGCCAAATTTGACAGCACAATTTTGAAATTTTTAAATCACTAAAAGTAGACTTGGTGCTACTGTTTTCTTGAAAATATCTTCAACAGAGACAAGCCCCAAGCAATGAACCATTCACTATCACACTTGCTCTCTAAGCGGAATTTCTATTGGCCATCACTGCTGCTTGCTGTCTACAAGCATCTTGAAGTGAATCTTTTATGTAGCTGCTCTTATGTCATCAATGCTTGACATTTTGGTTTTATGGTACAAAAATGGTGTTTGGTACAGAAATTATGGTAATTGGTAAACAGTTTCTCATGGCAGTATGGTCCATAGCCTTAGCTCCTGTACATTATATTCTTCCAGTTATGTTTGTGTGTGTGCTCAAGACATTGTAATAGAGAGATATTAGCAACTACCACCAAGTAGGTAAATAATCGAAGAAATGACTAATCTCTAGGTCTGGACTTTCTTCTGAGAACATGGAGTGTGTTTTTGCTCACCTTATTTAATCTGCATCTAATTATGTGACCGTAAGTTAGTTTATGTTTTGAATAGCCTGACAATCCTAGATGCAGAAAAATGCTCTTGTTATTAAGACCCTGTGTCCTGGTTTTGTTAAAAACAGGACCAGTTCTCTTTTAGTGAATTTTCCTTTAAGCTAAGTTCTAAGTAACCACACTTTTTTGAATTTAGCTGCATGTTTTTCGAGATGCTGTTCGCTCCAGAGCTGATAAGGGTAGCAGTGGTATGCAGAAGAGGCCCAGTTTTAGATTTATTGCTATGACAGCCAAGGTTGCTGATAAAATTTGCATGTCCTGTAAGTGAGAGGGGCGTATTTGCATGGAGCAGCGAATAGAACAGGTGACTAAAACTGACCAAGTGTTCCATTCTGTACACATTATACACCCTATGAAAGTGGGAGATCATGAGGGTCTCGCTCTCTTCGACTACAACAAGCATCTGAACAGGACCCTTCCTGTCGTGCCTGCGATCTGAGGCCTGATTCCAGACCCTTTGTCCCTGGATCCAGTTCTGGCTTACTGCGGAATCCAGCCCAGCACTTCCGGGTATCTGCCCTGCAGCCACTGGAGCGATGCCAGCTCCACCGCTGGAGATGCTGTGCTACCCTGGGAAATTCAAGATTGGTTTTGTATATTTTGTATTATTTTCTCTATGTATTAGTAGCATTAGTAAAGCATTTTAAACTTTTCCAACTTGCAAGCCTCTCTCCCTTTTCCTCCTATTACCTTTCCTTAGCAGGGAGGGCAGGGGTTTATCAGAGAGCATCTGCCATGGTTTATTGTCACCCTGCAGTAAGCGGTGACACCCTGTATGTCATGAAGCATTAACCCTTCTCTTAGTTATTCCCATAAAAAGATTTTTGTTCTTAAAATAGAAGTGCTAAATTTTGAACTGAAACACAGTTTTCCTTCTAATAGTTTCTTTCAGTTATTAGTCACAATGTCATTTTTTTTGTATGCCTGCCTCTGTGTTTGAACTTTTAATTGTCCTCAAACAACAATGCTTTTGCCACTATATTAGCACAACTTGTAGTAATAGTAGTGGTAATGCTGCATTATCACCCTAGAAGAGCTTAAAATGCTAGAAGGGCTTAAAATCCAGAACAGGGAGTAAATTTACCAACATAAAAAGTAAAATTTGAGTTGTACAAATTCTGGGTACTGGCCTTATGTATACCTAACCTGGAGAAAAAGAATATATATTTGACAGTAATTGATCAGAAAGTTGATGTCTTAACAAATAAGAACAAATATTTAAAATAAGAGTACAGGACAAAAAACATTTTTTCTTGTTTGTGGCTCAGACTTACAAAAGAGTTAACAGAACTGTGAAATGGAAGGGTATTTGTTTTACCCTTGGCAGAGAAAAACACTGGTTTAGATAGGTACTGCTGAGGCATAAAATGCCAGCTGCCCCAAGAAGAAAATGAACACAGACTGTTTACTTTTGGTTGGAACAGAATAGCAACCTGTCCTGTTACTGACAAGTGTAAAGTCTTGATTTGTCTTTCCTTCTTCCTCAGGAGGAGTCTCTCTTGTCCGATAATATGATTGAGCTCAGGAGTCACTCTTCATTGGGCAATAATATGTTTCCCTTTTCATTTTTCAGTCACTCAGTGAAAAGAAATCACCTTTGAGATCTCTAGCCCTCATTTAAACTTTGACTAAGTTATACTCAAGTTTGAAATCATGCATTCTTAAAGACAGAATCAATGGTTACAACAGCATCCTGGTTCTTGAAGCTGAGGCAAGACACTGTGACACTGTGAAGGATATAACTTTGTTTTGCCTGTGGTATATTTGCATGCTTCAGGAAAAAAAAAATAGTTTTTATTAAATGTAAAGCAAAAAAATAAGCAGACAAGAAAAAAAATAAGTTAGTGTCAGAATGTGTCATCAGGGAGAAAAATTTTCAATTGAGCCTGGAAATTTATGTTACATTTCTTTTACTGGAAATTGCCAAAAGTTCCAAATTGAAGCTTCTGTGGGAACAGAGCTGTTTCTCACAAGATAATAGTAATAGTAATAACAGCAACAATAGTGATACACATTCCTATTAACATAATTATTATTCAGGTGTTTTAGTTACACCTTAAATAAGGTATTTCAATACTTTTTCAAATGGCCAAAACATATATCATCTTTATTTTTTGTATAATGATTATTAAAATTTAACAATCATTATAATTTTGAACATCAGTATCAAATAACCTCTTTTCTGATTCAACCAAAATATCTTAAAACAGGAGCAGACTTTGGCACCGAAGATTAATCCCGAGTTTTGACAAAATTTGTTATTCATCATTAAAAAGTTAGCAATTTTTGTACAGCATAAAGAACAAACTGAGAATAATGAAGCATGCGGCAGTCACCTCAGACCCAGGAAGTTCCTGTCACACATTGTCAGAGGCTGAGAGAGAGATGAAGAGAAAGTTTTTACAGTGGTCTCTCTTTTCTTTCTACTTTCTGTAGGCATCTGCTCTTGAGCATTTTTAGAGAGAAGATGGTGAGCTACTCAGTGTTTTGGTCCAAACAGTGCCACAGTTCAAGTGCTTTATAAAACTTCCATCACTATTTTCCAAATCAGCACACACCCTGGCATTATTAGGTATTACTTTTAATTGTCAAGTGTTAGCTAAAATCTTAAATTCCTTGCATTTGTTTATTTGTCTTTGTTAATTCACCTTTTCCTGAAATATCAGACATTAACCCCTGAATTAAATGCTATGAATACTGAACTATTAGACTTTAGTTCCTACCTCAACAGGGTAACATTGTTTTGCCTTTTTTTTTTTCTTTTATTTTTGGCTTTTTTCACCCCCTTTTTTTTCTTAAACCAACAAATTTATAGTGTTGTACAATAAAGAATGATGTGGCCTTCTATTTCCATGTGGAATTGAGACTGCTCAATAAAAGCATCATCAGCTTTGTTCTCAACATAGCAACTTGTGAACTGTAGTTTCAGGAAAGGCTCAGGGGTGGTAATCCTATATATAAAATATTAACTAACAAAAGGCAGGGCCTACTTTTCAGGAGTCAGCAGGTATGAGTAAAGGAGTTGTTCCCCACTCATTCTAATTGTATAAGAAAGGGAGTTTTGTCCCCACTTCGTTCTAATGTAACCTGGGCATCAATATCATCCTACTTCACCTTTTCTACCGAGAAAAGTCAGAAAGCAGTGACAGCAGTGATTGCTTATGTTTTTGCTCTGATTGTTGCTTTACACATGCTGCTGATTAACAGGAGCTGTAACCTAGTGGATTAGGAGCAGTAAGACCTAATAATATCAACTAAAATATTTCTAGGTTTCAAACATATGAAGCCACTGGAATAGATATACCATATTCTTGTCTGGATTTGCAGACCTCACACAAACAAGAGAAATAATTTTAGCATTAGTTATTGGTAAGGAAGGCATCTGGTGTTCACCTCTTAACAAGTCAGAAAACTCATTTTGCATTTTCTTGAGTCTATGTGAACTTGTCCTCAGTTTGTTTTCCCCCCACTGCAGCACACTAAATGTTGCTTTTCAAATAAAGGTATTTATTTGCCCCTTATTATTATTGTTATAGAAAATAAGAAAACTAATAAGAATTTCTTGTGAATAAGAAGACTGTATTATTCATATCCAGGAATATCAAGGAGATGTTTCTATGACAGGCACTATTGACTGTTACTGGTTAAATACTACTAGAATGTAAAGCCAAATCACTGTATCAAATAATGGCTCTGTAACCTTGACTTTGGCATCTCTTTCCTCATTTTTATGCACCAAACCATCCTGTGACACGGTAAAGGTAGATGTATGCCCATATAAATTATGATACGTATGAGAAAAACTTTTATTTTTTTCCTCCAGAGGAATAATCCCTTGCACTCTGCCTTTATTTCCTGCACATTACTTTGTAGTACTTTACAACTGATGAGTAAATGTCTGTCTCAACTGTCTGAAAACAGTTAAAGACCCTTAATTTCACCACATCAAAATGAAAATCCTTTTCTTTCCTGTACTTCACTTGTGTGTCCCACTTTCAGCACCAGAGAAAGGCAGCATCACAGAGTAGTATCTTAATTCACTGTTCCTTCTGTTTATACAATGATCAAGAACCTGCCTCTCCACTTTTCCAGATTATCTCATCAACTAAGAATCTTTCTTAAGCAACTGCGTTTCTCTTTCAGTGATGAAATAGACAGAAGATAAATTCAGTATATGTCATCAAGTAGTAGCATTGAAAGAGACTTTCTGTAACAAATGCACTCATTTTCCCAGAAATTTAATTTGTATGATCCAGCTACTCAAATATTAAGTGTGTGATTACTTACAATTCTGTCTTACTCATTGTCAAAGAAAGAGAGAAGAAGGGAAACATGGAGTAGGAAAAGGGTATCTTTTAACCATCAAAATGAAGAACATTTCACTGCCTTCCTGTAATGAGGGGAACATGGAACAATAAAAATGAAGCCTTTCTACAACAGAACAATGTGATATCATGCTGTGACTGAAAGAGTCCCTTTGTGACTGGTTGGTAGTTAAGAATACTACTTATCTCAAAAGTGGTCATCCAATACAAAAATCTGGTCTCATTATTTATCAAGGAAGAAGAACAAGCAAATTAGAGCATTCTGCTGTTATAACCAGAAGTTCTAAAATCTAAATATGCCACTTCAATCAAAAAATGTAGTTAGACATGAATTCTGAGAGATCACACAACTTTAAAATGCCACAAATTTGTTTCACAAAGACATATGATTCCTCCTCCATCCTCTCTCACAATCTGCAATATTTCTTCCAAATATCTATAAAATTGCATATGACGATTTTGGCTATAAACATGTCTTTTCATTTTTTTCTCAGTTTAAAACATAGTTACAAATAAACTTCCCCATGTAGATTTGGGAATCAAAGACTATATGGAACGAGAAATACAAGGAAATAAATTTCTAATAATTGAGCTTTTCGTGTAAACAAACTACAGGTAAACCCTTTAGTATCAGTTAGCTAAACCACTATATGAAGCATATCCTTACCAACTTTTTAGTGTACTTTTTGAAGGGAAAGTTCTGAAAATGTAAAAGTATACACATTAACATGTTTGGGTTATCCTTTTAAATAAAGACATTCATGTTCAGTTGCATTTTATTAAATTTACACACTTGATTAAAAATATTTTAATATGAATGTTTATAACAAAAATATCAGGCCAAATTATCGTAGCATTTCAAATTAGAACTGAAAATTCTGGCAAAAACAAGTACATTTGAATATCTCTATTTATAACATGGCAAAGAACTCTGGAAAATGCAACATATTTTAATGTGTATTTTTGTGGATAAAATCATGTAAAAATTGATAATGTTAAGATTTAAATTATCAATTCCTCTCTAGAAAGTCAATTCAATAGCAAAGCTTTTCTTTGCTATTTGCTAAATAGGCCATAGAGAAAAGAAGTCAGATTCTCTTCAGTGTTTTGCTAACCTCCTATAATGTGTCTCATCAAGGTTAGTCTGAGGGAGTGGGAAGGAGACTCTCTGAAATGACAGATGGTAAAAAAGTTGGAAAGATTTGTTCCTGCTCTTGCAGTTAAGGTAATTTTAAGGATGGCTTTCTCAGAAAGAAGTCCCTCCTGTCAAAAGCCACTCATAGAAAGTTAGACAGGGGAAAGGTTGCACACAGGTGTAGCCAAAGGCAATACTGTCCATTCTTAGAAAAAAATGAATTCGATAGCATGCGTTGATTTTATTAAAATAGGTTTAATAGATATGCAATTTTAAAGATAAGAACATTTTCATTTTCATTAATGCAAGTTGCTCAGATGTTATATGACTGAATTTATTTTCTTCCTTGCATGACTCTTTACATTACTGTTAGATTTAAAACCTGCTAACACAGCTGTTCCCTGCCTGTATCACTGTGTTACATCCAGAGGCTGCAGAGCTTTTCCTCACTGCCAGTGTCAAGGTGGAACTGCAAATAGTAGGGAGAGATTTGATGGGTCCTTGCTGACTGCAAAGCAGCTACACATTGCTATCTCCTCCTGCAGATAGTGACACAGTCAAAGAGACTGTGGAGGAGGATCCAGTGTTGTTCAGCATCCTCTGCTCTCCCATTTGAATATGCCTGTGCTGGCTAGCAAGTTAGAAATGTTTCAACTGGGTTTATTTACTGCTTGCCAAAGGCTTAGGAGAAATACAGCTAACACAGGACAGAGATCCTCTGGAGGATGTTTTAACTACTTTCTTTTATAAGATTTCCATAGTGGACCTGCATCAGAGTATCAACCATACTGAATCATGCACTACAGAAATCACAGGCCAGGTGTCTAGCTCTAATCTAAGCTCAAATGCTGTGTTCAGTGTTCTTATTATTAGAAGAACATTGATGCAGATATAATACTTGGCTAAATATATTTCTGTATCTTGTTCATCCATTACTCCATCGGCTCTTTTCTTATTGCAGATAATTTTATAGGTGCCACCTAGGAGTGACAAATGGGTTTATGGAGGGGTTTTTTTGCATCTGCCAACCAAAAGATATTCACTAATCCTGTTACTCTGAAATAAGTCATGTATCTCCTTGTTAAAATGAGTTTAAAAAAGGCTGGGAACATTTATGAGTTTCCTATCTGTTACAGCAGTTGTCTGACTCTATCTACTTTGTCATTTGTCATAAAAGCTGTGGAAGGACCTTGAAAGGTGAGACAGGGGGCTTTTTTTTCTTTTGGTTTTGCTAATGTATTTGTCACTTATGTGATCTTTATTAAACACAGATTTTGTCTGGAAAAGACCATGTAAATCAAAGACAAATGTTTTCTGCAGTCATAATTATAAGCTACATCACAAGTCAAATACCAAGGTTTTATTGCCTGCACACCTTTATCTGTAATAAATTTCACATTTTGCTCACTTGGCTTATTTCCAGGAATGACTGACTAGTGTGGAAGCCACAGCTTTGTGTGGCTGAGGAAATGAGCCATTTGACTGAGATTCAGAAGACCTGTATTCTATCATATACCAAATTTTTGTACTCAATTTCTACTTCTTCTCCAGTGTCTTTAACTTTTTTTTTTTTTTTTTTTTTTTTTTTAAGGAATTCAACATAATCTGCACTAAGTGCTTAGGCTGCGTGCACTGTGACAAGACTATCTGTCCTCAGTTGGAATGCAGTAACAGTTTGAACAGTTTGATTTAATGACATTTGCTTCCATTACTGTGCATTAAAAATTGATATCGATCTGCTAACTGCAAGCATCTATGCATGTTTACTTAGATGTCTTTTACACTGAAGAAAACAACGGTCAATAGGAGACTAAATTTTTGAGCTATGGATGATGGTAAATTTTCACATTTTTGAAAGATTCTTTACAGTTATATTGTGTGATAAATTTTCTGGTATTAAAATTAAATTGGTAATAATGTGCATTTAAAAACTGTAAAGTTATAACAGTACAATAAATTTTAAAAGACACACTCAAAGACAACTTCATTTTCAAAGTCTTCTGATTAAAGTTGTTAGTTGGAGTCATAATTTACTCTCTTAATATTGCTTTTTACTGAATTTTCATTTTTCGGGATCTTTCAATAAAGTGTGAAATGCAGTTTGGAAGGCAGTTATTCACTCTTGTTCTTCCTGTGTGTATTCCTTAGGCTGTATAAGATAATACCTGATGTCATACAGAAGTTACATTCAGAAGAAAAAGTCAAATTCTTAAGTGTAAGAGATTTTTTAAAATTATAAGCAAAAAACATAAATAAGAACATTTAACTCACGATTTTTAATTCTGTAGAAGCAGGCAACAAAGTATTTCAAAAGTCAAGACAAAGTCAGTGAAAAGAATTAGAAATCTAGTGCTTAACTATGAGCGTATTTATTCTTCTACCGAATACATAACTGAAAAAAAGAAGATGCCTGGATGTCTTGCCAAAATGCTTAAAAATTGTAAATTCATATTCAGAGCTATGTCTTGATCTATGAACTTCAAACTGAATGTAATATTGCAAAACAAATTTTTATGTGAATTAGGATTATCTTCAGGAAAATATACTCTTTGGTGAATGTGCTGTATATAATACTTTGGAAGCAAAACTAAAACTTGTTTACGTGTCACATATAGCAGCAGCTGGAGGCAAACTGATATAATCTTGAAAACTTTTGTTTGGTCATAGTTAGCAAAGTGAGTACTGACATGGAAATCATTAAAATGTTACATAATTTGTGAAAGTTATACCCATCAAAAAAGACTACACAGGCAGTTCAATTGTTTTTGTAAGATTGTTTTGCAATTCAAAAGCCTGTCCTTGTTTTAACAGATTCCTCAGTAGTACAACTATATAATAAATACTTTCCATTATACAAACAAATCAGCATCTTAAACCACCAATAAATTGTACATTACAGCTGTATTGTTAAAATTTGGGATAGAATTAACAAATGAGACACACCGTTATGTTTTATTACTTGCAAGGAAATGGAAGTCTTTTCAAGAGGCATTGGCTTATACCTTTAGTATTTAATCATGCCAATTGTTTAAGATTTAGCTTGGCACTTCCCACTTTTCCAAAAGTTAATTTCAAATTATTTTTGAAAAACATAGGAAGATTTTATTAAGATTGAATTTTGACTGAAGTGAAAATTTACGGTTTAACTGCAACAAAATTTGCAATGAACTTCTTACTTAGACATCCAATTAAGTGATATTCCATGGCAGTTGAGGAGGATAAATCACTCTAGGTATAGAAAATCTGAAATTATGTTTAGTGTAATTATATTGATTTAGTTTAAAAAATAGTAACTGTATGGCACAAACTATATTTGTTGTCCTATAACAGGGGAGAATGTAGTGTATTCCCTAATCTGAGGTGATTTTTCTATATTGGGTATTCTTTGAGTGTCTTAATTCTGAAGTGATGTTTTCTGTTCATTGTGAGTGCCCTAAACCTTAAAGTTTCACAGTTAATTTTGACTGCAAGATTGCTAAACTAGAAACAAACTGCAATATTTGTAAAATTTACCTGCTTTTCCCCTGTTTTCCAGTGAGACGGCAAGAATATAAGAGGGTTTTTTTATGGATACAGCACCATAGAAATTATTGAAAATTACTTTAGAAAAATCACCTTTCTTTTTTCTACTCTTTTCTTTTTCTACTTAAACGTTTCTCTAGTGATATGTTGAATTTTACTAATAACATATGGAACAACATTTATTTACAAGGATTAGGTGGAGAAAGCTGCGAAGTAAAAAAAAAGGATGTAAACCACAAGCTCACGTGGTACGTTAATGCTGGGGGTGAAAGAATGACAGAAAGGACAGTAAGTAGAGCATTGTTTGTATGAATGTAAAACAAAATCCTCATGATTGTATATCAATTAATAGATCCTGTTGAAGTAGGAATGACTTTTGCACATTTTTATGCTCATTTATTCCCACTTTGCCTTTTTTAAGACATTAAAAAATGTTTTATTCTTATGTTTAAACAGCATTCTGGGAATTTATAGATATTGCAGAATATGGAGGAAAACTGTAGGCCTTCTATGGCAATGCAAGCTACCAGATGGATATACCGGATTTCAAGGTAAGTACTCACAAGTATTTAGTTCTGCCATAGAGCTGCTCAGGAGTAAAGGCAGCATAGGTCATCAATAGAGCTCTCCCCAGTAAGGTTGCCTCAAGATACAGAAGCATAAGAAAGAAATGAATTTGTAAGCATGTGTTTGCTGTCTAAGAATTCTACAAATTTATTGTTATGAGGTTGCCACTATTTTATTCCATATGAAATTCCTTTATGAATCACTATTCTCTAAACTACGTTGTACTGTTTTCTACCTTGCATAGGTATTTTTCTGACTGAAAAACAAATTAACATATGACTACTTTGATTTATACCCATGGTTATTAAATGCCTAGTGAGCAAAGCAGAACTGCAAGTTAAAATAGTATGATTTCTGCAGTGGTGGCTTATTTTCCATATGTAAAATGAACCCCTACTCCTTACCCCGAATCTAATAAAGCTACATAAACTCTAAATAAAATCCAGCTCTTTCACCTTTGTTTTTTTAATATAGCAAGTATATATAGCAATAGCACAATATAGCAAGTGCACAGAACACCCAGATCCACAGGACTGCTTTCATAATGCAAAGATTTAACAACAGATTTCTGAAAAGGTTATGAAACAATGACTATCGAGGCCTTTAAAAACAAACATGATCAACCATTTTTTCTCAGAATACTGTCACTGCACTGAATAGACCTCTTTAGCAAGCAAAGATGCACAGAAATAAATCTTATTGTCAGTATCTAGGTGCAAAGACACACTGTGAAGATAGCAGAGTTTTGTGGGAGCCATTTCAAATGCATTTTACACACTAGAAATGCATGCACATAGAGGAGGAGGAAAAGGGAAATTACTTGTTTAACTGAAATAATGTTAAGGGTGTGCCAATAAACTAAAATTCAGTTGTTTAGATGCCTCAGGAATAATCAGTCCAGGACTTCAAAAAATAAAAGTACATTTTTGTGGAGTGTCAGTATTTCCAGGAGAATGCATAGCAGTATTACTGAAGAAGTCATTTATGCTGTCAGCATCCATAGCCAAGATGACAGTGGAAGAAAAGTAAAAACAGAATGAGAACATAATTTCTGCAAAACAAAAAAATGCAAGAGGAATCTTCAGATATTGTCCAAAATGGCCATTTAATATCTTTGTGCATCAAGATTAGAAGCCAGCTGCTCAAAGAATTGTTGGGAATGAGATGAAATACTTCACTGGAGCATTATCACAGAAAAAATATCATTAAGAAAGATGCGCTCAGTAAAAGGGGTTGTTGTAAGGAGAAGATGATGTGAACTAACTTGGCATCCCCAAGGGATCTTTAATTGCAGCTCAGTTTCCCCTTGCTCAAGTCAGGAAAAAAGCTCTACTTTGTTGTCTGGTAGCTGTCGCTGGGAGGCTGCACTGTGTACCAGGTTGCAAAGGTAAACTATGAACCATGTAACAGTTTTTTAATTGCCTTTTGCTCCATTAATATAATCTTTTTAAAAAAAAATTATCACACAAGTCCTCCAAAGTTTTGCATTGCATGGAAACTCACTGAGAATACATAAATTTTGTAGCAACAAGCTTCTGTGCGCATTTAATCTACGTTGTGTCTTGTGATATTTTCAGGCTATATTTTAGTTACGCGGAGCTATTTACATTCATGTTTTGAAAGGGTGAAGAAGTCTTAGGGAAAAAGCAATATGTGAGTGTTTCTTTTAAAATTCATGTGTCATACTAAATACTTAAAATTATAGTGTGCTGCCAAACTAACTTAACTATTTAATTTTGTGATTCAATTCCTTCACTCTCTGGGTTTTCTTGAGGTATACTGCTTAATAAAAAAATAGCATTTTAGAGGATCTAAACCTTTACTTGTCATTGACAACGTTTTCTACAACTTTAATAATCCTCAGGAAGGATAAAACTCCTGATTTTGTGTTTGTTTTTTTTTCTCTTTTTATGGCCAAGTTGCTCAGGCTGGTTTTATTGCTAATGCTGTACTCTGTATTCAGGTCAGGAGTCTAAGTTTTCTACAATACAGCAGAGCTGTATAGTTGAAAAGTTCCATAAAGATGGACATGGCCATAACTAATAAATTGTCAGAGAAGATGGATAAGCCAGCATTTATGTGGCCTTGTTTTCAAGCAAAATAGAAAATCTTAAGGAAAATAAGCAAAAGGAAAAAAAAAAACAGACAGTTAAGACTCTCATTTCTCACTTTCAGGGAATTTAGAGTCTGCTGCATATCTTCTGTTTTAAACTGTCACACCAGAGAAGTTTATACATGTTCAGTGTATTTCTTCCCCACCATTCCAGGCCAAATTAGGGGTTTGGGCAGCCTAGGAAGGAAACTTACATGTGCCAGCAGCATAGAGAATAAACCTCACCCTGGCCATCACGGAGGAAAGGCTTTTGTTATATCCAACTAGCCAAGCCTTCTGTCGCTTTGCAGGGAGAAGTGCTGGAAAAACAACTTTTCTGTGGTCACATAACTGTCCTCCTAGCTCAGCCCTCCCAAGTGCTATCTTCAGATTTCCTCCTCGCTTTGTCAGCGCCAGCTGCTAGTCTATGCATACCTTTATAACAGGGTCATGTCAAAGCAGAGAGAGAGCTCAGCAGACTTCTTTTCTCTAAATCACTACAATAGGGCCCCATCTAAGTTGTAACCAAGAGCCAGATCCTGAATAATCATAAACTGATGCATCTGTACCTCCCCCCGCCCCCCCCCAAAAAAAGTCCCCAAACAAAAACAATCCCTGCAGTCACTCTAATTTATCAGTGACAGATCTCTCCCATGATGCATTAATGACACAAAGAAATCTTGCGATATGTTTGTTTGTTTGTTTGTTTTGTTTAATTAGTTTTTTTTTCTGTCTTTGGTAAACACAAGTGGGGTTCCCGGAACCAAGGAAACTTGAAGAACTAGTCTGCTGTGGCATTCAAGCTGGTAAGCGGCATCTCTTGCAAGAGAGGCTGATGAGGCTTGTGCATTTCCAGCAGCAACTGTGGGAGATTTAAATGGTTCTAGGTAGCGGAGCGTAGGTGACAAGGGTAAGCAAACGGGCATGGCATTTTGCACAGCAGCTCACGCAGCCAGGGCATCCAGGAAGGATGCTGCAGGCTACTCGTAGGTCCACAGCCCAAAGCAGTACTCTGGGTCTCTGTCATAATGGTGAGCACTCATCTTACAGTTAAAAATGATGTTTCTGCAGGAAAAGCCCCTGAGATTTCTCATGCTTCCATCCAGACAGAACCAGTAAGGACGGAGACTACGGTACAGGTAGTAGTTTTCAATGAGTGCCCAGACCCTATTCCCAGAGAAAAACTAAGTGCCTGCAAAATGTGTGCACAGATTGATGATTTTCTACATCAGGTGACTGAGTTGCAGGAAACAGGTAAAAGGCTTTGCAGTACTAGATGAATTGATATGTAGACAGAGAGATTATTTCAGAACTCTGCTCCTGTAGTGGACACCACTGAGAATGAAACACCTTGGACCCTGGTGACTCATAGAAGCAGGGCTCCATCTCAGTCTCCACCCCTAAGCATCATGACCAAAACCAGGTATAAAGCTTTAACATCTCTAGACACCAATGAGTAAGGTCTGTAAGGAGAATCTGTACCAGCAGCACTCAGTGGTTACCATAAAAAGAAACTCTCCGTTAAATTCTCCGTTAAAGGACACTGAAGCACCCATCTGCTGTCCTGACAGAGAGTCGTGAGAGTTATGCTGCCTTCTGGGAGCTAAGATCCAAGATGTTGCTGAGAGGGTTCTACTACTTGTCAAGAGCGTGGACTACTATGCACTGCTGCTATTCCACATAGGCACAAATGGCACTGAAAGCTGGAACCTGGGCAGAATTAAGGAATACTATAAAACCAGGTGGAGGGGAGTGTGGTACCCAAGTTATCTTTTCATCCATTCTACCAGTGGGAGGAAAAAGGGGGCAGCCAGAAATAAATGCATAATATACATTGACTTCTGGATTTGAGGTTGGGTGAGGGTTTTGGCTTTTATGACAATGAGACATTCTTTTATGGTTATAACCTGGTAGGAAGGGATGGAATGCACCTATCCAGAAGAGGCAAGGGAATCTTTGGCAGTAGGCTGGCCTTCTGGGTGAGGCAGGCTCTAAACTGAAGAGCCTGGGGGGTGGGGTCCGAAATGGCAATGCTCATTCCATCACATCCAGCTGGGGAATAAACCAGGCCTACCAGAGCAGTGACAAATATTCCTTAGCTGACTCCCAAAATAAAAACCAGAAAGCCAGCTACCTCAAGGGTATGTATGACTACAGTGAATCCTTCGGCACCCCTTTATGGGAAACCCAAATGCTCAATTACTTCTCTGAAGTGTCTGTATACCAGGCCATGTGACATGGGGAATAAACAGGAAGAATTAGAGATCTCCATGTGGTTGTGGGGCCATGGTCTCATTGTGATTACAGAGATATGGTGGGACAGCTCCTATGACTGGGATATTGTCAGGAAAGGTTATGTACTTTTTAGGAAAGACAGGTCAGCAAGGCAAGGTGGAGGAGTTGCACTTTATGTGAGAGAGCAACTCAAATGTATCAAAGTCTGTCTAGGAGGGATGAAAAATGAGTTGAGTCTTTATGGGTAAAAATTAAGGGACAAACTATGAAGGGGGACACTATTGTGGGTGTTTAGTGCAGAATAGCATGTGGAAGTTGATGAGGCTTTCTACAGGCAGGTGAAATTAGCCTCACAATAACATGCCCTGGTTCTTTTGGGAGACTTCAATCACCATGACATCTGCTTGGAAGACAGCACAGCTAAGCACACACAATTCAGGAGGTTCCTACAGATCATTGATGGTAACTTCTTCACACACATGGTGGAGGACCCAATAAGAGGTGTGCTACTGGACCTTGTCCTAACAAACCAAGAACTGTTTGGAGATGCTCTCCATTATCTTTGAAAGGTCTTGGAGAACAGTAGAGGTGCCTGAGGTGCCTGAGGACTAGGAGAAAGCCAATGTCACTCCAGTCTTCAAAAAGGGCAAGAAGTATGACCCAGGAAAATACAGACCAGTCAGCCTCACCTCCATCAATGGAAAGATGATGGAACAGATCATTCTGGACATCATCTCCAAGTATGTAAAGGAAAAGAAGGTTATCAAGAGTGGTCGACATGGATTGACCAAGGGGAAATCATGTTTGACCAACCTAGTAGCTTTATGTGATGGTATGACTGGCTGGGTAGATGAGGGTAGAGCAGTGGATGTTGTCTACCTTGACTTCAGCAAGGCTTTTGACAACATCCTCATAGGCAAGCTCAGGAAGTGTGGGTTGGATGAGTGCAGTGAGATGGAACATGAACTGGCTCAATGGCAGAGCTCAGAGGCTTGTGATCAAAGGTGCAAAGTCTGGTTGGAGGCCTGTAGTCAGTGGGGTTCCCCAGGGTTCAGTATTAGATCCAGTCCAGTTCAACCTGTTCATCAATGACCTGAATGAAGAGACTGAGTGCACCCTCAGCAAGTTTGCTGATGATACCAAACAGGAAGGAAGGGCTGACACACCAGAAGGCTGTGCTGCCATTCAGTGAGACCTGGACAGGCTGGAGGACTGGGCAAAGAAGAACCTAATGAAATTCAACAAGTGTAGGGCAAGTGTAGGGTCCTGCAGCTGGGGAGGAATAACACCTGGCACCAGTACAGGTTATGGGTTGACCTGCTGGAAAGCAGCATTGCAGAGAAGGACCTGGGAGTCCTGGTAGACAACAGGTTAACCATGAGCCAGCAATGTGCCCTTGTGGACAAGAAGGCCAGTGGTATCCAGGGGGGCATTAGGAAAAGTGTGATCAGCAGGTAGAGGGAGGTTATTCTCCTCCTCTACTCTGCCCTGGTGAAGCTGCATCTGGAGTACTGCATCCAGTTCTGGGCTCCCTAGTTCAAGAAGGACAAGGAATTAGTCGAGAGAGTATAGCAGAGGGCTGCAAAGATGGTTAGGGGTCTGAAGCATCTTTCTTATGAGGAGAGACTGAAAGAGCTGGGTCTGTTCAGCCTGGAGAAGAGAAACTGAGTGGTGAGCTTATCAATGTTTATAAAAATCTCAAGGGTGTGTTAAGAGGATGGGACCAGTCTCTTCTTAGTGGTGCCCAACAATAAGAGGAGGGGCAACAGTCACAGATTGAAGCATAGAAGGTTCCATCTGAATATGAAGAGAAACTTTACTTTGAGGGTGACAGAGCACTGGAACACGCTGCCCAGAGAGATCATGGAGTCTCCTTCTCTGGAGACATTCAAAACCCACCTGGAGGCATTCCTGTGTGTTCTACTCTAGGTGAACCTGCAGGTGCGTTGGAGTAGATGATCTCCAGAGGTCCCTTCCAATCCCAACCATTCTGTGATTCTGTCAGTCTGTGAATCAGCAAGACAGCCAAATAAGAAGGTGGAAGAAACTTTTAATGATTAGAGTCCATTTTCACCAGACTAGAATGATGAAATTAATCAAATATGTCTGTAAGAACATACCTTTAGGTCACTGAGTTTGAGTTCTTAGTGTTGTATAGTGTATCTGGATTTACCTTCCAGCTCCTGAATTGTGCTGCCAGTTGAGACATCCAGGCAATAACTTAAAGCAATCAGTTCATAATCCAGCATTCTCTCCTTGCCCTCTTTTCTTCCCTGTTTATCTTTTCAATAAATCACTTGGTGATTTATTGCTGATGGTCTTTTAAAGTACAAAAGATAAAATGAGGAAAGAGTATTTGAAATTAAATCCTCAGGATGAAGAGCAAAAAGTGGAGCCTAGAGCTTTATCACAGAATGTGAATTCAGATTGTATGAAATTCTGGTTTGCTAATATTTTTGTTAGCTCCTTGTGAGAAACCACCTCCCATCCTCTAAGAGTCTGTAAAAGTGAGCAGTCATCTTTTGGGGCTGGAGGAAGGAGAACACTGCCTATGCAGGTTACTGGCCCATCAGCAGCATCCTTTTGATGACTTCTGCACAAAGTCAGCCTTATCAGGAGACAGTCCTCCTCACTACTGTGGTTCAAAATGCTATTTGAATGCCAGCTCTCTACAGAAGACAGAACTCCTCTTGACAACTCACCCCTTGCCCCAGAGGTTTAGATATATCTTTATGCCCAGAGCTTAAGCAAGACCAATTTGCCTCCACATTTTAAGATGCTTATTGGAGTCACAGTTAAGCTATTAATGTTTTATTTTCACTACACAGGTGACAGATTATAATTTTAAATTTACACAAGAATGATAAAAATGTGTTTTGCAATTTTCTATATATCATTCTTACTTAAAAGAACAAACAAACTTACAAATAATTGTGTTAGCTAGCACACTCTTATAAAAGTTGTTCAGAGCAGGAAATCTGTTGCAGGTGACTGTCTCTCTCTAGTGTGTGTTGGCAGATAGCAAAAGTAGAGTTTCAGATGCTGAAAGGGTGTGTTCTAAGGATTCACTGCTTAACTGTGATTTAAATTTGGGAGTAAGGCAAGGGAGAAAATACTTGGTCACCCTAGTCTACAATTTTGATTCAAAATGGTTTTAGATTAAAAAAAAAACCCAACAAAAAAAAACCCCAAAACAAATAAACAAAAACAACCAACCAACCAACAAACCCCAAACCAAACCAAACGCCTTAAAAACTCAACCCAACCCAAACAAAACAACAACAAGACCCCCCAAACCATAAAAAACAAAACAAGACAAGAAACAAATACAAGAACTTAGGCAGACTTGAGTTAATATTTTCAGGACTAAAAGCTCGAATCAATGTACACAAACACTATTGACATTCCATTTTATGTGTCTAAGACAGGTTTCATTTCACCTGTATTTACCAAGAAAAAGAAAGTTCTTGCATTGTTCCATATATACATATTTCTCTGCATTGAAGACTGATCCATTTCTGAGAAAAACTACAGCTCATCAACATTTGCAAGAGCTTGTTTTTGTATTTAAACCCACATTTATCTATTTCAACCAAAATTTCATCACATACGCCCATCTGTTCCACAGTTTGTTTAAAACAGAAGCTATCAAAAACTTTCTCTTCTCTGTTGTTGGCATACTTACAAATATTTTGACATAAGATGGCCTTTGCATTTACTGGGAATCACTTCCCTTCTATTGGGTCTCCTTAAAGTTCATCTCACTGAAAATTCTCCAACTGTAAACGGCACAGGCTCCGCGTCTCATTTTATCAATCTATTACACTTTATCGTTAAGCTTAATTTCAATTTCTTCTACATGAAGTTGCCTCTTACATCAATTTGATTACAAAAAAATGCAGGCTAATTGGTTCTGTCTTTTTAATGATAAAATGCTTAATTATTGAAAGACACAAGGGAGCATATGTGTGCACTCCCCAGCTTTAGCCTGACATCAGAAAGGGTAATATATACTCACTTTAAAAGAGTCAGATAAATATCAAGTTTTGGTAGGTTGACCTTGGCTGGCCACCTGGTACCCACCGAGCTGTTTTATCACTATCCTTCCTCAACAGGACAGAGGGGAGAAGATACAATGAAAATACTACTAGTCAAGATAAAGACAGGGAGACCACTTAGAAGCATAGAATGTGCTGAGTTGGAAGGGGTGCACGAGGAGGATCGAGTCCAGCTCCTGTCCCTGCATATGACAGCTTCACAGTTCACACCGTGTCTGAGGGCATTGTCTAGTCTCTCCTTTAATAATGGCAGCTTGATTACCTCCATGGGGAGCCCGTTCCAGTGCTCCCCCACCCTCTGGGTGAAGAACCTTTTCCTAATGTCTAGCCTAAATCTCCCCTGACACATTTTCCTGCGATTCCCTTGGGTTCTGTCATTGGTTGCCAAGGAGAAGAGATCGGTGCCTACCCTTCCTCCTCCCTTGTGAGGATGCTGTAGACTGTGATGTCTCCCCTTAATCTTTTCTTCTCCAGGCTGAACAAACCAAGTGACTATAGCTGCTTCTCATACAGCTTGCTCTCCAAAACTTTCACCAAATTTGTAGCCCTTTTCTGGACACTTTCCAGTAGCTTAATATCTTTTTTATACTGTGACACCCAGCCCTGCACACAGTGCTCCAGGTGAGGCCGCACCAGTGCAGAGCAGAGCAGGACAATCCCCTTCCTGCCTGGCTGGCAATGCTGTGCTGGATGCACCCCAGGACACGGTTGCCCTCTTGGCTGCCAGGGCACAATGTTGGCTTATGTTCAACTTGCCATTGACTACAACCCCCAGATCCCTTTCTGCAGATCTGCTCTTCAGCCTCTTGTCCCCAAGTCAGTATGTACAGCCTGGGCTGCTGTGTTCCAGATGCAAAATCCGGCACTTGGCCTTGTTGAACTTCATGTGGCTGGTGATTGCCCAGTTCTCCAATTTGTTCAGATCCCTCTGCAGGGCCTCTCTGTCCTTGAGAGTGTCGACAGCTCCTCCCAGTTTTGTGTCACAGCAAACTGACTAAGTATTCTCTCAAGTCCTCTAAGTCATTTACAAAACATTGATGAGTGCTGGCCCTAAGATGGATCCCTGTGGAACCTCGCTAGTGACCGGTCGACAGCCCAACATAAGCCCTTTGAGACTGGCCTGTCAGCCATCTCTCCCACTCTATTGTGGATTTATCCAGCTGTATGCAGGTCATCTCTTCCAGGAGAATACTGTGAGAGACTGTATAAAAAACTTAATAATTACTGTCACATTCAAACCAGACTTGGGCAAAATAATTTAATCTATTCCCAATTAATTGTAATACAGTAGTATAGTAAGAAATAAGAACAAAACTAAAACCACCTTTCTCTCACCCAGGCTCAATGCCATTCCTAACTCTGCTACCCACTGCCCTGAATGGCGCAGAAAAATAGGAATGGGGGCTGTGGTCAGTTCATAATGTTTTGTTTCTGCTGATCCCTCCTCCTCATGCTCTTCCCCTGCTCCAGCATGGGATCCCTCCCATGGGATATAGTCCTTCATGAACTTCTCCAACATGGGTCCTTCCCACAGGGTGTATACTGGTTACCTACTCCATAGTGGTCCTCCATGGGCTGCAGGAGGACAACCTGATTCAGAATGATCTTTTCCAGGGTTTGCAGAGGAATCTTTACTCTGGTGCCCGGCGCATTTCCTTCCTTTCCTTCTTCTCTGACCATGGAGTCCACAAGGCAGTTTCTCTCGCATATTCTCACTCTTCTCTGCCAGCTGCTGTTGCATAGTGTTGTTTACCCTTTTTTAAATACATTATCACAGAGAAACTACCAACATTGCTGATTAGCTCAGCTTTGGCCAGGGGCGGGTCCATCTCAGAACTGTCTGGAACAGGCTCTGTCCCCATGGGGGCAGCTCCTGATGTCTTCTCACAGAAGCCACCCTTGTACCACAACCTTGCCATGTAAATGTAATACATAAGTTTTCGACAAAGTGCAGTGTATTTGAAAGGCTTAGCAACTTCAAATTATGTCAACTTAGAAGATTGTTCTAGCCCTATTTTATCATCACAGTAAGCACTCTTTTCTGGGGACCATTTTGTCATTATATACTGACAATCCAAACAAGTCACATTGTACTGTCAAAAAGTTAAGCATGAATATTAATGATGAAGCTTTTGGTTCTTATTGTAGGTCAATGCATTTTATGCATACATTTGAAAAAAAAAAAAAAAAACCAAATACTTTTCCTGAAAATTATGAAAAACAGGAGAACAAAACAAAAAAACCTTTCATAATCTGGAGTCTTTTCTGTCTCCTTTCATTCCTGTACCAGATTTGCTTTAATTTATGCTTCTGTATTTCAGTTTACACAGGAACAGTGCCTCTCAGAGTTCAAGGCCAACAATGTTCCAATTTTATTTGATTAAATCAAACCTTAGAATATGAAGGCAGATTTTACCACCTAAGAAGAGCTACTAAGCACACAAGCAAATTGTACATCAAAGAGAAAGACCCCGAATAAACAGCTGCTGCCTTAGCAGACCCTTTGGTATTGGGAAAGTAAAAGTTGAAAGCTCAAAAGAAATATCCGACATAGCAAGAGGAAGATAGAAAGAAATTTCAGAATGAAGCTGCAGGAAAAAGGCACTACTGTGGAAGCTTGGAGGAGATAGTTTTTGTTTTTTTTTTTTTTTAAGAAATGTAGCAATAAATTAAAAGCTTATGGTATATAGCAAAAGTGGATTCTTTATTAGTTTTCCTTCTGCATGAAAAGTGCTATTTCTTTTTTAAAGAGAAGCAGGGAACACAAGACTCAAGTAAGACTTTTAATAACGAAAGAATTTTTTAAAAATATTTTAATATAAAAAAAGAAATGGATACAACTAAGCCTCTCTAGTTTACTGGAGCATTATTACATTCTTCAGATAGATTAGTAAGATACTTTTTAATGGCTCTTACTCATTAATACATTGTACTCATAAAAATATTTCGCTATGACCCAAAGCTGTCCTGTGTGTAAGCCAAGTAGAATAAGGCTGTACACATGGTACAATCTTTCACTAGCTGTTTAATATAGTACTGTGTTTGAGAATATCTTTTTTTTTTAAGTGAATGCCAGTTTTTTTAAAAAAACGCATCCAAAATAAATATTATATTCTTTGAGGATGTAAAGAACTTTTATTAAACAAATCCTAATGAATCTTTTTTTCAGGAAAATCTGTTAAAAAATAGCCATTAAAAACCAGTTCCCCAGATTAACATGTACCTTCTCAGAGTTTGTCAGAGACTTATTGTTATTTGTCTTTGTTTTAAATAAAGTGATTCTTCCTTCATGGATTTGTATAGGTAACTTTCAAAAGGTTCAATAGACATTTGTCATTCACACACCTCACACTGAACCTCCACAGTGTGACAGATTTACCAAAGGTAATATATGCAGGTACCTAGAGAACAGTAATTTTATCCTTTTTAAAAAAATGTTAGTTAATGTATTAAAAGTGAGTAGTATATTTAGATCATTATATAATTATAGAATTAGTTAGTAACAATGAGGATGAATATTATGAATCAACTTATTATCATAAAGCAAGGAAAGCATTGAATGCCATTCTACTAGTCACTCCCAATATTTGTGGCTGATGACAAAACATTTAACTTCTTGATGAAATTAAAAAAAATACATGTGCACACAAAAAAAGAAAAATAAAAGAAAAAGCAGAAGAAGCAGAATATACAGTTTATGTACACATACATGAACTGTTCCTGGCACAATCTTTATCATAACTTAAAAAAAATTAAACAGCTCTTGCCAAACCTATGTCACTCAAAAAAGTAAGGAAGAAGAGTTCATTTTGGAAGAAAATAGCATTGAAACTTCTGTAAATACACAGGCAGTAGAAAATGAGCTCCATGCTAACTGTCTCTGACTGGTGTATTAAGGAACACATGTAACTAAGGGCCTCAAATAATCTTCAAAAATATGAGGCTTCATATCACTTAAGAGGGAAAACTAATTCAGCCAAAAACTATTTTATGAGGAAAGAATCTCCACTGATTTAATGAAGTTTCTGTTGTTTCACAAAGACATGCTTCCTATTAAGACTGCTTCTTTTGCAAAAATAATTTTCCCTTTGCCACAGCTGATTCTGCTTCAGTTTGTCATGTTAGAAGTCAGAAAGTTCCTTAGTCAAACACTGGGATTTCCATACAGTGTCACCAAGAGGTTCTGCACCTCCCTTTTAATTATTCTTAGAATGGCAGAATCATAGAATCATTTTGGTTGGAAGAGACTCTCAAGATCATTGAGTCAAATCATTAAGCTAACACTGGCACTAAGCCACGTCCCTAAGAGCCTCATCTATATGTTTTATAAACACCTCTAGGGAGAGTGACTCAACCATTTCCCTGGGCACCCTGTTCCACTGCTTCACAAACATTTCCATGAAGAAATTTTTACTAATATCCAATCTAAACCTCCTCTAGTGCAATTTGAGGCCATTTCCTCTTGTCCTATTAATTGCTACTTTGGAGAAGAGACCAACACCCAGCTCCTACAAGGTCCTTTCAGAGAGTTATAGAGAGTGGTAAGGTCTACCCTCAGACTCCTCAAAGCAAAACAGCCCTAGTTCCCTTCATCTGCTCCTCATCAGACTTGTGCTCAGACCCCTCATCAGCTTCATTGCCCTCTTCTGAACTCTCTCCAGTACCTCAATGTCTTTCTTGTAGTGAGGAGCCCAAATCTGAACACAGGATTCAAGGTGTGGCCTCGCCAGTGCCGAGTACAGTGGCACCATCACTTCCCTAGTCCTGCTGGCCACACTATTCCTGATACAAGCCAGGATACTCTTGGCCTTTTTGGCCATCTGGGCACACTGCTGGCTCTTGTTCAGCTGGCTGTTCACCAACAGCCTGAGATTCTTTTCTGCCAGCCAGCTTTCCAGACACTCTTCCCCAAGCCTGTCAGATTGTATGGGGTTTTGTGACCTAAATGCAGGATCCAGCACTTGGCCTTGTTGAACCTCATACAATTGGCCTCGGCTAATCAGTCCAGCTGGTCCAGATCCCTCTGTAGATCCTTCTTGCCCTGATGCAGATCAACAGTCCCACCCAACTTGGTGTCATCTGCAAACCTACTGATGGTGCACTCCAACCCCTTATCCAGATAATTGATAAAGACCTTAAACATAATTGACCACAACACTGAGCCCTGGAGAGCACCACTTGTGACTAGCCACCAAGTGGATTTGATGCTATTCACTACAATTTTTAGGGCCCAGCCATCCAGATAGTTTTTAAACCAGTGAAGAGTACACCCATGAAAACCATTTCTCCAGGAGAATGCTGTGGAAAACAGTGTCAAAATCTTTAATGAAGTCTAGGGACACAACATCCACAGCCTTTTCCTCATCCACTAAGTGGGTCACCTTGTCACAGAAGGAGATGAGGTTGGTCAAGCAGGACCTGCCTTTCATAAAGCCATGCTTACTGGGCCTCAACACTAGGTTGTCTTTTACATGCTGTGTGATGGCATTCAGGTTGATTTGTTCCATCACCTTCCCTGGGATCAAGGTCAGACTGACAGGTCTTTAATCCCCAGATCCTCCTTCTGGTCCTTCTTGTAGATGGGCATTATGTTTGCCAAATTCCAGTCAACTGAAACTGCCAGCTCCCTCAGTACCTGTGGATGAATCTCATCTGAAACCATAGACTTGGGTGTGTAAGGAGTGTAACAAGTCATTAACCTTTTCTCCTTAGATTATCTGGGCTTCATTCTGCTCCCTGCCCTTCTCTTCTGGCTCAGGGGGCTGTGTACATGGAGCACAACTGCTCTTACTATTAAGGACTGAGGCAAAGAAGGCATTTAGTACCTCAGCCTTCCCCTCATCTCTGTCACTATGTTTCCCCCCACATCCACCAGAGGGTGGAGATTCTCCTTAGCCTTCCTTTTGCTGCTGATGCATTTATAGAAATATTTTTTGTTCTCTTTTACAGAAGAAGTTAGGCTCAGCTCTAGCTGATCTTTGGCCCTTCTAATGTTCTCCTGGCATTACTTCATGCCATTCTTGTAGTCATCTTGAGTAGCCTGGCTCTCCTTCCAAAAGTTACAAATTCTGCTTTTATTCCTGAGTTCTAGCGAAAGTGCTCTATTCAGCCAGGCCAGTCTTATTCCCTGATGGCTCGTCTTTGGCATATGGGTACAGCCTGCTCCTGTGCCTCTAAAATTTCCTCGTTGAAGAGCTCCAGCCTTCCTGGACTCCTTTGCCACTCAGGACTGCCTCCCAAGGGACTCTGTCAATGACTATCATAAACAGTCCAAAGACTGTCCTTCGGAAGTCCAAGGTAGCAGTTCTGCTGACTGCCCTCCTTAGTTCTCCAAAAATATAAAACTTGATCATTTGATGATTGTTTTGTTGAAGACTGCCTTCAACTTTCACATGCAGCAGGAATCCTTCTCTGTTCATGAAACACAGGTCCAGTGGGATGTTTCCCCTAGTCAGCTCACTGACACACAATCCAGGAGCCTCGTAGACTGTTTCCTCTGTGCTGTGTTGTATTTCCAGCAGATAACTGGTAAGTTGCAGTCCCCCACGAGAATAAGGGCTACCAATCTTAAGACTTGTCCAAGCTACCTGCAGAATATTTCATCTCTTTCTCTATCCTGATTGGGTGGTCTATAACAGACTCCCACCAGGATATCCTCTGTTGGGGGTCAAGACCCCGGCATGGGTTCTGGCCTGCGGCGACGGAGGAAGAAATGCAGCCATCCGATGCGGATGATAAACATGCTTCAATTTATTGATACAGAGCGCAAGCTTTTATAACAGTTCTATTAATTATGCCTACTTGTCAAACACCGATTTGATAGCATACGTAATGAGCCCATCCCAACATACATAATGAGTCCATCCCCTTCTGTGGCCCCCCTGGTATGTGAATTCCCTCGTTATCTCGGAGCTGCCTCCTGGGACTTGTTTATCCAGGCCTTTCTCAGGAGCTGCCTCCTGAGACTGTGAGACTTGTTTATGCAGGCCTTTCCCAGGCAATACCTTCTCACCCACCCTTGTTCAGCTCATGCTAACTAGAGAAGATCTTTTTCATGAAGAGGGTCTCTGGGGTCATGCCCTTTCTCTTTTAGCCATTCTCCAATAATCCCCCTTGTTGACCTTCCCCTTAATTCTTACCTGTAAACACTCAACCTTATCATCACCCTCATCAAGCTCAAGACAAGCAAAATACTCCCTAGCATACAAGGCTACCCCACTTTGCCTCTTTTCTTGCTTATCCCTTCTTAAGAGTTTATAGCCATCCAATGCAGCACTCCAGTTGTGGCAGTCATCCCACCATGTTTCCATGACGGCAACTACATTAGAGTTTTTCTGCTGTACAATGGCTTCCAACCTCTCATGTTTGTTGCCCATGCTGTGTACATTTGTATAGATGCACCTCCACTGGGCTATTGATCCCACCATCTTTTTGCAGTGAGAAGCCCTAATTCCTTTGTGACCATTCTCTGGCACTTCTGTGGTTTCTAACACATTTATAACCCTTGTGTCTTTGCTACCACATGGCTCTCCATCATCCTCTCCTCTGAGTCAGCAGATCGAAGGGCCTCACTAACACCCCTTCCCTCAAATGCTGGCACGCTGCCCTTAGGTTTGTCTCTGCTGCACCTGTTTTTCTCCAATTCCCCCTTCAAATCTACTTTAAAGCTCTTTCTTGTTCTATTGACTATCACTAACTTGCTCCATTTTACCCCCTAGCTTTGCGGGTAAATATTCTGCTAGTTACTTTGCTTATAAACTGCTTTTTTAAATTTGCTGGTTTCAATGATCCTACCTCTTCAGGCTTTCCTTCTTTCATTCACATCTTATTTGAGACATATTTATACTGCACAATCTAATTTTTCCCAATTTCAAAACTTCTCTTGTCCCTTTTAATTGATTTTTCTCTGTTTCAGTTCCCATTATTTTTCGTATTTCTCCTCCTGTTGCCTCACACCTATTATGTCCAAAGTCTTGTTTCCGTCTTTTGCAAGCTTTTCCTCGTTCACCCTTCTATGCTTCTTTCCTTGGACAACTGCTTCAATTGCCTCAGAGGGTGCCAGAGACAGGTTAGCATTAATTTATATGCAAATATTTTTTAAAAACACACACACACACACAAAAAAAAAACCAAAACAAAAGAACAAACAAAACAAAAAAACCCAAACTAACTGAAAAACCTGAACAACTGACAACAACAACAACAACAACCAGCCAACAAAAACCAGAACACTTAAAACTTCACCAGATTTTCTAAACCTGGTTTTATTTTACTTTAACAGATTGAGTTCAGCAATGGCACTCTCGGCTTTACTCTGCATCAGAGACTCTGTCTCAGAATCAATATGAACCTACAAGTGAATTACTAAATTGAGAGGAAAACTCATGAAGTAGTCCACATCTGCTCTCTTGTACATGAAGCTATACATGTAGTTATGAAGACAAATTTATAGAATGGGGAACTGTCTTAAAGTCTCCATTGCCATGCATTCTTGGCTCACACTGTGTATTTGATATTAAAGTGACAATCCCATAACTATATATTTAAAATCTTGAATGGTCCTTTTCTAATATGGCAAAAGCTGTAATCCCAACTCTGATAATCACTAATGATATTGCAACATTTATGAATTTTGGCCTCAATTTTCTAACCAGGGAAATACACAGACTAATTTTATTGTTAGGTATGTATCTCAGTAGCTTAACAAGAAAATAGACAAAAAATTCAATAGAGAGGAGAGACGATAAATTACAAAGTAATATTGTGCTCATTATTTAAAAGTAAGGATGCAAGAACATAGCTCTTATACACATCTAATCTAAATTTTTTTTTTCCTTTCCTTTGCTGAAGGCAAGTGAGAGAACACCCGAACCCACCTGAAACAATACGAACATTCCAAAATTCTTCAAGTAAAAAGACATGATAAATTTCTTCATTCACTCAAATTTCAGCTGTGTTGAAAATGGTCTACAGAACAATAAAGAAGACACTGGATTTTCATACTCAGTAAGGGTTATCTTGAATTATATAAAGAGATATATGTGTGACTTCAAGTAGTAATGGACAACAATGCAAGACTAAGTGCTATAAAGAAAATACAGTTTAGCATAATCTTTACCTGTCTCCCTTCTAACACTTCATTCTTAAAAGCAAGTGTTTGCTTACTACTAAAAAATGTCTTCAAATAAGTATTTTTTGTGAAATCTGTATTTGTTAATAATTCAGCCCTGATTCAAAGGCAAACAATAGTCACATCCAATAAATATGCATGTTATTCAGTCTAAAAATACTTGTCAAATAAAATAACCTATGATTCCTTTCTGAAAAATCAGCCTCCTACTACTTTGATCCTAAATAAGCTGCACAATGTGTATAATCTTGCCTAGTCACTAACTATGAGGTGGAGATTTGCAATTTGCATTTCTATTTTTAAGTAAGCAAAAAATATTCATTTGTGTCTTTGCATTTTGATTACTGTGCTTTGTTTTTAAAATCAGTAATCTATAACAGTATTTCAAAATCAACTGCATGGAGCTATTGATTGCATCCTAAGAGAAAGAAAAAAGTAAGAAGGGTGATTTTAAGTTCATTATTACTTTCATCTCCATTAGTACTTTTTCAGTCTCAGGCAATTTTATCAACAGCATGGACTTGCACCTTCAGCTTTTGGTTCAGTCAACCAGACATGACCGAGGCATTATGAATTATGTGCTCTCACATGTTACCTTTTTGACTCTTAGGCCTGAAATGCAGAGGGAGAAAAAAATCAGTATTTCTGTGCTAGCTAGCATTATCTGCTTTTTCATGCCACCACACCTCCTACAGTGTTTATATATACTTGCCCTTTATCTGCAGGTACTATAGTGCGACTCCAGTAATTCACAACCGAGAATGAACATGTTGCCAGTTTCACAAATTTGACTTCTCTGCAGGCTCCCTGGCTTACTTCATTGTGAGCATGAAACAACACTGCTTTCAATTTACTGCTGTAAGAGTTAATCACAAAGGCTGACTTTCTTTACCTAGTATGTTGCCAGGAATTCTGTTTCCAAAGTCAGTGAAAGCTGGATTTAACTCAGGCTTCCTGAAGCTTCATATGCTGATTATTGCCTTACACAAGACACTTTCAGGTACCAAACATTTTGTTTTACAGTCCTGCTTCGATCTTCCTCACACTTAACTCATAGAGTACATTAGGTGTGACAAAGCTGAAGTGAGAGCTAGGCAATAAGGCAACAAGTGGACTTGGATGCAAATGGCTGAAGGAAGTGAAGACCCTGGGGATCTAGACCAAGTGAAAGTAGCTATGCAACTGTGGCCACATGTAGGTAGGAAGGAGAGATTTTTCTAGAACCTTCAGCATATCTAAGATTTTATTTACAATAGTGAAAAAAGTTACTTGTGTTTAGATGTTGAATCTCTGCTTGTATAGGAGGTCTAGTGAGAGTGACACCCAGCAGCCTTTGAAATTGCCTATATAAAGGCTGAGAATTCCCAGGTCCCTCTGCAAGGTGAGCTGTGTGGTTCTTAAAAGGGACCTCTACAAATATCTTATTTTGGCAAACAATTAGTAAGTAGTTTATACTTTTAAATTCCAAAAAAGCTGTTATTATTACATTTAATGTAGTTAAACTATCTATATTAGCTATTATTATCCCTTCTACTTGATCTTAATGGAAAAACTAATTTTGTTCTGTCTCTTTTTCCATGAACAGACAACTTCTAATTCTTTATTTGAGAAACCTAACTTAGACCATCTGTATCTGTTAATGGCAATATCACACTATGAAAACTTTTGGATGAGGAATACTGTTACTTCTATTATATAGATTTTTTTTTTTTTTAATATATATTTTGGAGAAAGCAATGGTGTCTAGATGGCTCTTGCATTTGATAGCTTAAAAACCTATCTGGCGTGTCATCTGGATGACAGTGAGTTTGATGTGTTTTGCAATTCTGCCAAGAAAGGTTTGTTTCCCTGCTGTTTTAATCAGTTCACTTAGTAAGCAGACACCAGGAACAAAAGACTAATGTATACAGTCATAGCAGAACCTTCTATGTTCTTCAGCAGCTCTTCAGATAATTCAGACATCACCCACACAGAAGGTAGAATCTGTTGAACATAGGAAAAAATCCCAGTTTCTTTATAGGTATTTATTTAGCTGAGAGAAAAGGTGAATAGATTTCTTAGCTTCCTGAAGAGGTAATACAAGAATGGACTCTTGAATTGAATAAATTTTAAAGATTAAGGTATTTTAAAAACAAGTTGAGCTTCATTTCTTTTTAACTTTTTTTTTTTTTTTTTTTTTTTTTTTTTTTTTTTTTCTTTTATAATAAAAACTTGCTGGGGCTTCTAGTTTGGGGTTTCTTTTTGGTGTAATTCCCCAGAGACATACTTCTGAAATGTGCCTTGGTCAGTCTGTACTGCATGCAAAAAGTAATATTAAATCATTATTTTAATGACATAGAATGACAATGAGATGAGAAAAGTTTCTCTTATCCTCAAGTAGTTGGTAGGCTGTTGCTGAGTCTGTAAGATTTCAAAATCAGTGGAAGACTCGGCCCTTATTTGTGCAGATATTTAGAACAGATTATTTAATGTATGTCCTATTTTTTTGAAACAATTGCCGTTTGGTGATGATATGTACTTCAGCCCGTCCCATATCCTGTCACTAACAATGACCAGAGGAATTTCCTTAAATAAGCTCTTAAGGGACAGCCTGTCTCTGGGAATCAGAAAACAAAAGCATTGTTCTCTGGTTCAGGAAGATATGTAAAAAATATTACTAATAAATTATCAATCACATCCAGTGCACGTTTAGATTTGTCCATTTAATCAACAATACTCTGCAGTTACTACAGGACACACATAAGTTCAGCATCTGAGCTATGTTCATTTTCATCTCAATGTATCTGGAACTTCATGCTGAAGTATTCTTGGTTTGCAAAATTTCCTCCACTGTCACTTGGTTCAACTACAAATTTAATCGTAAGGAAGGCAGAGGAACATGCATAGTAGCCCAGTTGTTTCTTCACTTGCACTTTTTAGTCCTTGCAGTGAAGTAACCTCTGCAAGGTCTGATTTGAGAGATAATAATATTCTCTGTGTTAAATTTTATGCTCTGAGGTGGCATTTCCAATTTTATTACATTTATTAAATGTAGTTACATTCTATTACATTACATATTACATTCTGAGATGGTAGTTCCATTTCAACAATTTTATTCTGTCTGAGATCTGTATACATTTAAATGTTGCCCTCTGAGTATATAATCAAAATAAGGAAAGTAAAGCCTTAAATTAGAAAATAATACTATTTTTTAAGATTAATTGATGTATTGAACTGCACAGAACTGCAGTAAAAGAATGGCCTAATAATGATAAAGGGGTGAGATTAATTCTTCCCTCATATGCATTTTTACTGAAGAGTAACAAGGTAGCTGACAGGCTAATTATTACAATTTTCTTGGTCTCTGCAATAATAACAGTCATAATGTTATTAGTCAATCAAAATGTAGGCTTTTGCTCTTTAAAACTCCAACACTGTTTTCCCATTTTTGGTACAGTGACTCCTCACATTCAGAGACCAAGGGCCCTTACTTTGCTAACTGAACCTCCTTTTCAGGTTTCAAGTAACTCCTTCAAAATTCAGAGTTGACTAATGAAACAAACTATCTAGATTTTATAATTGTGACCTAGCTACAAAATGTGGAAGCTGATGCCTGTTCTTAGGTTTTCCACAGTGCCACAGTTTAGAACTTTTCCCAGTAATGTATTTAGTGAGTCCAGGACAGAAAACAAAAGGTGGAACTAGAGTTGGAGTTCCTGCATTTAGATGGATGTTGTCTATGAATTCTGGGACAGAAAGAATCAATAATGATGTCTAATCTAAGGTTTTGATTTGTTTTGTTTTTTGTTTGTTTGTGTGGGTTTTTTTTTGTTTGTGTTTTTTGTTTTGTTTTGGTTTTGTTTTGTAAAAAAGCCCAGTTATTTCTGATAATGAGGATAATATAAAATGGGAATTTTGAAAACAGGTTGATTGATGGTGTCCATTTAGAGGAAAAAAAAAAGGGAAAAAAAAGGACAAAAAGTACCTCAAAAGACCTAATTCTCACAAATCTAATCTTATGTCCACTACAATGAGCAAAAAGCTTCCTACTGTCATCAACTGATTTAGGTTCACGACTCATGACATATTCTGCTGGTTTGACTGAAAATGAGTTAATTTCCTTCATACAGTTAAAAACTTTTCTTTTTCATAGCTAGCATGGTCATTATTTGGACTTAGTTTGAGAACAAGAGGTAACTCCTGAGGATAGAGTTAGTGTTTTTTAATTGCTCTGGTCTGAGAGCCAAGGATGTTCTGACCACTCTGCCCACAGGTGTGAGGCACCAAGGGGTGGGGGCACAGATGGGGCAGAGCTTGACTGACATCAGACTGATCAATAAGAGTATTCCATCCCATTAGTGTTATGATTCATATTTAAGGATAGTCAGGATCTTCTGGTCTCTCTCTTGTGTTCTTTCTTCTTCTTCGCTTTTTTTGTCAGAGATGGGGGCATTGTGTTTGTGACTTTCCTTAGTTTGGCTTTTTGCCATCCTGCCATTTTGCAGAGGCCTCTGGGCCTTTCTGCCTTTCCCCTCTTTTCTCTGTCCAGGATTGCCTGTTGGGTCCAGGTGCTGTTTCATGGGACTGGCTGCTCGGTGTGGATGGAGTTTGTGAGGAATTGCATTGAGTATCTTTTATTTTATATTTTGTTTCTATTTTATATATATTTACTAGTTGTGTATTAGTACTTTGTTATTTTATTAAACTGTGTTTATCTCAATCCAAGTTTCTCACTTTCCTTTTGCTTCTCTCCTCTATTTGGTGGGTGGAGAGGGGAGTGAGTGAACGCTATCATGGTTATATTGCTAGCTTGGGTAAAACCACAACACATATTATTTCTAATTCTATTGTTTATACTTTTTACTTAATACTTTAATCATCAGTTGTCATTTGTTTGATGTTGAATCTAAATGAAACAGAACTCTGCAACTTTTTTCCTTGAAGATAAATATGTATTTTTCTGTATATCATGAAGGAAATACAATTTTCCTAAATCATAGTTCTTACCTGGCTCTTGCATTGGAACATATGTAGCTATTATGAGCAGTAAGACCCTCAAAAGACAGAACTGAACTTCTGTGGTCATGTCAAGTATTCCAGGTTGAAACCTACAGCCCAGCTGTGGTCAAATGGAAGAAAGATGTTGCAGAGAAAATAAAACATGTAGCTATTAACCCAAAAAGCCATATCAGAAATGTCACTGATATTAGCACTGATCCAATAAGCAGTTTGTCTTGGCTTTTCCTTCATTTACAACTTTGATGGAAAGGAAAAAAAGCACTTCTCCAGTTCACAGGATTAAGGCTGCAGCAATGTCTGTTCAGGGTTACTGAAAGATAATTTGGCAGTAATACAGCTGTAAATAAGATATGGTGAGAAACTGCTCACTGTTTTAACTCTTCGACATATGGATCATAATGCTGGTTCTTGCTGATGTCATTGCTGAAGTTAATTCAGTGTCACTGAAGACTATGGGTGAGACAACCTTAATGAGTTTATGTCCTTGCTCAAGCATTCAAGGAATACTCCAAGAATGTCTAGGTTGCATGGCTGAGCCTTCTGAACCATAATGCAGTGAGAAATGGCTTAGACCCTTTATCTATACAAAATTACATGTGCGGAAACCCTTGGAACAGGCCTCAGAATCAGATATGTCATGCTCTGGCTCTGCTTTGGCCAAAATACCTACAGTCCTGAAGTGCTCTGGGATTTTAGGGCATTGCTACTTTCCTTTTTCTCAAGCAGTATCCTTCATTTCATCTTGATCCTCTCTTTTGATGTTCAGACTTAACTTTCACCACCACCCTCAGAGACATGATTTGAAAAGCCTTCTCTATGTTAGTCATTTTTATGTACGTTTCTTTCATAATAACTTTCTCCCTAACCATTCTTTCTTCCACTAATACTTTTTCTGCTACCATAGTATACATGTTGAAGCATATCACTTTGTTTAATACCTTATGCTCTATATTCTTTTTCAGTACAGTGTCAGTCTTAATTTACTAAGTACTGCTGTTTGATTACCTGTTTTCTTGGAAAAATATTTAGACAACAATTAAAATATAGGCCGTGATTAATTCACTGGGAAAATATGATAGGGTTTTTAGTCAGCATTGTTCCTTGTGTTCTTTTAAAAACTTTTCTGGCTATGATGCAAAAGCTAAAAGCCACCATAATGGAATAATTGAATAAATGTTATAACTAGATGACAGATTAGAAGTTTAGTTGCAGCAGAACATTTGTGCAGTTTGCTTTTAAAGTTTTAACTCACACATTACAAGTGAAAAACCCAGAATACTTTCAGGATCTGGTTTTAACCAGACATGAAAAGTACCTGTGGAATATCTTCCTTCACCTCTATCCTATCTCTTGGTCTGAAGACAATATTTTGGTAATCAACTTGTGTTAACCTCTTTTCTTCAGATTCTTTTTTCCAACTAACTTCTCAATGTATTACATTTGGTTTCCGTAACTGTCGTGCACACTCAGCGGTGAAAACTTGCAAGCTGGAAGCTCCCACCACCTGTGAGAAGAGATTTACTGAATGTTGCTAATCACTCAGTTTCTGCCCTAAAGCTAGTAGGAACAGTAGGCCATCTGTAATAAAGCTGTGGAATGCCTAAGGACATAGAGGTTATATCACCCAAATGGTGCATGAGTACACAAGCAAGGACTGCAGTAAATGACAGTGGTATGCAGGCATGTCCTGCAGCACTGAAAAATATTAGTTGACAAACGTTTTTTTCTGCGTGCGTGTGTGTTCATTCATGGCTTTTTTTTGAATGATTGCAATGTACATTTTCTCCTTATTGTTAAGTGGAACCCAATGCATTCATTCTGAGAATGTTTGTCACCAAAGTACACTAAAAATAAGCTACAGGTATGTAACACTCAAGAAAGTAAATACTGAATCTTGTTTATTCTCCTTACTAATCCTTATCTAAATCAGATCTTTACATCTAGTCATAGTAAAAAACAGGTTAATTTCATTAATTTGGGCAATGTATTTCCAAGTCTGTGAAGTCAGTCCTCAGAAGACTGGCAACAACAGAACCACCTTTGGAAAAAAACATAGTAAAAACAGAAAAACCTTTGGAAAAAAACCTTTTAAACCTTTTTAGACAAGTCACCATGATTTCCTTCATTTGCCAATATATAGCTACTACACTCTCATTAAACATGTTGAAGTTTTAAGAAGCTTTACTCAACAAATTCAAAGAAAAAGTATAGTGAGCTGCAGAGGAATGATTGTGCAGTCTGCAGGATAACTAGATCAAAGATTTTATGTTTTAAAAACATTGTAAAGTTAATGGAAAACATAACTTGCCTTTCACAAGTTAAAATCTTCATAGGTGGTTATTTTAACACCACAGCGGTACTTGACCTGTAAGTAATCAAAAGAATGGAAGAATAACATGGCAAGAGATAAGACAGCAGATGTACATGAAAACAAACAAACAAACAAACAAACAAGAGATGAGACAGATACGAAGCATATCACAAAACAGCAGCCAGCATGGACAATACTGGTCTAATAGGGGTAAAAACTGAAGTCCTGGTATTGATAGCTATTGACAAATATGTGAGTAATGCTGTTTTGCATACTCTGAGACTTGGCAACATATTACCTTTTGTAAACAGACTAAAGAAAATATGTCAGATTTAAGTTATTCACATAACAACATTTGTGGAGATGCTGGTTAAAAGGGCAATGCTTAGCAAATTTATCCTGAATCTTTGCTGCTGCTTAAAGGCTTTCCTAGCAAAATGAGTAGTAGCATAGTACTCTGTGAAATACACTTCACCACTTTAAAGATGGTACTGGTACAAGATTTTAAATTTCAGGCTTGCAAATATAGGGATGTATATCTTCAGAGACAAACAAGTCGCTGTCATACAGATTACTTGTGTTCTTGAATTTTTCCTGGCAATTTTATTCTCTGCAAGAAATGCAGGGAAAATGTATGTAATGCATGGAAAATACAATCAAATACTATGAAGTCACTTCTGTAGAAAAACTGTTTCTTTAAGGACTTTTGCCAGGTCTTTAAAGACTAAAGAATATTTCTTCTCCAAAAATCCAAGTCAACATCAACCCAGGCAACCAAGAAAATACAACAAATCCTGAGGTAATAATCATAGAATCATAGAAAAGTTTGGAACGGAAAGCACCTTCAAAGGTTATCTAGTCCAATGAGCAGGGACATCTTCAACTAGATCAAGTTGCTCAGAGCTCTGTTCAACCTGGTATTGAATATTTCCAGGTATGTGGCATCTACCATGTCTCTGGGCAACATGTTCTCGTATTTTACCACCCTTATTGTAAAAAATTTCTTCCTCAAATCTAGTCTGAATCTTTCCTCCTTTAGTTTAAAACCATTAACTCTTGTCCTATCAGTACATGACCTTCTAAAAAATCTCTCCCTATCATTCTTATAGGCTTCTTTTAAGTACTGAAAAGGTCTCCTTGGAGACTTCTCCAGGCTGAACAGCTCTAACTCTTTCAGCCTGTCCTCATAGAAGAGGTGTTCCTGTTCGCTGATCATCTTTGTGGCCCTCCTCTGGACCTTCTCCAACAGGTCCATGTCTTTCCTGTACTGAGAACTCCAGAGCTGGATGTGGTACTCCAGGTGGGGTCTCACCAGAGTGGAGGAGAATGGCAGAGTCACCTCCCTTACCTGCTGGCTATGGTACTTATGATGCAGCCCAAGATACGATTGGCCTTCTGGGAGGCAAGTGCACATTGCTGGCTCATGTCCAGTCTTTCATCCACCAGTACCCCCAAGTCCTTCTTGGGAAGCCACTCTCGATTCCTAATCCCCTTGCCTGTATTGATACCAGGGTTTGCCCTGACTCAGGTTCAGGACCTTGCATTTGGCCTTGTTGAACCTCCTGAAGTTCACATGGGCACATTTCTCAAGGTTGGCCAGGTCCTTTTTGGAAGCCGTCCCTCAACCATGTCAACTGCACCACTCAGCTTGGTGTCATCCACGAATTTGCTGAGGGTGCACTTGATCCTACTGTCTATGTCATTGTTTAAAATGTTAAATATTACAGGTCCTCAGTACGGACCCCTGAGAGATAAGAGATACCACTTGTCACTGGTGTCCATCCAGACATAGTGCCGTTCAGCATTAGTCTCTGGGTGTGACCTCCCAGCCAGTTCCTCATGCACCGAACAGGCCATCCATCAAATCCATACCTCTCTAATTTAGAAAGGAGGATGATGCTGGGGACTGTGTCAAAGTCTTTACAGAAAGACAACATCAGTAGCCCTTTGTCCATTGTAGACCACCTTAGAATGCCACTGGTCAGGCAGGACTTGCCCTTGGTGAACCCATGCTGGCTGTCTTGAATCACCTCCCTGTCCTCCATGTGCCTTGTCATAGCTTCCCGGAGGACTGTTTCAAGATCTTCCCAGGCACAGAGGTGAGGCTGACAGATTGGTAGTTCCTGGCGTTCCTCCCTTCTGACATTTTTAAAAATGAGTGCAATATTTCCCTTTTGCCAGTTGCCAGGATTTCATCTGACTGCTATGACACCTCAAATATCCTGGAGAGTGGCTTGGCAACTACATCAGCCAACTCTCTCAGGACAATAGGATGCACCTCATCAGGTCCCACGGACTTATGTATATTCAGGTTCCTTAAGTTGTCATGAACCTGATCCTCATAGTTGGAGTGACTTTGCTCCCCCAATCCCTGTCTTGCAGTTCCTTTTCTACTTGAGAGGTGTGGGAAAAGGTTGTCAGTAAAGACCAAGGTAAAGAAGTTGTTGAGTACCTCGGTCTTCTCCTCTGTTGCCAGAATGTTCATCGAAGGCATACACTTTCTTTGACCTACCTTTTCTGGTTGACATACCCATAGAAGTCATTATTCTTTGCATCTCTTGCCAAGATTAACTCCAGCTGCTACTTGGCGTTCCTGCCCCCATCTCTACACCACCAGGCAGTGTTCCTGTACTCTTCCCAGGATACCCATCCCTGCTTTCACTGCCTGTGTATTTCCTTCCTGCCCATTAGTTTAACCAGCAGGTCTCAACTCAGCCATGCCGGCCTCTTGCCCTCCTTACCCAGTTTCTTACACCTGGGGATCATGATTTCTTGCGCTCTATGAAAAGCATCCTTAAAGATCTGCCAGCTCTGTTCTGCTCCCTTGTCCCTGAGGGCAGTTTCCATGGGGATCCTTTTGACTAATTCCTTGAAGAGCTGGAAGTTGGCTTTCCTAAAATTCACAGTCCTGACTTCACTCTTCACCCATGCAACATGCCTCAGGACTGCAAACTCCATGCAAACTCCACTGCAAACTCATTGCAGCCCAAGCTGCCTCCAAGGTTGATGTCACCAATTAGCTCAATTGCATCGGAGATAATCAGGTTCATTATCACAACCACCTGCTAGGGCTGTCTGTTACCTGGCTTAGGAAGTTATCCTGAATGCACTCCAGGAGTCTCCTGGATTGACTGCACCTCACTGTGTTACTTTTCCAGCAGATGCTGGAGTGTTTGAGGTCCCCCAGCAGGACAAGAGCCTGTGAGTGCCACACATCCTGTGACTGGAGTAAAAACAGTCTCTCTCTGATTTTGTGACCTGTAGCAGACATCAATTACAAGGTTTCCTCTGTCACCTTGGTCTCTGATTCTTACCCAGAGGCTTTCAACCAGCTCGTGGATACTCTTCAGAGTCAGCTCTTCACAGTCTATCCCTCTTTTGATGCAGGTCTCAACCCTCCACCTTTTCTTCCTTGCCTGTCAATTCTGAACAGCCTGTAGCCATAGATTGCCACACTCCAGTCATAGGATCTGCCCCACCGTTTCAGTAACGGCCACTAGGTTGTAGTCGTCTAGCACATCAGCTTCCACCTCCTACTGTTTGTTGCCCATGCTGCATGCATTGGTGTAGAGGCACTTCAGCTGTGCCTGCAGCCATGTCACATTCTTGGAGGAACACCCCTTAATTCCTTTAAAGTATTTCACTGGTATATTCCTGTTGGCCTCTACTACCTCAGGAGTCCCTGGCTTATCTCCATAAGACTTCAAATGTACTCCAGTGAGGCCAAGACATCTCAAGGCCACTGGCTGAGGGTCCTTGCTAGCACCCAATCCCACTACCCTTGGTGTCTTGTCCCACAGCTTTTCACAGATGAGCCTGATACATCCCCCTCCCCCATTATGTCTAGTTTAAAGCTCTGTTGATGAGCCCTGCTAGCCTATGTGCAAAGACCCTATTCCCTCTTTGAGAAAGGTGAACTCCATCCAATGTCACCAAACTTGGTGCTGTGTAGGCCACCCCATTATCAAAAAAATGAAAACTGTGGCAGTGACATCAGCCACAGAGTCGTGTATTAACAGACTGTTTCTTCTAATGTCACTGCCTGCAACTGCAAGGAAAGTGAAGAAAATAACCTGTGCTCCTGATTCCCTGACCCACTGTCCCAAGGTTCTGAAGTCTCTTTTGATCACCCTTGGGCTACAGGTCGCAACTTCATCACCACCCACATGCAAGATCACTAACGGGTAGTAGTCTGAGGGCCATAACAGGCTAGAAATTTTTCTAGTGATGTCCTTAACCTGGGCCCCAGGAAGTCAGCACACTTCCCTGAGAGGAGGCTCTGTCCAGCATATTGGACCCTCTGTACCCCTCAGAAGGGAGTCACCTACAACTATAACCTTTCTTTTTTTTTTCCTTTGTAGAGGTGGTTGTAATACAGGGAGTAGGCTTTTCTGATCCTGTCAGCACCTGTGGTGTAGATGGACCTTTGTTTTCCTCAGCCAGTGTCTGGTCTTTCACAGCCAGAGCCTCATAACTGTTATACAGAGGCACCTGGGATGGTAAGGTGAGCAAGCGGTGGTTTCGCCCATCACCCTGAGTGTGGACTTGCTTCTGTTCACCCTTTTCCCTTGACCTACTGTCTTGAGTCAGGTGGGAGGAGGATACTGGTAGCCCTTCCTGTCACAGGGAGGCCAGAGCTTATCCCCACCAGTGTCTGAGTCTAGTTATAATGATTTAAAATTCATGGTTCAAAACTGCAATTACTTTTGCACCAACCTAATATTTCCTTCTCTGACTCTGATGCTTCTCAACCTTTCTGCCTCCTCTCTCTGCTTTACCACCAGGCTGAGCAGATCATCCACCTGTTCACATCTCATGCAACTGTTATATTTACTGCCATACCATACTAGTGAAGGGCTCTGTCACACCCAGCAGGCTGAGGTCTGGATGTATGCATGTTTCCATGGCAGCTCTGTCCAGGTTACTGCAAACCTCCTGGTGAGAGCAAGGGACATACCTTTGCATCAGGTGGATACTGTAGTAAGGCTCCTTCTGGAAGGATTATAACCACCAATTGAGCTAAACTCGAGCTGGCAGAGACTTTGCCCTTCCTGCATGCCCTGCCTGCATGAACTGCCACACAAACTGCTATGCCCCTGTATGTTCACCCTATTTGCTGTGCTTCTGGTTGCCTGTGCTCCCTAGAACCATGTTTCAATCTCCTGTGGTTGCTCTTGGCAATGCCCAAGCCTTGTCAGCCTCTCTTGTGAGAGCTGCAGCTTCCCGGAGTGAATGGCTAGAAAATGTGCCATGTACATTCTTATTGTGTTTGTCAGAACTAAAAATATTTTCAGAGATTTTTAAAAAAACCCAAACCAACTTAGTAGAGCTTATACAAAATTTTGAAGTACTTTCCTGAACAAATAATGATATTGCACTTAGTGTAAGGGGAAGTTATATTATTGTAAATGTTAAGAGTTGATTTTGTTTAAAATCATAATCAAATAAATTTGCATTGCAAGAATATAATTGCTGCCAGATCAAACAAGTAAATGTTTAAGAAAATCTTGCAATTTTAAAGGGCTCAATGGAAAAGTACTCAAGAGGGTACTAAGCTGAGTTTATAGTGACAGAACTTTGAAATTTTCTTACTTATGATTACTTTTGCATGACACATTAATGATGTTTTAATGTATTTTTTTTAAGGAAATATTTTTATATAGTAGTACATGTCACTGTAACTGAAGGTCTTTAATAGCTTCCATTGTCCCTCAGCTTTGCATTGCCTTTAACCTTCCAAAAGGTATTCAGCATAAATTTCCATTTGATATTTTTGCTTGTTGGTTTTCTTTTTAAAATTTTCATAAACCTGATCAAGAGCAGTAAAAGCAGAGAGGGTGTTACAAATGTAAGCATAGCTGAAAACAGTAATCTAAAATTTGGAATGTTTGGAATGAAAAATTTCTCTGACAAACATTTTCATCCTTATATTTGCACTGCTGGGCACTGCAGTCTTCCTTGTCTGTGTTTTTGTTTGTTTGTTTTGTTGGTGTTGTTTGCTTGTTTGTTTGTTTTTAAATGAAAATTATGTGCCTGCTCCATTGTTTTGTCTGAGCAATAAATAGGAAAGTGATTGAAAAGGTGCACAATTGATTGATAATGTACATCTCTGTTACATTATTTTCTCAGGTTGTCCATCTCATAAGTAAAATTAAGCACAAGTCTTTGTAAAGTGATTATTAATATCTATTAATAAGGAAACCTCTTAATGCTTTGCTACTTTTTGATACAGGATACTATCCATAGCCTACCACTAGTTTTCCAAAATTCCTTGAAATCTTTCTGGCCTACTTAGAAAGACATTGTATGTGAAATTCACTGACTGTGAGCTTCAGTTACACCCATTTGTGGGAGAAATAGTATTATACAAGAAGAATTTGGTATTCAGATACATTTTTATGCTAGCATCACATGAATAAGCATACCCTTACCTCTGGACAATCTGGGAATGTTTTTTGTCCAAAACTGGAATAAAGTTTGAATTCTTGCCTCTGTACTGTAGCTGAATTCCTGAACCATTCTGTATGCAAGCTCCTTAATACAAATATGTCATAGTTTAAAAATAATATAGGATAAAATATTTCAAGTTTAATGCATTAATATGCTTTATTAGTTAAGTTCTGCATTACCAAAAAATATCAAGCTGCATGTTCTTTAAAGCTAAATCCAGAGTTACACCACTTTTAAAAAATAGGTAATTCACAATATCAAATTTACATTAAAAATTTGCTGCATATACTGCAAATGCATTTCTTAAATTACCTAAGTCTTCCCCCAAAATAATTAAAAACAAGTTTTAAAAAAAAAAAATCTAGTTAGATTTGTTTCTTCGAAAAGATGAACTTAGAAATACTAGATGTGGAAAAGGGACACATTTAAACTAGAAACTGTCTGAAATTGTGCAGGGATGTGGGACTACATCAGTGCCAGTGAAACAGGAGTCATTCCAGGGACCAGATAGATTAAATTAAGCAGTTTTATTTTTCCTCTAAAAGCCATGGACCAGCTGCAGTTGGATCTCCATGCAAATTAATCTTTTTCCACAGAATTCAGCTTTCCCGTTGTTTCATAAAGATTTGTTTTTCTATGGGAGAGGTTTATCTTCTATGAAGAACACCTTTTTAATTATCCTTGGTGGTTGAATGAAGAAAACTTCTAACTATGAAAGATGACTGTTCAGCTGAGATATGGCAGTAGAGATTGAAATTAATTCACAAGTGAAAATTTCTGACCTTTACCATTGACTAAGCATTTGGAGGAATTTATAAAAAATATAATATGAAGTTAGGGAATTTCTAGAAAATTCTGATGTGGCAAGTTGTTAAGGAGACTAGACTTCGTGTACGTGGCATATTAAAATAATCAAAAAGAAAATATATGCATATATTCTACATCTTGAAATTGTATGTGAATTTGGCTATACTGTTTGTCAGAGAAGTTCAACTTCCTTTCGATATTCAAAAGACAGGGTCCAGATAATAAGCAACTGTACAGAGATTCATGAGATCAATGTTCTCTTTCCCTCTGGGGAAGAGACAACACTTGAGACATTTAAGCTTTTCTCCACTGCTCCAGTATTAAGACTGTTATAATAATGTTTAAAATCTAAATAGCCAAAACAAACTTTAAGTAGATACATTTATTCAGAATTTAGTTCACAGACTGGTGAGAAAGTACCTAGAGCACTAAATAACTTGAAATTAATTGGAAATTTCTTTAAGTAGTTGACTAGTTTCATATGAATAAATTTAAATTACAAAAAAATACCAAAAAACAAAAAACAAACCAACAAACAAAAAAACACCAAACAAACAAGCAAAGAAACCAAAACAAGCTAAGATAATAATTCAGGAAAACTTAAACAATATCTTAGCTTGAACTTTGTATACTACATGCATGAAAAACTGCAAGAATGCAGTTATTATATTTACTTAATCTCGGGTATATGCCAAGCAATTTCAACAAATGCCTTCACAAGACAAGCTAAGGGATAAAATATTTTATATGCTTGATTCAGAACTGGGTGAGAAGGCAAGTCTGTCTGTCACAAGGATGACCTAAAGGTTGTTTTGTTTTGCTTCTTTATTTAATAAATTTTATAGCAAGTTCTTGCTGTAGCCAAATGTCTTTTTTGTTTTGTTCTGCTTTTTTCTTTTTAGTTTTTTTGTTTTGCTTTAGTTTTGTCTTCTTAATGTAACCATTAAGAAAAAAAACCCAACCAACCAAACAAAAAAACCTCCCACAACAAACGTTTGTGGTCCCTGTTGTATGCTTAGCAATGCTTGCATTAAAAGGGTTCTATCCTACAACTACCACCATTAATTGACATGATACTGTTGGCAGATAGCAGAAATTCAAATTATGGGGTTTATGATTATTCTGATATTTTTTCTATTTTAGGTTTACAAGACAAAAAGGATGTTTACCAGGTCAATTCCAAACCACAGAGACAACATTATGGAAAAAAAAAATGGTTATCATCAGAGTAGTTTCTTTTCAGTGCATGGAAATTTGTTTTGGAATTCAGAGGGTGGGAAAAGTCAGACTTGAATGTGTTAGGTTGCCAACCAAGAAGCAAGTTTGTATAAGTACATTGTATTTTCCTTTCATTTTCTGCTATTAAGCTACTTTGGTTTACGAGGGCTTTCAGGTCACTCTATTCACCCTTATTATTATTATTCACAAATAGCCATGTACTAGTAATTCAAAACACACTAATTGCATACACATGGTATATGTTTGTAATAAAGTAGAACCGAAGTCAGGATATGAGTAACAACCCTGTGAGAGTAAAGAATTTAATCCCATTAGAGTGGGCAGGGTACTTAAAGACACTGGCAAAATAGCAGTGTCACATATTGTCCTGCCACCAAGGGACTGGTGTTTTATTGTGAGTACTTTCCATATTGGCACCATGCAGTCTTTGAGTGGAATAAATGGAAAGAAATTATAGCTGCTTTAAAACCTTTTCTAAAAATTATGCAGCAATAAATATTACAGAAAATATTGTCTTCTATTCCTGCAATTAAAAAACAATTAAGGAAACTCCACAGGTGTCATCTATTAAGAGAATACAAAATCAGAAAAAAAAAAAAAAGTAATAGCTTTCCTCTCTATCCATGTCTAGGTGAAGTTCATTTCATTAATTAGCATTTCAGTTTCATTGCATATTTCAAATCTCCTGTTTTTATATAAAACTTGAAAATGAATATTAGTTACAAAACATAGCATTGTTGTTTATTCGTGTGTGCCTGAAACTACTATGTCTTCACATTCTTGTTGTTTGTATGACATTCTTTACAGTGAGTTAAACTGGTTTATTTTTATATCAAACTGTGCTATTCATCCCTAATCATCTGCTTTAGTTTTCAGATGAACGGTACACTCTCACACACTATCTAATTTAAGTCTTGAGACTCTATTCATGCAAAACAGTGGCATATCATGATTTCATAGGATCACACCAGGTTGGAAGGGACCTCAAGGATCACCTGGTCCAGCCTTTCTTGGCAAAAGCACAGTCTAGAGAAGATGGCTGAGCTGGAACTTAAAACTGTCCAATGTTGGGGAATCTATCACTTCCCTAGGGAGATTATACCAATGGCTGTCGTTTCTCCTATGAAAAATTTTCCTCTTGTGTCCAGTTGGACAGGAGTAACTTGTACCCATTGCCGCATATCTTTTCCATGTGACTGCTTGTAAAGAGGCAGTCTCCATCATTGCAGCCACACTTTAGGGACTAATGCGACTTCTGAAATATGACAGATAGTGGCTTAGCAACTTCATGTATCAGTTCCCTCACGACCCATGGATACATCTCATCAGGCTCTATGGAATTGTGCATCTTCAAGTTCCTTGGATAGTTTTAAACCTGACCTTCTCTTGCCATGAGTATTTGTTTGTTCACCTGGTCCCTGCCTTTGCTTTCTGTGACTTGGGCAGTGTAGCTAGAGCACTTGCTGGTGAAGACTGAGGAAAAAACAATTGTTGAGCACCTCAGTTTTCTTCATATCCCAAGTAATCAGATTTCCTGTTTCCTTCCAGAGAGGGCCCACATTTTCCCCAGTCTTCCCTTTAACACTTACGTACCTACAGAAGCTCTTTTCTTGTTGTTCTACATGTCCCTGGACAGATTTACGTCTACCAGGGCTTTAGCTTTCATATCCTGATCCCTGGCTGCTCAGACAATTTTTCTATATTGTTCCCAGTCTTCCTGTCCTTGCTTCCAACCTCTCTAGGCTTCATTTTATTTGTTTCAGTTTGTGCAGGAGCTCCTTGTTCATCCATGCAGGTGTCCTGGTGTTTTTGCCTGAATTTCTCTTCATTGGGATGCATCTCTCCTGAGCTTGGAGAAGGTGATCATTAAATATTAACCAACTTTCTTGGGTTCCTCTTCCCTCGAGGGCTTTATCCCATCGTACTCTAACAAGTAGATTCCTTAAAAGGCCAAGGTTTGCTCTCTTGAAGTCAGGGTATTGAGCTTGCTATTTGTCCTCCTTGCTGCCTTGAGGATCTTGAACTCTATCACTTCATGCTAACTGCTGCCAAGGTTGCCCTTGAGCTTTACATTTCCCACCATCCTCTCCTTGTTGGTGAAAATAGGGTCCAGCATATCATCTCTCCTCGTTGACTTCTCTGTCATTTGGAGAAGGAAGTTATCATCAACACATTCCAGGAACCTATCAGATTGCTTATGCCCTGCTGTGTTGTCCCTCCAACAGATATTGCAGTGTTTGAAGACCCCCATGAGGACCGGGGCTGGTGAACACGAGGCTGCTCCTATCTGCTTATGGAGGGCCTCATCTACTTGGTCTTCCTGGGTGGATGGCCTGCAGCAGACCCTTACTATCATGTCAATTGTCCCTGTCCTCCCTTTAATCCTGACCCATAAGCTCTTGGTAGGCCTCTCCCCTATCCCCAGATGGAGCTCCATGCACTCCAGCTGGTCATTGACATAGAAAGTGACACACCCCCTCACCTCCCCTGCCTGTCATTTTAAAAGAGCCTGTATCCTTCTATTCCGATGCTCCAGTCTTAAGAACCATCCCACCACCTCTCTGTGATGCTACTAAGATCATAGCTCTGCAGGTGTGCACGTCTCTAACTCCTCTTGTTTATTCCCCGTGCTACAGACATTTACACAGAGGTATTTAAGCTGGGTTCCCAATGAAGCTGACTTATTGTCTGGAGTGGCTGGAATTCCTTTGAACCACTCTTCAGGTGCTCTCCGTCTGACCTGTGATCCTTGTTCAGGCTCTGGACATCTGTTGCTGTCACTGACGTCAAACTGGTAGGAGTTTACCTCTGCCAGCAACTTTAGTTTAAAGCCTTCTTCAGCAGCTTGGCAGGCCTATGATTGAAGATGCTCTTCCCCTTCTTCAACAGGTGGATGCCCTCGGCCCCCAGTAAACCAGGTTTCTCAAATCAAGTCCTGTGGTCTAAGTAGCTGAATCCCTGGCTGTCGCACCAGTAAGGAAAGTCTAAGAGATGGCTCTTCATTTAGTGGAAAGTCTGAATGCTTTTACACATGAAGTCAATACCATCATCATTACTTAATGTTGCTGGCTGTTTACAATGTCACTTCCCTTTTCTTTAGCATCATTCTACTTTTTAAATCTATTTACTTGCTTAACCACTCACTACTTTATCAAAAACACAGCCTGTTAAATTCTGCAAGGAAGGAACTTTCAATTTCAGAAAGAAATTATGAAGTTGATATGGAACTACTGTCTTATATCGTAAAGGAAATTAAATTTGGTGATTAAAGTTGGGTCCCTTCCATTCTTAAATTGTGCTTATGAATCTTGAATTATTTGTCTGAACAGCATTTTACACTCAGCATCCTTGTGTTTATCTTATAGAAGTTTATTAACAATATTTTAATAAATGAGGCTGCCAAAATAGCCTCGTATCAACAATTGTCTGACAGTTTGGCTCCAATCATACACCCTGTACAAGGAAACAGGAGGATAACTCAACAAGGAGAAGAGTGGTGAGGAGTGGGAAAACAATGACTGTGGCCTTCTAAACCCAATGAAAAATCCATACCTGAGTGTGATTCAGGAAGTCTACTGCAATTTAAGTCATGCTGTGTTTAAAATCACAGTGTAAAAATTGAAACTTAATATATTTCTGAGAATCAGTAACATTTTAGTTAGTTGTAGAAGACATGATCATGAGAATAAGATTGCTAATGTGGAGTTAGGTTTACCCAATTATTTTTCATGTCTCCACAGAATGCTTCAAGAGAAAAGATATACAGGAAAATAAAATAAAACAAAACAGTGACAGCTGTTATTTGTTTTTTTTAATAATCTTTAAAAAGTTTGAAAAATTTCACTTACTAGATGTGTTTACTTAGACCAAAGTATTTTTTCAAGGACTTTTGTTGTAAAAATTCTTTGTTTAAGACTTCAGAAATTATAAAAAATTGCACTAACATAAAAAGTACGCTGCCTCGATTGTATCATATTTGACAATTTAAAAACAGTGACAGGTAAACATCTTTTCTGCTACCATATGTCCTCATTTACAAGATAATGAGAAATCTGATGCATTGGAAAATTTCTTGCATGTTTTGAATTTTAAAGCATAGGACTACAAGGAGTGAAGACATAGCAAAGACTCAAGACAGTATGTTAGGAAATGTGAAATGTATAGCACGTTTAACTTCTGAAGGTGAATAGATGGTAGGTGAACTCTCCACCTGAACAATAAGGGAGACATGTGTCTTTGCAGACCTGCAAGCAAGATTTTTCAGTTTGAAGTTATCGCAAACAAACACAGCAAGAGAAGTTTAGAAATGTAGTTTTTAAAATTCATAACTTACATACTGTGTTCTCCTTTTATTAGGCAAACTGGCAAGTCTGGAGACAGGAAAAAACATCAAAGTCTTGATGGCAGAGGTAATCTACCGGTGTGAAGGAGAGACTGATAGCATCAGCTACAGGAAAGTCTTGGGTGTCATCCTAACCTCTCCCTCACTCTACATAGGGTCTGCCACTGCTGCTATGTTTCTACTGTCTTTTCCAACCCCTTCTCTAATCACCTGATTACTTCTTCATTTGGTCATGCTATCTTTTTTAAAAGCATTTCAGATGCCTTAGAAATTCTGTTATTCTGAAATTACAGTTTAACCTCATGTTTTCCAGCATATCTCCACCCTTCCACTGCCTTGTCTCTGCATTTCAAAACAGACCACAAAATCTTTGGCTGAAACAGTGTAAAGAATGTCCTTTCTCTCCTTTTGCATGTTCTCCAAGCAATCAATTTGATCAGTGGTTCAGTTACAAAGGCAGCAGTACAGGAATACCAGCTTTAAAGCCTATTACTCATTTTGGGAAGATGCTTCCATTATAGGCAAAAATACTAGGTTTCTTCTTCTCAGATAAGGGTTAGATTAATAGAATCATAGAATCACAGAATACAAAGTTGGAAGGGACCTCAAGGAACATCTGGTCTAACTTTTATTCCTCTTGTATTCAGTCAGAATCTCCCCAGGATTAACTTGTACCCATTACCTCTCATCTTTTCTATGTGACTCCTTGTAAAAACAGATTCTCCATCTTCTTTGTAGCTACCCTTTAAATACTGTAACATGGTAATGAGGTCTCCACTAGGCCTTCTTTTCTCAAGCCTGAATAAGCCCACTTCTCTCATCCTTTCCTCATATTGCAGCTTCCCAGTCCTTTGATCATCTTTGTGGCCCTCCTCTGGACCCTCTCCGGCCTGTCTACATCTTTTTTGTACAGCAGAGACCAAAACTGAACACAGGGTTCCAGGTGTGGCCTGACAAGTGCTGCGTAGAGCAGGATAATGACTTTATCTTTGTTGGTGATAGCATTGCTAATGCAGCCCAGTACCTTGCTGGCTTTCTTTGCCTCAGCAACACACTGTTCACTTTTATTGAGCTTGTTGTCCAGAAGGACCTTCAGATTCCTTTCCACAGAGCTACTCTCCAGCTCAGTAGATCCCAGACTGTGCTGCAGTCCTGGATTATGATTTCTCAGGTGTGCGACCTTACACTTGTCCTTCTCAAATTTCATGGTGCTCTTGTTAGCCCACTCTTACTGGTTCTGTCTGTATGGAAACATCAAACATCTCAGGGGCTTCATCTACTGAAACACTGGTTTTACCTCAGAGGTGCATGCCCACCATTATAGCTCTCTGTGGGGTTCTCTTAAGCTGGTAGAGTGACTCTGCCTTCCTTGCGTGCCCTTTCACGTAAACTGCAGTGCAAACTCTCTGGCTGACGTGCCATGCCCTGTTTGCCTGCCTGAGTCACTAGCACTCCCTGGGTTGCTTTTTATAATTGTTGCAGGTGGTCACAGTTGCTCTGGCAAGGCCCATGTCTCTTCAGCATCTCTCCTGACAGTTGCTGGGTCCTGGTGGGTCTCTCCACTGCCCTGGTGTTTCCCTGCCTCAGAAAACCTTCAGGGTGTCAAGATCTGCTGCTTTGCTGCGTATTGGATTGGCTCCAGGGCAGCTCTCATCAGTGACTGACTGATTGGACAAAAGAAACGGAGAAATGGAAAGCAAAGTTCTATTTAATTATGTTTTACAAGGAAACCAAAGTAGCGAAACATATTCTTCCACATATGTGCTACACATCTTAAAAACTATATAGGTAAAGTAATTATTTGGTCCTGAACAAAACACACTAGATACACTATAAAACTCTTTGAAGGAAGGTAGTCATTGTGCTATTCTAACATTGAGATTAGAAATCACAAGAAACTTTGAAATAGATCATGCTGGTTTTAAGTAATTTTCTGTGTCCATGGCATCTCCAGATCAAGTCAAAAGAAACTGATCATGACAGTGAAGAACAGAGAATCCCTGGAGTTAAGGACTTGGGTGGGGAGATACGTACTTATCTTTAATACTGATTTGCTGATCTGGATGACAGTACTGATGTGTAGCTCAAAAGCCAACACAATTCTGATCTCAAAAAACACGACAAAACAAACAAAAGTAAAAAAAAAAAAAAAAGATGCAAAATAAACAGGAAAAGAAGGAAGCCTGTTAAAAAGAATACCTCATACTCTTCAAGAAAACATGGGGAATACACACCTGATAATGGTGTCTCATTGCAGGTCTAGATATCTAGATCTGAGGCACACTGCTTATTAAAAAAAGGTTAGAGAAAAGACAAAATGAAGATAGCATGGCTTCCCAGCAAGGTAAAAGGTGCTAATTTGAAGCAAGAAGACAGCCTTGAAAAAGCTGGAGTTATTTACAAATGAAGAAGGTCTATAAAGGAATGTAAACTCTGGCAGATTGATTAAATAAATAAATAAAAATCAACAAGTAGCACAAGCTAACACTAAATCCTCCTTCAAACACATCAGGATTGGGAAGCCTGTCAGAAAGCCTGTAGAACCAATTGATTATCAGAGTATAAAAGAAACATTCAGAGAAGATAAGACCATTGCAGTGAAACTTAATGTATTTTTCGCATTGGAGTTCTCTGTGGGAAAAATCTCCCATTCAAGGACTGTTTTTCCAGTGGGACTCATCAAACAATACATCTGTGAATGAAATGACAGTAGATGTCAAGGAATAAATGACAAAATGAATATCCAAAAAATTTTATCAGAACCAGATGGTACTCAGCCCAGTTTTCTGTAGAAATTCAAGGACAATGTAAGTACTAACAATGTATGATGAAAAAGTAGAGAACTGCTTACGCATAAGTAATGAATAAATAAGGTGCACTCTTCAGACAGCAAAAGAGAGATAACTTGTGGATGTGTGAGGAGACATGGCAGATGTCTACAGACAAGAAGGATGCCTAGAGAGACATCAGCTGCTCAGTGTCTCTTCCAGTGCAAGAAGAAGAGTAATGAAGTAAAGATATTAGAATTCAAGTTCAAGACAAAGGACAGAAAGAGATTTTTCATTCTGGGGTAGTAAACATAGAAAATTCATTGTGAAAGTTTGAAGAAACTACTTGGAAAGGAAATACATTGGAGATCCTGAATGACACAGAAAAAACCTGGGGAGTCTCAGGGCTGAAAATAGTCAGATCAGTGATGCAGGTATCTAATGATACGTACAGTATCCCTAGCAAACGTAAACCAAATATGTCCCTACCAAAAGTGGATGAAAGGATGAGTGCATTTCAGAGCTACATTCAAATGGAGGAAGCTGAATACATCAATACTGCACTACGAGAAAATGTTACAGTCTCCCTATTTCTGCAGCAGACAGCAATGAAATACATAATTTAAGAAAATTAGTGAGAGAAAATTCTGTGTACATGTTAGGAGCTCAGACAGAATAATTTATTTTCCAGCAACAGCAAAACAGGCTTGACATTTTTAAATAATATATTGTAGCTGACATGAAGGGCCTTTCAAATATGCCTCAGTGCACACCAGCCTGAGCAGACTGCAACAAACTAAGTCAATAGGACTCTCAGCAAGGGAATCAATGTGATTTGCCGTATTCCTGGTAGAAATGTCATTCAAAATTGATAACAAGATTTCTGACCAAATGCTATTTTAGAGTAGTTTTTATCATTCTCTTTCTGACACTACATCTGGTGACTTTTGACCCTCCTCAGAAATGTCCCACTTCCAGCTGAACACTGAACTATCTCATGCCGACATGTGGAATTAACTTAATGAAACTGTAGGAAGATAAAAGTTACTTCTGTAAAATAGATGACTCTGAGCTAACAATTAGAATCTTAGTACTTCAGCTGCTGCTGAAATACAGGAGATAATAGCTCCTTTTTTCAATTTTTTCTTCCTCACAGATGGAAGAATCTTTAAACTTGATGTTCTAAATTACTTTGGAACCTTTATAAAAATAATCACAGATGCTACAAATACCATTTAGAATATAGTATTATTAAGCCTATTGGTTCTTGGCTGGAAAATTGCTCAGTCTGCTGTAAAAACTCACATTACTTTCCATAAAAAAGTTACATTATTGCTACCACTGTGAGCATTTTACACAAGAAAATTATCTCTGTTACCTATAGTTGAAAGTACAGCTGGTAGGAAACAGCTCTGCTGTACCCTGGAAATCTGGCTTTTTGTGAACTTTTACTCAGTATTTGGAAAACCTTGGTATGAACTCTTTCTGCAGGGAATTTGTGTGGGGTCTTGTACTGCAGTTCCTGATGCAGCTGGACTAGACTTTCCAGCAGCTTCATGATACCCTGAGGAGGGAAGATGAAGAAAGAAATGCATGTGGTTGACTGAGGTCATAGTTGTAAATATTTTACTCCTTACTTAAAAAAAAGAAATCCTTTTGGTCTCCCAGTTCTTACCAACACACATCTGCTACCAAAATAGTATAATAATGGTCAGTTGTACATAACAGAAAAAGACCATACTTAGGTGATGAGTATTTTAACACAGATAGTTTTTATGAGAAAATTCAGATCAGTAAGCTGCGTTGACTGTTTTAGAGAGGACCTACTGTTGTTCTGTACATATATTGCCTCTGGTTTGTATTAGTTAGTGCTAAAACACAAATGACTTACCCCTTCCATTATCTCCCTTCAGTTTGCAATTTTAATAAGCAATCTAATATGTTAAATATAGAAATGCTGAAGAGAATGGGACTTAAACTCTTTTTTCTCCTGCTAAAACCATGCAAATTGACAAACGTATGTCTATCCAAAATCAGTTCATCATCACTTTAATAATCAAATCAATATTTATTAATGAAAATAATGCAATGCTAAGTGTTAATAAATAATTAAAGTAGATTACTACAGAACCCCTTTAACTCAACATATTTTCGGTATGTTTTAAATGCCCTTGCCTCAGGCCTGCTTGGCAGCTTGAGTCAAGATAACAATATTGTATGTATATGAATGAAAAGCAAGAACATTCAGCTGAGATTTTTTAAAGAAGCCAAAACTTCAAGTTGGTGGAATGCTAACTTCTGCAAAAGACAATTTAAAAATGACCCCAAGACAAATCAGAAATGACTGGGTTCCTATGTGACAAAATAATTACCTAGTACATCACTGACAATGTTACAAACACTTCAAGCTGGAAAAAAAAAGAAACAAACAAAACCAAGAAACAAACCCTAATATTCCACCATCATATGAAAATGAGCAGTGGCCCTTATCGTGCTGTCTGTTTTGAAAGCAGAATATGAGATTAGCGGGGAGGTACCCTTAAATGCCAGATGGCACAATGTAACAAATCATTGTTGTCAAGTCTGAAAAAAAATGTTTCATCATAGCATAAAGAGCTTAGCTGTGACCCATAAATCAATGCATATTTAATGTGTTTTTATCTTTGAGGCAGACAAATAATTTCCTTAAAACCTTACTGTTTGATGAGAAATAGTTAAAAACATTGGTCAGGCAGCAGTTGCTGATTATTTTGGGGGAAAAATGTAAGACGTGTTTTAAAGTTAATCCAAAGATCACTGGGCGAGAAGTGTGGAATAGCTGTGAAGGACCACAGCACCATTGGGGAACGGTGGTATACCTGACTAGACCCCCTTATGATCTAGCACAAGAATACTCTTTTCATCAATATTTAGCAATTTCGGATTTTTCTGGGTAAGTCTATGGGCTTGTTTGTTTGTTTTGCTGCTTTTGTTTTGTTTAGTTGTTTTTGTGGTGTTTTGTTTTGTTTTGTTTTGTTTTGTTTTTTTACATGAGGAATGCAGGTCATATTTAAAAATGTTCATGGCATATAAGGTGAGATTTGCAGAAATAATTAAATATTTATTAGACCTACTGTATGTAAACAATAGATGTGTTTTCTTCTTATAGTGAAGGAGTTCTTCTGCTACTTGTACCACAATAAAATTGCTAAACAGTGCAAATTCACCTGCTGGCAGATAGCATACTCACAAGCACCATCTACCTGTCATAAAAGAAAGCACAACATTCTTCATTACACAGTAGAGCACATTCTTTGAACCCCTTCATCATTTAAAGAGTATTTAGTCAGTAGAACTTTGTTTTCATCTGGAAAGAACATAATCTCCCTTTGAAGTGTTCTTTAAGAAGAAATAACAAACTCTTCCACTCTCTAGTGAACTTAGCATGAAGTCACACTGCAGTCACCTAAGGATCTCCTAGATCATCTTAGTTGCATTAGGCATTTCTATTTATTCTTCTGATTTTCAGAATATATTTAGATATTTCTTAACTATACTTTTGGTCAGGGAGCTTCGCTGAGTTCACTCTGAGGAAGAAGAAACACAAAGATACCTCACTCATCTGGAAAAAAAATGCCCCTTTGAGGATAGTGTCTGTTCTGCAGTACTTCAAGAATTAGGGGAATAAAGCAGAAAAAATGGTGGAGCACAGCTATGCACTATAGAAAGCTCTACACCATAAAAAAATTCATAACTTTCCAACTATGAGCTTCTTAAGGGTGCAATCATTGCAGAGACCATTCATTGTATCTTTTTAGTAGTAGTTTGTCTGTGCTCAGGTATTCTTTAAGTCAACATATGTTTATATCTGATATGTAAACCAACTTTGACTTATGCCTTGAAACAGAGCTTCAAGAATGTTGGCAATCTGTCTTTCATTAGTGTTTCTAATAGCTCACTTTTTGTTTCAATGGAAGTGGAAATAAAGAAACTTGGATGAACAGGGAAACTTAGAAAAACACTAGACACTGTCGTTGGACATGGCATAAAACAGACTTTCAAGGTGGAACACCCTAGATTTTCTTCTCGTAGTGATGTTTTCAAAGATAAAAGTATTTTACAAAAACTACAGGTTATCCATTTTGTACTTGCAGTTCTTCCAGATGTGGTTTTAGCTCTGTGTCTGGCTTATTGTAGCCTCTGGCTGGTGTCATCTGCTCCCCATGAAGTCTGTCACATCTGAGGTTTGGCTGTCTGCTCTTGCTCATCCAAACAGTTTCTCCACTTACCTTGAAGTAAAATACACTTGCTCTGTGACATAATTATGTCAATATCTTTTTATCTCACATGCTTAAAAGCTTTCTTTACATGCACAGGTTCAGTTTTCTTCCAGGGAAAGACAATATTTTCCTTCCTTCAGAAGGTCTCAGAGAACCTGGAAACCACTGTTTCAGGTTTATAACACAGAAACAGGGTTCAAAAACATAAGCCAGACATTACCTGTCACAGATATAAGTATGAAAAGCCTCTGCACCCTTACAAAAGTGTAACGTTTACATGTGTTTTTTAGACTATTAGTTCTGAGCATTTTTGTAGTTCAACCTGTTATATGGTTTCCTTTGCAAGCCTAGAACCCTTTTTCTATTACCTCCAAGGCCTTGTCTTGGTTTTGTTTCTTGCTACAAAGAAATTCTTCCCAAGTAACTTATTTTAACAAAAAATAAATGAGAATAAAGCTGTATGCATGTTCATTGAAGTGGGAAGAAAGGATTTGTATCAAGAATTAACAATTTTTTTCAGTAATTGTAGCCATTATTTGGGCAGAATAACTTGATTATGCAGATTTTCTTCTTAATAAGTCTATGCTATCAGCACAATATAGAATATCTGCACAAAGATGGCAACTCCACATTCCCATTTGCTTATCATGGCTTATTCCAGCTTGGCTGCAAAAAAGCTCAAAAAAAAAAGCCCCGTTGAACTTAATTCATGCAAAATACAATAACATCTTGACTGTCTATGACAGTGTGTGATTTTTTTTTCATTACTTAACAGCAATCAGTTTCTTATGAAGCAGCTCTTTAAAAAGACATATTACTTGACTAGTATTTAAGATCTCAGAAGTGATATGAAATAATGGAATTAATACTGGGCCTAATACAGATTTGGTTTATATTTTAAAGGAAATGATTTTGAAAGAACGTTAGGAATTTTTATATGAGGCACAGAGGTTTCAATTAAACCAATATTCAAATACAGGATTGAGTTTACTGACAATGTACAGTTCTAAATAGCAATGAGATTCATTGTTTAGTGTTTGACATATATAAAGGCAACTTGCATTCAGAGACCTTATTTTGGCAGTCTCTGAGATTGTAGCCAACTGTATCACAAGGATCTTAAAACACCAGTTTTTTATAACCATATATTATAGAAGTTTTAGAGGATGGAAAATGTTATCTTGCACAAATGCAGTCAGTTCTTTGAGGCAAACCTCAGAAATACTTAGGTAAATGCAAATAATTGTGGACCTCAGCTGAATGACAACCTATCATACATAAAATAAAAACAACAAACAGCCATGTGTGTATGTATGTGCATCAGCAGAGGACAATATTGGAAGCACATATATACCAGTTCTACTCCCAAAAGAACTCTGCACTCTTGCAGTTAGCTTGTGTAGATCTTTAGGTTTATATTCATATGGAAAAGAGCACTTCAGCATTTTTTCTTGGACTGACTTTTGAGCTAGCTTTAAATTGATAGGAGACAAAAAGTGTAATGGTTAAGTTAAAGCTGTATGTCTTAAAGTCATGGGTCATAGGTCTTGGGGGTATTAGGATTTGCCTCTTGGCTTCTTGTTTTCAGCAAGAAGAATAAAATATCTGAAAGGCAATGTTTTGAACTTTACCATAAGAAATTCTGTTTCTGGGTTTGCAATTTGACACACATTCACTTTCAAATGAGCTATATACAGTCATTTTGGAGAACTTTTCTTCTTCTTGACTTCATCAGAGATAAAACTGTGCCTGGGGAAACAACTAAAGAAGTCCTTTAAAAAATCAAAGGCATGTCTTTGTAAGATGTTAACCTTGCAACACATCAGAGGGAAAACTCAGAGACTCAAAATATGAAGGTAAAGATACCTACTACAGCCAAGCCTAACAAAACAAAACAAAAACCACAAAAAACAAACAAACAAACAACAAAAAAAGCCCAAAACAAACAAACCACAAGAAACTCCTCTAAATAAGAATAGCTAAAAGTAGGAATTTCAGTTAGGTAACTTCAAAGTATGTTTAGTATTCTATCAAATTCTTTTCACTTCTAACAAGCATAGGTTCAGCCGATAAATTCCATTCCAGTAGGGAAACATCTTGAAAAGTACTTTAGCATGTTATTTGGTAAACTCTTAACCTTTAATAAGGAGGGAAAAGACAGCATTGACTTCTGGAAAAGCAATTCCCAGTGTAAAAAGGAGAAGTGAGAAAGGTGTTAACCTGCTCTAATTAGTGTAGCCTATAGCCTTAGAAAAATTATAAGTTTATCCTCCTATATCCATATATCTGACATAGTTCAGAAAAGTATTGAATTATTAAGACATATTTTTAACCTTCCAAACAAGTTCTTAGCACCTCTGTTAACCTTTATGGTAGGGAGAATAAAAAGGTACTGCTCAATAATAATCAATTTAATACTTCAAACTCAGCTGGTGGTTTCTAGTGTAAATAGTCAAGCTGGCAGTTGCATAGGCAGGTAAGACAAAAATGCTTTTGTTTTTGGTATAATATTTTAACCTGAGTCCAAAGAAATTCCATTGAGCTATCCTTGTTTCTCATCTACACAAGAAAAAACAAACCAAACCAAATGAAAACAAAACAAAAACCAACAAAAGTTTTAGAAAAAAAAAATATATATTCCACTTGCATAGACAACTGCAAAATGCACACATGACCACTAATCATCGAACCACAGCATTAGGTAAATTGGAAAGGACCTCTGGTTTTCATTAGGTTCAATCTACTGCTCAAAGCAAGGTTAGTTAGAGCAGGGTTCTCAGTGTCATTCCAGCTGAATCTTGATCACATCCAAGGATGGATGTCTCACAGTCTTTCTGAGCCCCTCTTTGGTCACTGTCACTGTGCTGACAGTTTTTAAGGCAGAATTTCCCATGCTCAAACTTGTGGCTGTATTTACCTTTCCACCATTCACTTCTGAGTAGGTGCAGCCACTCCACACACTCCCAACTCTCCCTATGCCCTCCAACCATGCAGTTACAGACAGTAGTGAGGTCTCCTGTTCCCATACTCTTCCCCAGCCTGATCCAGCCCAGCACCATCTATTCACCCTTTGCATCCCGTGCTCCAACAACGACCATCATAGGGACCCTCCACTGAGCTCATTGCTATACATCAGGTACTGTCCTGCAGCAGGAGCCCACATCTTGGGACAGACCATCAGAGGTTGTCTTACTGGCACCAAGCAGTGGGGAAGGACCGTTTAGTGCTTTCTGATGGTCACTTTTCCTCATACAGTCAAAAGGACAGTGCTGTTATTTCTGCACTGTATACGCTTGAGATATCTAAGGAGTATGAAATTAATTGTCTCAAAACCAGATGAAAACCTCAGAATGATAGGAATCTTTTTTTCTCTTCTTTAGCTTTTGCAGCAGTATCTCTCATTAAAAAAAAAAAAAAAAAAAGAAAGCAACAACAAAAACAAAAACAAAACCAAAACCCAAAGAAACAAAACAAAACAAAAGAAACGAAAACCCAATCAACCAAACAAAAAAAGGCCTCAAAACCAAACAAAATAAGTGAAAAAACACATTAGGCTTTTTTCTTGAGGAAAATTATCTAAGCATAGTCCAAATTAGAACTTGGAAGTCTTATTTTTACCTTTGATGCTGCTTCATAAAGATCATAGATTGCAGAGTTTTGTTGTCATTTATATTGAAATCCAACTGATGTTTTGGAAACTCAAATTTGAAAAGTCAAAATAAAATCCCATTTGTTTCACACAACAGTGGATGTATGGGCTCAAGGTTTAATGTCAATGAGAATTCATTTGTCACCAGAGCTACCTGCCCCAATGAGCATTAGACTAAGATTTCTGAGTTTTATCAGAAAAATTTCCAATGAGTTATGCTAAAACACATGGAATCTCAGGTTTCCTCAATCAGAAGTCAAGGTCAAAAGTAGTAACTTTGCTAAAAAGAAGAAAGCAGTTGTTCACTCTTTCTAAGACAACACGGGAGAAGCAGGAGGACATAATTACCACAGGCATGACCCTGGAGAAAACTACAAACACTTCCTCTAAAACATACCTTTTATATTTTATTCTAAAGAATGTACCTGTTGGCTTTCTAAGTTTGTTGTCATATTTGGGAAATACATTAGTATAAGATTCTGACTGACTAAGGAAATTCCTTTCATGACACTTCAGTATGGTAACATCATTATAATGGCATTCGCGATTGCTTATTAGGTGAGTACTATGGGTTACATTATGTTGGTGATATATTTGTTATACAAAACTCTTCAACCTAATAGAAGCCATATTTATTTTTCTCAAACTGGTAAAGTTCCATTAAACTTCGTTCTCCAAAAGATTACTAAATTATAGGTATTCTGTATACAAATGTTGCCACCTATCAGGTAAAGTTTTTGACCCCACTTTTTCCTTGTAATTTCCTCAACATTTCTGTGAGGCAAATTAATCTCACTATAGGTCAAACTAAGATTCATTGTAAAAGGTGTAGCTAGCTGCAAATCCTGAAAGTAGAGAAAAGAACTAAAACATGAGATTATGAATTTCTGGGTGCCTTTGAGACACCAGAAAGCTTTCATAAATCAATGCATTTTATGCTGATAACTTTTGCCCTCAGTGAGTTAATATCTTTTGAAAGGAAGTTTTTGAGGAAAGACTTACAGCCAAGTTTTTCTGTGGAAGTTTCTTTTTTGACTGATTCTGTTGCAATCTCATTACAAAAGTTTTAGAAGTTTTACTGGATACGTTGTAACTTGGATGACATGCATGAAATGATATCAAAAAGTTACAAATTTGAAAATGAGACATCTAAATTAGAACAGAAATGAAATTGCTTCTAGGCTTTACTGATAACCACCAAACTCCTGCTTAATATTTGATTGTACCATTATCAAAAGATTTCCATTGATAACAGGCCCAACCCATAGTATTCTATCAAATCAGTTTATCTTCTCTTCCAATTGCATCCTTACTGTCAGAAATAAATGATAAATAAGGGTCTGTAGGAGGAACATAACAGAATCTGTCAGTAATAAATGACAATGATATGTAGATGTCAAAGCAGCAGTTTCTGGATTAACAGATGTGGTAGCATCAGGACTATCAGCAGGAACAGATTGTTTTGGGTTGCAGATGAGAAAATAATTCACAGATAATTATTTAATTGGTGGTTTCAGCTATTTCTTTCAGTTTCCAAAATGTCCTCTGTCTTTGTAGTTGTATTCCAAAGTCTTTCTTGCTGCTGCTCTTTATTCAGGGATGCCAGGCTTGGATGACAGGCAGTGAGGCTTTCAATCACTCAAGCAGCAGCAATAGATGGAAAAAGGTCAGGGCACTGTGATCATTTAAAGCCTGTGTTTTCCTAGGCCATATAGACCTTGCCTGATTCAAGCTTGGGAGTGTATTTACTGCTGAAGAATTGCAATTTTGTCAAATTAAGTGGCAGATTGTGTTTCAAAAGGGTCTAAGGTTTCATGAAGTGCCATATACTTCCACATGACAGAGACTACTTCCATGTATGATCCAAATGCTTACTTTCTATCAAAATGTTCAATAGCAACAGAACAAAAGCAAAAAAAGATTCCTGAAAAAATGGCCATGAAAATGTTTATAAGCAGGAAAGCAACAGGGTAAGCTGATCTTGTGTAGTTGGTTTTCTCAAAACTGTTGACACCATCCATTTTCCCTTTTAAGCGATGGGACTCTCCTCTGGCAGCACAGGCTTCTTCTAAGTAATGCAGGAGCTGTGGCTGATCACAAATGCTGCAATAGAAAGGGGAGGAGAGGTATATAAAATGAAAGAGACTGTTTCTTCTCTGAAGGTGTGAGGGTAGAAAAAAAAAAACAGTTTAATTGGGTGAGCAGCTGGCTGACAGGCCAGGCTCATAGTGTTCTAGTAAATGGGGTTATGTCAGGCCGGTGGCCTATCACTAGCGGGGTTCTGCAGGGATCCATCTTAGGGCCAGCACTCTTCAATGTCTTTATAAATGACTTAGACACAGGACTTAAGGAATTGCTTAGTAAGTTTGCTGATGACACATAATTGAGGGAAGCTGTTGACACTCTCAAGGGCAGAGAGGCCCTGCAGAGGGATCTGGATGAATTGGAGAACTGGGCAATCACCAATGACATGAAGTTCAACAAGGGCAAGTATCAGATTTTGCACCTGGGATACAGCAACCCTGGCTGTACATACAGACTGAGGGACGAGATGCTGGAAAGCAGCTCCACGGAGAAGGATCTGGGGGTTTCAGTTGACAGGATGTTGAACATAAGCCAACAGTGTGCCCTGGCAGCCAAGAGGGCAACCGTGTCCTGGTTGCATCCAGCACAACATTGCCAGCCAGGTGAGGGAGGGGATTGCCCGCTCTGCTCTGCACTGCTGCGGCCTTACCTGGAGCACTTTGTGCTCTAGATATTAAGCTACTAGAGAGTGTCCAGAGGAGGGCTATGAAGTTGGTGAACGGTTTGGAGAGGAAGACTAAAGTCACTTGGTTTGTTCAGTCTGGAGATCAAAAGACTAAGAGTAGAACTTGTTGTGGTCTACAGCTTCTTCACAAGGGGAGGAGGAGGGGTAGCAGCCCATCTCTCCTCTTTGGTGACAAATGACAAAACCCAAGAAATAGCAGGAAAATGTGCCAGGGGAGTTTTAGGCTGGACATTAGGAAAAGGTTCTTCACCCAGAGGTGGTGGAGCACTGGAACAGGCTTCCCAGGGAGGTGTCACAGCCACAAGCCTGACAGTGCTCAAGAAGAGACTGGACAATGCCCTCAGACACATGATGTGAACCGTGGGGTTGTCATATGCAAGGACAGGAACTGGACTTGATCCTCCTTGTGGGCCCCTTCCAATTCAGGACATTCTATGATTCAAGGATTATATGATTTAAATAGCAAGCAGAAGAGCAGTAAATAAAATTAATTTGGTCATTATTCCTATACATTCACAGAAAATATAAATGATAAGAAACACTACATTATGTACTCTTGCAAAGGAAATGAATAAGACACTCTCAGATCCTGATTTAAATTGCACTAAGTTATAATCTTGGTATCTTTCTGTGATTTAGAATACTTCACAAAAAAAAAAAAATCTGCAAGACAGCTGAAGCTAGACCTGTAACAATCATTACTATTATATTGACTTTTAAGCATTAATAGTTAAAGAATAGATACATCCTTCCAAAACTTCTGTAAGGCAGCCTTATCACCATAACCAAAAGAGGAAGTATTGAGATAGACAGGACAGCATTTTTCTAGTCATGTTTAAAGTTGGAGGTGTCCATAACTATTCAGGAATAAAAGCAGTATATTATTATAGATATACATAAAATTTGTTGTCACAGTGACTCAGTGATTAAAACTTGTAGTTCAGTTGAATCAAATCAGTGGAAATGTTCAAGCTGTAATATCTTAGCAACATCAGAGTCACACAGGAATAAAATAATATGTTTTAGTTCTGCTAATATTTTTTTGTTAAATGGCAAATGAAACCTTTCAAATTTAATATTTCTTCTTTTGATTATTTCAAATTTGTGAAAGTATCTTTCCATTAAACATCAGCAGAAACTTTCTATGCAGTTTTTGTAGAAAGATACTCTAAACCAATTTTCTGTAAAATATAATTCCTTAAGTACTGCTTTCCATAATATTAGTATGATCGATATGGGTTATTTGGGTAACCTGGTTGTAAAAGACACTGTAATGAAAACTTGTGTTATAGTTTGGGGTGATTTACTTGGCAGATATGTTTGATACTTGAGAATATCACAGAATCACAGAATGTTAGGGATTGGAAGGGACCTCAAAAGATCATCCAGTCCAATCCCCCTGTCAGAGCAGGAACACTTAGATGAGGCTACACAGGAATGTGTCCACGTGGGTTTTGAATGTCTCCAGAGTAGGAGACTCCACACACCCCTGGGCAGCCTGTTCAAGTGTTATGTTACCCTTACTGAGAAGAAGTTTCTTCTCAAATTTAAGTGGAACCTCTTGTGTTCCAATTTGAAGCCATTACCCCTTGCCCTACAGTTGGCTATCACCAAGAAGAGCCTGGCTCCATCCTCGTGACACTCACCCTTTACATATTTGTAAACATTAATGAGGTCACCCCTCAGTCTCCTCTTCTCCAAGCTAAAGAGACCCAACTCCCTCAGCCCTTCCTCATAAGGGAGATGCTCCACTCCCTTCAGCATCTTCGTGGTGCTGTGCTAGACTCTCTCCAGCAGTTTCCTGTCCTTCTTGAACTGAGGGGCCCAGAACTGGACACAATATTCCAGATGTGGTCTCACCAGAACAGAGTAGAGGGGAATGAGAACCTCTCTCAACATACTAACCACTCCCCTTCTAATATACAGTGCTGGCTCATGGTCATCCTGTTGTCCACCAGGACCCCCAGGTCCGTTTCACCTACACTGCTCTCTAATAGGTTATTCCCCAATTTATACTGGAACCTTGGCTTGTTCCTACCCAGATGCAAGACTCTACACCTGCCCTTGTTACATTTCATTAAATTTTTCCTTGCTCAACTCTCCAGCCTGTCCAGGTCTCACTGGATGGCAGCACAGCCTTCTGACCATGTCAGCCACTCTTCCCAGATTGGTGTCATCAGCAAACTTGCTGACAGTGCACTCTATCCCCTGGGGCACTCCACTAGATACAGGCCTCCAGCTGGACTCTGCCCCATTGACCACGACTCTCTGACTTCTTCCCTTCAGCCAGTTCCCAGCCCACCTCACTACCTGATCATCCAGACCACAGTCCCTCAGTTTAGCTGTAAGGATGCTGTGGGAGAGTGTGTCAAATGCTTTACTGAAGTCAAGGTAGACCACATTCACCATCCTGCCATCATCTATACATCTTGTTATGTCCTCATAAAAGGCTATGAGGTTGGTCAAGCATGACTCCCCTTGATGAAGCAATGTCAACTGCCCCTAATGACGCTCTTATCCTTGATATGCCTTGAGTTGGTACCAAGGATAAGTTGTTCCATCAGTTTCCCAGGGATGATGGTGAGGCTGACCAGTCTATAGTTACCTGTGTCCTCCTTCTTGCCCTTTTTGAAGACTGGAGTGACAATTGCTTTCCTCCAATCCTCAGGCACATCTCCTGTTCCTCAAGACTTGGCAAAGATGATGTAGAGTGGTCTAGCAATGACCTCAGCCATCTGCCTCAGCACCTGTGGGTGCATCCCATCTGGACCCAGGAATTTACGGATGTCCAGACTGCCTAATTGCTCCCTAACCCAGTCCTCATCAACCGAGGCAAACTCCTCCATTTTCCTGACTTCCTCTGGGGCCCCAGCGGTACGGGGCTCCCCAGGACAGCCTCTGGCAGAGTAGACAGAGACAAAGAAGGCATTCAGTAATTCTGTCCTCTCTGTATCTTCTGTCACCAGGGCATCCACTTCATTCATCAGTGGGCCTACATTGCCTCTGGTGTTAGTTTTATCTGCCACGTATTTGAAAAAGCTCTTTCTGTTGTCCTTGACCCCTCTTGCCAGGTTTAATTCTAAGGACGCCTTAGCTTTCCTAGTTGCCTCCCTACATCCCCTGACAACAGCCTTGTATTCTTCCCAAGTGGCCAGCCACTCCTTACATGATCTGTAAACTCTCCTCTTCCACTTTAGTTTTCCCAGCAGTTCCCTCTTTAACCACGCAGGTCTCCTGGCTCCCTTCCTTGACTTCCTACATGTCAGGATGCTCTGATCTTGTGCCCGGTAGAAGCAGTCCCTGAACACTAACCAACTATCTTGGGCCCCTTTACCTTCAAGCAGCCTTGCCCATGAGATTTCCCCCAGCAATTGCTTGTAAAGGCCAGTGTTTGCCCTGCTGAAGTCCAGGGTTGCAATTCAGCTAGCAATTCTGTTCCTGCCACCCAAGATCCTGAACTCCACCATTTCATGGTTGCTGCAACCAAGGCAGCCCTCGACCTTTACCTCTTCAACCAGATCCTCCTTGTTAGTGAGGATGAGGTCCAGCAGTGCACCTCTCCTGGTCGGCTCCTCCACCCTCTCTGTATCAGAAAGTTATCATCAATGCACTGGAGGAACCTTCTGGACTGTGGCTGGCTGGCTGAGCAGTCCTTCCAGCAAATATCAGGGAAGTTAAAATCCCCCACAACAACCAGGGCTTGTGATTGCGAGGCTGCTCTCAGCTGTCTGTAGAAGGCCTCAACAACTTTCTCACTCTGATCTGGTGGCCTGTAATAGACACCCGCAACAGTATCTCCCCTGCCAGCCTGCCCCTTAATTTTCACTCATAGACTCTCAACTCACTCCTTTTCTGTGCCTGGACAATACTCAATATATTGTAGTTGCTCTCTCATGTAAAGGGCAACTCCACCACCACACCTGGCTGGCCTGTCTTTCCTGAAAAGGGCATAGCCATCCATGACCACATTCCAGTCATGTGTGCTGTCCCACCGTGTCTCCGTAATTGCCACCAGGTCATGATCTCCTGCCCGAACACATGTTTCTAACTCCTCCTGCTTATTCCCCATGCTGTGTGCATTGGTGTACAGGCATTTCAGAAAGCGAGCCGAGCACACCGATTTCACCCTAGGGGTATGGGAGGCCTCCCAGCCTACATTAATTCTAGAGTGCTGTCCCACTGACGCAAGCCCATCTACAACACCATCCCGCTTCGAGTCTAGTTTAAAGGTCTCCCAATGAGCCCTGCTAATTCCTGTCCCAGCATCCTTTTGCCCCTGCGAGATAAACCTTTCCCATGTATCACTGTCTGGACCGGTGTCTTGTAAAACCAGCTGTTATCAAAGAACTCAAAGCCCTGCCTGTAGCATCAGTCTTGTAGCCAATTGTTTAGGGACTGAATTTTTCTATTCCATCCCATGTCATCCCCCAAAACTGGAAGGAGGGAAGAGAAAATCACTTGAGCCCAGGCTCTTTCACCATCCATCCCAAGTCCTTGAAATCTTTCTTCATTTCCCTCAGCTTCCTCCCCATCTGTGTGGAAGATCAGCAGCGGGTAGTAGTCTGTTGGGTGCACCAGGCTGGGGAGCATCCTGGTGATGTCCCTGATCCAGGCTCCAGGTAGACTGCACACTTCCCTACGATGAGGATCAACTCTGCATATTGGGCCCTCTGTCCCTCTCAGAAGGGAATTGCCTACTACAATTACCCTTCTTTCTTTCTTATCTGAGGCAGTCTTGAGGCTTAGAGTTAACTGCCTCTTTCTGTGTGACCTCGTAGGTGGGCCTTGCAACACATCCTCACCTATGTCTTCTTCAAGATCCAGGGCCTCAAACTTATTGCAGAGGGGCACCTGGGAAAGCAAAGCAGGTAGGGGGGGGGGCTGAACGGGAACCTGCTTCCAACCCTATTATAAATAAAATGAATGTAAAGTTGTCTAAAATACCCCTATGAGAAGAATAATTTTGGAGGAGCTTGAATCCAATAAATTTATCTTTTCATTCTATCCGAAGTTCAAAGGAGAAAGACTTCGTTGTTAGAGATAGAGTTTTATATAATAACTTCTTGGAAAGGTCAAGTTCTGTAAATTTGAGTTCCAGAATAGCCAATTGGGAACTGAAGTTGCAATAATCCCCAAAATTCTAGACACTCAGAGTTAACAGATAAAATGCAGATGATAATAAAACCAAGCTCTCTTATCATAAAACATATGTCACTGTGTGTTAACAGTGAAAAACAGTAACACAAAGAACATCAACTAAATCCGGTGGTGACCACTCCCACCCAAGTCCCTTTTTCATGTTTATTATTAGCAATAATAAAAATTTGAGTATTCAGGCATCGGTTTCATAAACGCCTACAGAAAATAGAATTTAAACTAATAATCTCAAACAGTCAGAGGAGGAGTGACATACAGGTAGTTATAAAACCTGTGGCTCACACCAGATTCTCACTTATTGAGAGAGAAGCAAGGTAAGCAGAAGTACATCAGCCTTTGCAGACAGGATTTCATGGAGACTGCATTTTGATGCTGTTGGGAACTGACCAATAGAAAAACCAACCTGATATATATTTAATGTGCAAAGCATTTTTGACATAATGAGGCAATCAGGTCTTCACAGAATAATAAAATCATGCAGGACTCTACAATTGCAGGATGATTTGGGCTGGCATGGACTCAGGAAGTCTCAGGTCAGTCTCAGCTGTGTGGTCAGATCAAGCTGCTCAGGGCTCTATCCAATGGAGGCTGAAGACCACTGCATCACCTCCCTGGGCCTGGCTGTGGCCCTGCTGCCTGACTGTTATGGGCAAAAGCTTTCACACTACTTTTTGAGGATATACTCATGGTGTGTGCAATTCCTGAAAACTGTTTGGTATTGCATAATCTGTTATGCTTCGTTGTATTTAATTCTGCAATCAACAGTCATTTGTGATTTACTCAGAAGCAGAGCTAGGCCTTATCCTAACATGCAAGTCCCATTTTACTACAAGACAACGGAGAATTTTCTAAGTGTTATGGATCAAACATTGTTACCTCAAGCTGAGGCAACATAAATCCTGCATGTGGGTAGACTTCCATAACGACTCTTACTACTCTCACTTTTGGAGAATCCAAACAGTTTCAGCAGACTAAGACAAAGTAGGAGAAGCAAATAGATTTACTTCTATTTTGCATCAGCCAGGCTGTGCTGAAATAGCTGTAGCGGGTATGACCGGTTGAAATGCGGAGGTTAGCCTCAGCCAGTGATGCCAGATGAGACTTTTGCAAGCAGAACCATGCTTTTCTCTGCTTATGCCAAAGAGGAGGCACTTTCCTGTGTCTCATAATATTACTGAACTATATGTTTAAACTGGGACTGAGCTCAAGACAATATGTCCTATCAAAAAGAAACATATGTTACAGCAGGCTTAAAGACTACTGTGTCACATCTATCACCAGAAACTGGTATGGGCCTAACTGAGAAGTGGATATGTGTATGAAGGACCAGATTTTTAGGAAACTATAGATAGGCTCTATTCTCTTTTCCTTCTGAAATTTAAGAACATAGTCTTTCAACCTTGTGACAGCAATAATATTCACTTCACCATTAGAAAGATAGAATAGAAGGTAAAGTATGTCATGTATTTGTCTCCTGCAAGCTCTTCATTTCAGGCCTTGAGTTCAAAGTGAATGAAACAATTCTAAACACCAGTATCCTAACCACCAACCATCTTGCTCAGCACTGTGTTCCTACTCTCTAGATCAGAAAAATCAAGAACTATCACTGCAAGCCTGCTGGACATGTTTCTAGGTCTCTGTGGTCAAACTTCCTCCAAAATTTGCAGCTCAGATGTACCTTTGGTCCGTATTAATTGATCTCAGTGCTGCTGGTCTGGCCTGAATAAGGAGACAGAGCAAATCATTATGGTTTAACCCTGGTGGGCAACTAAGCACCACACAGCTACTCACTCACTCCCTGTAGGGACTAACAAGTCCAAAGCATAGCACAGTATGAGCTACTATGAAAAAAATTAACTCTGCCTCAGCCAAAGCCAGTACAGGAGTATTAAAGAGAAATAATGATTATTTCTTCATGAAGTTAAAATGCTTTTTCATGTATAATCTAAGCCTTGATCTTGGGAGCTGAAACTCCAGTTCCAATTCTTTCTCTCTGCTCTCTGTGTTCCACAGATACATACTCTGCTTTGGCCTCTCACTTCTCTACTTATTTTTTTTTTTTTTCTGGGGCAAAGAAAGGAATAAGGCCTGAATAGAAGCTAAGATTATAAAGAAAAAAAAAGGACATCTAACTAATAAAAAATGTTAATTGAGATGTTTGCACCCCAGTTTAACCTCTCCGTGTTTCATAGAGGTTTTTCTTTTCATTTTTTGAGGAAATAATACTAGTTATATTTAGCACTGAAATGAACACATTAGTGAGCACGAAGAAAATCTGAAACCCATAAAAATAGTCTCTTGATCCTAATTATATCATTCTGATACAGCAAATATATATATACTGAATTAAGGATGTTAATCAACACCATATCTATCAAGATGCTAAGAATATTTGCTGCAGATTTGAGCCATACGTTAATTAAACAAGAACAATACGTTCAAAAAAGCATGCAGGAGACTAGAATTTGGACAGCAATAATAGTTTGCTCCCTCTCCTAATTTTCACTAAATCCTTACTAGTTCATGCAGTGTTTGTTATTTCTGCCTGTACCATTTCAGAACTGCTTCTTCCCAGAACAACAATGCCCTAACAGTAATAAGTCATAAGAAGCTTTTATAAACTTAATGAATACTTCAATGATCATGATTACAAACCACTTTTGGAAAACAGCAATATTAACTTCCTATTAAATTATTGTATTTAAAAGTTCTTTGTTATTAAATGCCTAAGATCTTATTTTAAATTGCACTGAGACAAGCAAGATAGGTAAACTTTTTTTTTATACTGTACTACAGCTGACATTATGGTCTAAAAAGACAAGGTTCTTTTCCTCAAAACCTAGAAAGAACATTATTTTGTATTTCATCAAACTGGAGACAGATAACATTTATGAGATCATTTAGGTCTGAATGAAAACTTCATTGACTTAAACAGAGCGTGGATTTGCCCATTACTTTACTGGTTTTCTTTTTTCCTTTTTGTCTATTCTATTGTTTATTCTATATAACTTAAACATCTGAGATGAAATCTGTCATTTTTCTTTGGAAAATGTTCTTCATTCTACTTTGCCATTAGTAGAAGTGGAAAGCAGAACAGAGGTGATTAAGAAATATGCATGGACAGAAAACACTTATTGAACCCTGTGAGGTTTTTCCAAGTGTTTTTTGGGCTAAAAGAGCATAGCTTGTGTTCTTTTGTTTTGACTGTAGGCTTTCTAGCAAACTGACAATAAAAATAAATTTCTTCTTCAGAAGTTTCTCTCAGTTTGATGGGTATGATTATTTCCGTTTAATATAAATGTAGAAGTTAAGTGACATATCCAACCAGCTGTGGTAAGTTAGTGGGAGAAATCACTATAAGGCCTACCACTGCTGCATGCCAACTTTATGTTTATGGTTTGGATGGACAGAAAACAAATGGTAGCACTACCAGTGGAAAGTCTGCAGTTTTTCTCTGGACATGCTTCAAATAGGTTGAGTACAATGTTTTACACCTTGCTGAATCCTTTCCTCACTCCTCTCTATACCTGGGACTGCTTCCACTACCTTTCAACCACCTCCCAAGGTGTGACAGAGCTTCTTAACTTGGGGTGCTTGCCTCCACTAAAGCAGGTCACTCACCTGGGAGTGGAAAAACAGAGCTCTAATACATCCACACTTATAGAGAAGGAAACTGAAAGACAAAAACAGTTGGTAACTAGCAGAAGTTGTTCACTTTTTCTTTCAATGTGCTCTGTTTTTACCACCAGCTTAATATTTAGAATTTTTTAAATGCTGAAATAAAAAAATAAGGTAAAATAAAAATGAATGACAATAAAAGAGGATGCCGGAGGAATTGCATTTCTACTGCCCCAAATGAACTATGTTATGATTTATGTTCTCCTTCTTGGATGAAAATGACAGCTCCAAGGTAAGAAAGAGAGACTGAATGTGGAAATACTTGGTTGTTTTCCAATAGCATAAGCCTTTCAACTCAGATTCACCAAATATGTATTATAAAATAAAACCTGAAGTAGGTGGAGGCAACTAAACCAGAGGGAGAGTTGCAGGGAAAAGCCATCTTTAATAAACAGCTAGGCAAGTCATGACAGTGGAAAATATCAAATAGGTGGTCACTCCCTTTGTGCATGTGGCCTAAGCATCCAAAAGGGTATGTACTCTCTCGTTCACAACTTGAGATCCATCTTTCTGGAGGGATGTGTGATGTATTTGTAACATTTTCTTGCTTTCTATGAAGGATCAGATGCAAGACAGGTGACTACACATCCCACTGGTGGCTGCAAATAAAATTCCAGCCTGCATTCTGATTTTTAGAGTCTGCAGCTTGTATTATATTTTGGTGGACAATATTTGACACATTTAAACTCAAAGGATATCAAACTTTATTTCTCTTGACAGTAAGAGTAATTGCTATGATGTGCAATAAGACTGATACAGAAGTTCAAATCTGATTGCTTACTGCACTTTATAGGACAATCTTCCCTGCAGATCAATGTTTTGACAGATGAATTTAAAAACAAAAAAGGACTTTTTTTCCAGGCTATACACATATTGAGAGATCTTATCTCAGTTAAAGTAGTGAAAATCTGCCCCAACTGTGGTAAAATCAGTCCATTTATCTTGGGATTAGAATGCAACCTCTTATGTGAGAAGATAAATAGTTCAGGGCTGCTTACCAAGTTACCTTTGTTCCCACGTTTGTACAGCTTTCAAGAAATTTAAGTTTCTATTTACACATTGAAATATCCTTAAAAAAATGCATCCTTTCTTAAAGTAGTCAATAACACACTCATTTTACATTTTAAACAAATCTTCTATAAGGAAAAATGAAAGGCAGCTAACTCCTTACTGTCAATGAGATCTGTTCTTTTCCACAGTTCATCTGTATGTATCATAAATACTACTGATTCATTTGTTGTAGAGGATTAAGAAGCAGAAGACATGTATTTCTATATAGAGACAGAAAAACACATCACAAAATTCAGTCAAAGCACATATCAATTTGCATCCATTCCCCACACAGCTCAGGAGGTGTTTTGATTATCAGTAAAAGCATGGGGCAGTACTAAGGAAGGCATTTTTCTTCCCACTGCCATTGTTTTCACCAGAAGAGACAAGTGACTGCTGGGAAGACTGTCTTTATGGAAAAGCAATAGTAGTATCTATGATTACTGTTTTATTTTTTTTATTTTATTTTTTTTTTTTTAATGCGGGTATTGTTTAAATCTCAAAGTACGCAATTTGTTCTGTTGGGGTGACACAATAATAATAGTGAGATGTTAACATCATGAACAATACCCAGCTTTGAGAATAGTGTCACAAGCAGAATTTTGGGTTTTTTTGATCATAGGTTGGTTTACAGGTCATCAAGCCTGTTGGTAAAAGATGCATTATGCCTATCTCAAAGTGGGAAATGGATCTTTGCACAGGAGTTAGTCGGGATCATTGAAAGAGTTTTAAACTAGATTTGAAGGAAGAAAATGATAAAACCAGGCTCACTAGAGAGAAACCTGGAGGGGGCATGCCAAAGTTTGAGGGACAGTGTGCTAGCAAGGTCCTTCAGTTTGCACTCTCAATGGAGGCAAGGCATGGAGATCCATGCAGCAGCAAAGACACAAGGGTTATTGATGTCCTAGAAATAAGGGAAGTCATGCAAAAGCTAGGGCTTCTCCCTGCAGAAAGACGGCAGGGCCAGTAGCTCAACTGAAGTACATCTACCCCAATGCACACAGCCCGAGCAACAAACAAGAGGAGCTGAAAGCCAGTGGTAAAACTATGATATACTTGCCATCACAGAAACATGGTGGGATGACTTGCACAACTATTGTGCTTCAAGGGATAGCTACAAACTCTTCAGAAGGGATAGCCAAGGAAGGAGATGAAGTGGGGTAACCTTGTGTGTTAGGAAGTATCTTGATTGTATAGAGCTTGATGAGGGCGACAATAAGGTTGAGTGTTTATGGCTAAGAATCTGGGTAAAGGTGAACAAAGCAGATATCCTGGTGGTAGTCTGTTACTGATCACCCAATCAGGATGAAGAGAGAGAGTAAATATTCTGCAGGCAGCTCAGAGAAGTCTCTCAGTCCCTAGCCCTTGTTCTCATGGGGGACTTTGGCTTATTGCAGGAAATACAACACAGCACAGAGGAAGTAGCTTAGGAGGCTCCTGGCTTGTGTGGAAGGCAACCTCCTGACACAGTTGGTTAATGAGCCTACTAGGGGAGGTGCCTCACTGGACCTGTTGTTTGTGAACAGAGAAGGTTTTGTGGTGGATGTGAAAGTTGCAGGAAATCTTGGAAGTAGCAATCATCAAATGATCAAGTTTTCTATTGTTGGAGAAGTGAGGAGAACAGTCAGCAGAACTGCTGCCTTGGACTTCTGAAAGGCAGACTTTGACTTGTTCAGAAGGCTGGTTGGGAGGCAGTTCCGAAGGGCAAAGAGTCCAGGGAGGCTGGTCTCTCTTCAAGAAGAAAATCTTAAAGGCTCAGCGAGCTGTCCCCATGTACTGAAAGGTGAGCAAGCGGGGAAGAAGAGCATACTGGCTGGAATGATGGCTTTTGTCTGGAACTCAGGGAAAAAAAAGAGATTTTATGACCTTTGGAAAAAGAGATAGGCAACTCAGAAGGAGTACATGGGTGATGTGAGATTGTGCAGGGAGATAATTAGGAGGGCCAAAGCTGAACTAAAACTTAATCTGACTACTGCCATAAAAGGCCATAAAAACCCATTTCTTTAGATAAATTAGCAACAAAAGTAGTGCTAAGGAGAATCTCCATCCTTTACTGGATACAGGGGGAAACATAGTGACAAAAGATGACAAAAAGGCTGAAGTGCCTAATGTCTTCTTTGCCTCAGTCTTTAACAGTAAGAGCAGTTGTGCGGCAGGTATGCAGCCCCCTGAGCCAGAAGACAGGGATAGGGAGCAAAATGAAGCCCAAATAATGCAAGGGGAGATGGTAAGTGACCTGCTACACCACTTAGACATACACAAGTCTAGAGGACCAGATGGGATCCACCCAAGGGTACTCGAGCGAGCTGAAGTGTTCACTGAGCCACTTTCAACTCTTTATGGGTAGTCCTGGCTAACCAGGGAGGTCGCTGTTGACTGGAAGTTGGCACGTGTGATGGCCATTTATAAGAAGGGTTGGCAGGAGGTTTTAGGAACTACAGGCTTGTCAGTCTGACCTCAGTGCCAGGGAAGGTCATGGAACAGTTCTTTATTTAATACTTTACCTTGCAATCTGAAAAGTGTATAAAATATTAAATAAAGTATAAAAAATACAATAGCAAAAATAACTAGACTCCACTCAGCATAATTCTAGCCACTTTTACTACAGAAATAACCAATCTGCAAAGGGCAAAGTTCATAAAAATTACATTGCATGACATAAGCATGACATTTTCATATGTGAAATTTAAGATAAAGGAGAAAATAATATGTTTAGGAGAGCTCATACATCTTCCTTCCTTCCTTCCTTCCTTCCTTCCTTCCTTCCTTCCTTCCTTCCTTCCTTCCTTCCTTCCTTCCTTCCTTCCTTCCTTCCTTCCTTCCTTCCTTCCTTCCTTCCTTCCTTCCTTCCTTCCTTCCTTCCTTCCTTCCTTCCTTCCTTCCTTCCTTCCTTCCTTCCTTCCTTCCTTCCTTCCTTCCTTCCTTCCTTCCTTCCTTCCTTCCTTCCCTCCCTCCCTCCCTCCCTCCCTCCCTCCCTCCCTCCTTCCTTCCTCCCTCCCTCCCTCCTTCCTTCCTTCCTTCCTTCCTTCCTTCCTTCCTTCCTTCCTTCCTTCCTTCCTTCCTTCCTTCCTTCCTTCCTTCCTTCCTTCCTTCCTTCCTTCCTTCCTTCCTTCCTTCCTTCCTTCCTTCCTTCCTTCCTTCCTTCCTTCCTTCCTTCCTTCCTTCCTTCCTTCCTTCCTTCCTTCCTTCCTTCCTTCCTTCCTTCCTTCCTTCCTTCCTTCCTTCCTTCCTTCCTTCCTTCCTTCCTTCCTTCCTTCCTTCCTTCCTTCCTTCCTTCCTTCCTTCCTTCCTTCCTTCCTTCCTTCCTTCCTTCCTTCCTTCCTTCCTTCCTTCCTTCCTTCCTTCCTTCCTTCCTTCCTTCCTTCCTTCCTTCCTTCCTTCCTTCCTTCCTTCCTTCCTTCCTTTAACATGAAGAATTTACACAAGCCATAAAGATGAGAATACTCAAATAAAAAAGTTAGAAATACACAAACGCACACATCCACATATCCACTAAATTCTACCATGAGAAATAATTAAAAGCCTGGGCTTATGTCAACAGAGTTTGCTGCTGTCAATTACTATGCTCAGCAGAGTGTTGAGAAGCTTTTCAAATGAAAAATTAGTGGTGAATGAACCTCTAAAGAAGATGTAATTTGCATAAACATACAAAGTTATCTGAACTATCTGAGCCTTTAGTAATCAGAGTGGAAGGGAAGAAAACTATTCCTTTCTGTCCCCTCATGACTTTACTAAACAATGTGTGGCAAAGACTTTTTTTCTCTTTTTCATGTAATAACAGACCTGAAAGCATGATTTACAGATATTTCTTTTTTAACTATCACTTGTGTCCCAGCTCCATTCCCTTCCTGAGACTGCTGCCTTTGTTGAGCATGGGTACAAGTTAGACCAGGTATCTATAATAGGTGAAGAAATCTATTCACAACTGTACTGCTTTCAAGGGGTGGGAAAACTCAATCTCCAACTGTTTTTGCCTCTTAGAAAGGCTGTTAATGGAAGTAAAAACAAGACGGTGAAGAAGAATGGTGTGCCTTCTTCTTAGCAAAAAAATCTAGAAAAGGCCATATTATGGTATTTGAAGTTCTGGGGGTTGACTTGTATGTGAAGTTAGCAATGAAATAAGCCTTAACAAAGGTGCTTTAATGCCTGAAACTTTACTTACACTCACTAATGAGTGAGAATACCCCAGATTCTGAAACAGCATAGAACCAGCTCTACAAGTTGGCAGACTGTTTTAAGTGCACTGTTGAAGCCTTCAAAACAACAAAGGGGCTATAACTTGTCTCATTTTCTTGTCTTGGGATAGATGTTTCAACAAGAAAGCTGAATGGAATTTTCTATAGTTTAACGAAATACTTTATCGCATTATTACCTTTTAATTTTGTCAACTTGTGTTTCATCTGGGTGAATACCACGGGTATCATGCCTGAAAGTAGTAGTTCAGTACCCGAAATAATGATGTTAATAATGAAGGCATACAGGATAACTTTATTACTTTGAATAAATCATAAATACCTCTACGTGTGTGTGGGATGGACTTATCCAAAAATTAATTTCTTTCTCAACTGATATATTTTCAAAAAAAAAAAAAAATCCTCTAAGCAGCACATCACTTTTAATTAAAGAGTGTTAACACTAGCAAAAGAATACCTACCGTTTTATAAGCTAAAATGGATCTATTATTCTAGCTGTTGTGTAAGTAGGTAAATTAATAATTTCATTTCTTTAACAAGTGATCAATAAATCCACACATTTGAAATCACTGTAAGTCTGAATTGTTGCTTTACAGCACTTCCTTTGATGTAAAATCTGTGAGATTCTGCAGGTGTTGAGTTTTAATCTGCACACGTTTATTTTGTCAGAAGTGATTTGAACTTCCTTGATTTCACTGAAGGAATCTGTTTTGTCTTTAGTTCTATGTAAATCTCAATATCAGAATTACTAAACTTTTTTTTTTTTTTTTTAAAAAAAAAGTCAGAATAATTACCTTGAATCTACTTCAGAGTTGTAGTTCTCTATGACTGGAAATGGCCAAACCTCTTCTTGTCCACACTCACTTTAATTCAGATTTCATGTCTTGGCCCAGATCTTCATTTGAAGAAAAATTTTGGTGATTCAGTTCTCCTATCACAGACCTGCCATCATGATTTAATCAAATGGACATAGGAGATTACAAGAATATTTTGTTTGACTAGTCCAGCTGGTATGGAGTACATCAGGTTGTAATTGCTGGAATTGTACTATTAATTTACCCTTAGATTTACCAGAAATTCCACCAAAACCCCCCAAACCAAAACCTCTTACAAAACTTCAGTCTCCCAAACAAAGAAAATTCCTAACAGCTGACACTGCTCTAATTCTTTTTCCAACCTGCAGAATACTGTTTCCTGCATTTGTTTCTCACATCTTATACATTTAATACACTGATTATTCCTTTAAAGATATAGATTCCAGAAGTATTTGTAGAAATGTTACCGTACAAAACAGGAAGGCTCTTTAGAAATATGAAATCTTTGATTTCTCTATAGCCAATACTTTCCACATAGCTGCATTTCTGCTGTTCTCCTATTTGAGATGTCGAATGGCCAAATGATAAATGTGAAGCTTTTTTGAGTGGAAAACAGTTTCTTTTCAGATTTCTTTCTCTTAGAGAAATGCTAAAAACACCATCATGTGCAGGGCAAAATGCAAGACTCATGTCTTTCCCAGGAGAATAATAAAATAGCACTATAAATTATTCATTATGGATAAACCTTCTGCAGGTGAAAGGAAATAGGAGACATTTCTGCCTCATGAAATAAGGTTATTCTCCTTATAATATATAAGAGGAATATAAGGAACCAAAATACTGTCATCTCAACATGGTTAGATTAATGCTGTTTTAGATTAACTTACATTAGATAAACATAATATTTCCAGAACCTTTGAGGGCAATGAGGTTAGTGGTACAGATAAACCTGAGTTTCTTATGAAGAGGTCACAGCTCCTTCCACTGCAGTACAGTTTTTGAGTTGTTGTCATTTTCATTTCAACTGCAGGATAGTAGTCATACTGCACTCTACTCACAGAAAAAATGTCCTACTGCACCAGTCAGTATCAGTGACCACCATTTAGCATATTCTTTGTGTCCTGAGACTGAAAGCAGCCCAAATATCTACCGTTCAATAGGCTACCCTAAAGAGGATGAGGAAAGATCACTGTAATTTATAGGATCAAACTAGTAGCAATTACAGAAGTTGTAATTTGGCTATGTTACTTGACAACAGTACCACCTTAACAGGCTTGTGGGTTTTTTATGCGTGGCAAAACCCAAACGTCAGGTCTGATGTGTACTGCCCAATACGTCTCAAGCAAAGTTAATTGTTCAACTTAGCTTCACTGACGTTTTAAAAATAATCCTGTATATCTCTCCAACGTAGTTCAGAATCAACAGATAAATTTACAAGTGGCAGAAGTCAGGATAAATAATCTCTGCAGATACACAGTAATAGATAGTGGAAGGTGGTAATTTCTTTAGCAGGTGCAGTTATTTCCAAAGCAAGGTATGTCAGTCCCTTCAGACAAATCCGTAAGCTACTAGAAAATTGCAGTGGTTGTAGGTCATCCCAAAGGATGTCCTAACAAGCAGACCAAGTCAGGGTCAGCTCTTACTTCTGTGAAAAGAAAAGGTTATAGAATGACAGTGCATAATATTGTACAGTTGTACTTGCAAATTTAATGGATAATAACATTTCCACTGCAGCAATCGTCAGCAGGCCAAATGTAACATGGGAAACAGTGATAAAGGGGAAAAAATGGCCTATTTGCCAAGGTCCTACACCCGGGCTGTGACAACACTAGGTACAGAGCTTGCATATCTCAATTCTTTCCAGCTACCAGGCTTGATCTGTTGTACTTGGGAAAGGAAAAGCTGATAATGAAAATTAGAAATTTCTCAATCCTTGCTTTCTGTTTGTAGTTTGATCAGGCTAATATTAAAGGCAGAATTGATATATCTGAATCTTTATAGAAAATGCTACAACTTAATAAGGTGAGTTCCTTTTTTAGCTGAATTTCTGTTATCAGTCTTGCAGGTCTGGATGTGAAATGACAGTGCCATTATTGTTATCACTATTCTTTATCTGCTGAAGGACATTTGAGCTAAAGCACTGCAAAACTTCTGTGACAAATTCCAAAACCATGGTTAGCTCACCTAACTTCAGATCTTATTTAAAAATGAGGGTTCTGCTACTCCTGATGGCAAGTTTTTCTGAAGTTAATTTTTTTAAGGGTTTATAGGAATATCAGACTTTTCCTAATTGTGTTTTTCTCTTAGCAGTAATATTTTACTGCAAACAACCCTTGTGATCTCTTCTTACTTACCATTGTCTTTGAAATACAGAACAAACAGAAAACCCTTTGCCCTCCTGCACAGCAACTTTTTCCCCACTCTCTGGACTGACTCCAGTTCCATGCTTTGTTAGCTAATCCAATACTTACTACTTGATCCTAGTTCACTTTGAATAACTCTTATTCTTTCTGCCTCATTTCCCAAACTGTCTTTGCTCCCTTGTCCAGATTACATCTGTGAACTACCCTGCTCCTTCAGCTCTTCAGCCTCTGTCATTCTCCTTCAGTTCAGTTCACATTCATTCATATAAATGCATTGAATTGATGGCTACACATCACAGTTTACTTAAAGTTATGATTTACTGTTTCTTGTCATCAAATCCCTAGCTTTCATCATAAAAATTCAGCAGAGTCCAAAGAAGTGTATTAAAAGGTTGTCAATTGCAGTTTTCAGCTCTGTGAAGAAAAAGGGTTGTCTTCTCATGTGTGGTCTTGAAAAATGATGTTTGTATCAACAGTTTTGTTCAGATTTCTACTAACAATATGCTTGTTTTATGGTCAGAAGAACATAGGTACAAATAATCTCTTATATATGATACAGCTCTAGCTTTAATTAATTTTAAATTAATCTAATCTGAAAAATAAGGTATTTCGAAATACTTATTAGAACAAGAATAATGGGTTTTCTTCCATCTTTACAGTCTTCATGTATCCTGCGAACATTTGAACAAGAGTAATTTGGTCTTCAAAACTGTTCCAAGAAAAGACCAACACGATGCAATTCTTCAGACATATCCATGTAGATGCTTAAAACTAATATCTCTGAAGTTATCATAAAGTCTGTTTGATCTTGCCACTACAGCTGAAACAAATTTGAGTTCTTCACTGCAAGAGGAATAATAATACCCTCTAATTTGTGGTGCAAAAGAAGCAAGTGGTCTGTGATGTTAAGGTGTAATAGGGAGTTACTATGTTTTGGAAATAGTGTAAAAAATGAGTAGTGGTATAGTATTTAGTAATTCAGGTTACACAAGAGACACAGTAAGTATAATATTAATATAATACATGGGAGTCCTTTTCTACCCTTCTCCATGATTCTTAGTCCTCCTTGAGCTTTGTCTCTTCTTGAAGTAATCCCCTCTGTCTGACTTCAAGAGTTGTCCACACCCAATGTTGCATGAGCTTATTTTAAGCATTCATTTTAGATCCTGGTATTTTTAAGACTTAGAGTTACATTTGTCACAATGTAGAAGTGAGTATTTCTGACCAAATTGCACTATTTGTAGTAGGCAAGAGACATCATTAGAACATTTACGATCAGAAGAAAGGTTTTTGTGAAGACAGAATGGATCAACGTTTGTTCTACTCTGTTCTGGAACTTCTCATTGAAAACTGACTTCCAGTTTTGCAGTTTTAATTATGAAACAATTAATTATTTTGTTTGAAGAACTCATATCCTGAAATTCCAAAACTGAAGACATTCAAAATAAGTCTGGGGTTTTGTCTTGTCTGTTAAGACTAAGTTCTAAGAAAAAGTGAGAAAAAAATCTTGGAAAGTATTTATAAGAAAAACAGAATAAAGCAGAGAAAAATATACACATTATATTAAAAACATGACTTATTTCTATACATATAGTAAATTATAATTCATTAAACAACTTCTGTTTCCATAAGTATCTCAGAGATGACCACAGGTGGCAGCACTCCTTCTTGGGAAAGATCTGAGCATATGTTGGTGTCCTTAATTATACAAGTATCCAAAGAAAGAAGAAAGTTTTCTTTCAGCTCTTTTAAACCAGCAATTGCTACAAAATAATGAGAGGGCTTCTGATATTGATAAATGCAATATCATTCTTAGGAATTAAACCAAATTGTGATTTTAGAATGAAATGAAAAATTAGATTAAAAACTTGTTTACAGTGAATTTTTCTATGCTGTGATATACACCATAGCTTCTATCTTTGTTGTCCTTTGCTAGATGACCATCATCACAAACAGACTTATCTATGTCATTTGCAATTTAAACCTCTATCTCACTGAAAATGCTTTATATTTTTTGGGTTTTAGTCCCAAAATCTTAAAATCTTTGGATTAATTCATTTTCACTGAAAATAGAAGTGGATCTGATTTTGTCCTTATTTTGTTATTTTAAAATTCTAAATTAATAAACACATGCATAAAAATTCAAATAATTTGAAATAAACTACAAACTATATTGACAAATTCATTGCGCAATTGTATCTAAAAAAATACACCAGTCTCTGTTCAAAAAAATTATAAATTTGGAGATTGGGAACTTTTTCCTCTTTGGTTTGTGTCTGTTTGTGTTTTTTTTTCTTTCTTTTGTTTTGGTTACTTTGTTTTTTACATGATGTAGTGGGTAGCACTGTGGGAATAAATAATTCTCAGAAGTGAAGCATGCATAATTAACTCTTTTGATCAGAATCTATATCTTTCAAATTCCAAATATAATGATTAGTTTCACTCTTAGAGTGTCCCTCCCCTATCTATTGATATTAAACCTATTAAAAAAGACACATTTGAAATCTACCGAATGTGACTCTCTGGTACAATATTTTTATTGTGATTTCTACACTTCGTAGAGTCACAAAATCAATGAGATTGACAGGATTGAAGTCTCCTGTCCAACCCTAGTGCTCAAGTAGGGTGTTCTATGACAGATTGCTGAGAACTGTGTCCAGTCAGGTGTTGAATGTCTTCAAGGATGGATACATAACAGCCTCCTCAGCTAATAGATTTTGTTTTCTTAAAGAATTTATTAGGACTACTCTTAAAAATTAGAGTCACTGTTCTGTGTAAATTCTATTCTGCATAGAGATATTGAATTATAAAAGGAATTGTCCATATTAAGGAAAATTAAATTACGAAACTAACAAGATTGCCAGAAATCACATTCCAAATTTGAATATTTTTTTTTCCCTGATGAAATACTTCAATATCTGTAAGATACCCTCTGCATTTTCCTCTCTGAGAAAACTGCTTTTGTCTTTATAAATGTGAGTAAGAGAACTGCTTTTGTTGTGGCAATTTCTGTTACAGAATTGTACACAAATGGTACATATAATGAAATATACCTTTTTAGTTCATTCAGACCATTACTTAATCGTCTTTCTTTTCTTTTTACTCTTACATCTATACACTACTTCATTCACTTTTCTCGCTTTAAACCCAAGCTCTCTATTATTTTCAAAGCTCTCCATAGCAACAGGCTGCCTTCATCTTGAAACTTATACTTTAGTATCCTGTCTATAGAGCTTTCTTTTAATTTCAGGGTTTTCTTCATAGTCCAGCACACTCAAAACAGCTTCCAGCCAATATCTGATATTCTCCCACTCATTCATTCTTGTAAACACTTCCAGAAATCTACTTATTCTGGAAAAATCTTCAGTTATGGTGGAAGTATCATAGCATAGTTAATGCTTCAGAATACTATTTCTCAATGTTGTCAATGTTCATCTGAGCACTCGAATGAATTTGCATAAACTACTGGATGCTCCTTTTGTAATTATGATTATGTATTATTACTAAATAAGTCAGCAAAGGAACTTTTTCTGAATCAGTGAATTTACAGAAGACATTTACTAAATTTCAGAATTCTTAATTCTTAGATATAGAAGGATGCTCAAACACTATTGAAATATTTTATCATTTTAAATAGATACATGTTCACATAAAGACTTTGAAGTTATCAGGTTTTAGCCCAATATTACACTCAGGAAACTGGAACACATTATTTAAATCTACATTTCTTCTTAGGATGGTATCAAGGAGGATTGTTCTCTGTTTGTGAAGCTGCATAGTTGGAAGGCCATGCTTGCACTATGGTGAATCTAGTCTCATGTGTCTCATAGATCTTGGTGACCTTACCAGCACTATGATTTAATGATTGATTCTGTGTGTTTCTTCAATGTCTGAAACAATGTGAGGCCACACAATAGTCCTTCAGAATAGCATAAAATGAGTATCTATTGCACTCATGAAGGCACAAAGGCACGAAAAGCCTTTTGGATTAATATTCAAGGACTGCATATGATGGAAAAGACCATAATGGATTTGGACTAACACATTTTGCTTATTATTAATAGTCCTTGGCATATGCCTCTAGAAACATGTTGTTGGCCAAACCTTGACAAGAATCATAGAATCCTAGAATCTTATTTAAAATAATATGGAGAATTTGAAGGTTAGTGAATAAAGTCATTCTTTGCTCTTATTCTTCCTATATTAAAGACAAAGAAGAACAGTGTTGGTAGGCTCATAGAAAAATCTGTGGCAGAGCAAAGAACTCTACCTAGGTTTTTAAACCTTGAACAAAAGTATTAAAGGTGTCCTAAAAATCCCACCTTAGGCTTAAGTACAGGTTCCTGGTTATGAAATGGCATGAAAAAACTCAAGTACAAATGACATTTGATACTTAGCTTGGGAGTCCAAACGTAAGTGTTTCAGGTACTGGCAGCAAAGTTACTCCAGTTCATGGTGCAAAGAAAAATCACACCAGATGCATGCTGTTTCTTTTGGGCAATTGATATGAATAATGTGGGCCAAGTAATGATACTTATCTGGAACTTAAATTCTATTGGGAAGTATTGCAAGAACAACTGAAATATCCTAGCAAAACATGTCAGTCTCCCAACAGTGAAAGAAGGAAGTCTTAGTATGTTATTGAAAATGAAAGTTGCTTTTCAATGCAAGTAGCTTATCCAAGTCCAAGCAGCTCAACGTATTTATTCTGCTTTGCACACAACCATCACTATTGTGCTGTTTATTTAATTAGTTTGGTACTCTTTTGTGTTTACTTTTCATTTGACAATTCATCGAGTAGTGACTGAGCCACCAGTAACTTTCTGAGGCACCAGAAAGTAAAGAGAAAAAGTCACAGCGAGTTTCCTTGTAAATTGCCATTCTTATGCGTGATTCTGTAAGTGATTAATAGAAAAGAGCAAGAACTTTCTGTACAATAGCTTCTGAAAGATTAGCTGCTAGGTAGTATCACAAATAGAGATCCACTTGACAATAAGTGCAGCACGTTCCTTTTGTGATCGTTACAGTACAGAAGAAGCCTGGTTATGTATATGGGTAGTCAGATGAATTAAAATGTCTTTGATGGGATTTTAACACATAAATACTGTGTTAAGCTCTCATATGATGTTACGATTTCACTTTCTACCACATTGCAATATAGCAGCTCACTAGTTCCTACAGATATTTTATGAAATTTCCTGAACAAAACACTCTCAAGAACAACATTAATTTCATGCCAAGTTTTACCAGTCAAAATACTTCCAGACAAATAAAAAGTGACCCCTCTTTGGTCTAAAAAGCCAGAAGTGCACATATTACCTTTTAGATTTAAATTACCTGAGCTGTGTTAAACTTTAGTTAATGTTAGCTTCTGCTTAGGAAGGATTTAGCCCAGACTTTCCTTCTCAGTTGTGTTCAGTATCTAACTAAATCTGTAACGGAGTTGCTACTACAAAACATTATTGAATATTGTGGAGATTGTTGGAAATCCAGTTCAGATATCACTGTACATTGGCATAGCTATGGAGATTTTCCAGGCTACCTACAAATGGCAATAACTAATCTCCAGAAACACAGAATTTCCAGAAATGTGGGAAAATGTTTTGCATACTTTTTCTGTTGTTTCTCACAACTTGAATTGTATGTCAGATTAAGACGATATGTGTGCCAGTGAAATAGCATAAATAATGTTAATATACCCTTAATTATTACTAGGTTCTCAGTACTTAGTGTTTCATACCAGATAACATGGTATGATTAGCCTGTTACAGGCCACCAGATCAGGCTGACTAAGTTGATGAGGCCTTCTATGGGCAGCTGAGAGTGGCCTCACAGTCACAGACCCTGGTTGTTGTGGGTGATTTTAACTTCCCTGATGTTTGCTGGAAGGACCATTCAGCCAGCCAGCCACAGTCCAGGAGGTTCCTCCAGTGCATTGATGATAACTTCCTCATGCAGATGGTGGAGGAGCCGACTAGGAGAGGTGCACTGCTGGATCTCATCCTCACTAACAAGGAGGGTCTGGTCGAAGCAGTAAAGGTTGAGGGCTGCCTGGGTTGCAGTGACCACGAGATGGTGGAGTTCAGCATCTCGTGTGGCAGGAACAGAATAGCAAGTAGAATTGCAACCCTGGACTTCAGCAGGGCTAACTTTGGCCTTTTCAAGCAATTGCTGGGGGAAATCCCATGGGCAAGACTGCTTGAAGGAAAAGGGGCCCAAGATAGCTGGGTGGCATTCACAGATTGCTTCTTCCATGCTCAGGATCAGAGCATCCCCACACGTAGGAAGTCAAGGAAGGGAGCCAGGAGGCCTGCGTGGTTGAATAGGGATCTGTTGGGTATGCTCAAGCAGAAGAGGAGAGTTTACAGGTCATGGAAGCAGGGGCTGGCCACTTGGGAGGAATATAAGGCTGCTGTTAGAGGATGTAGGAAGGCAGCTAGGATAGCCAAGGCCTCCTTAGAATTACAGCTGGCGAGAGGGGTCAAGGACAGCAAAAAGAACTTTTTCAAATACATAGCAGATAAAACTAATACCAGAGGCAATGTAGGCCCACTGATGAATGGGGTGGGTGCCCTGGTGGCAGAAGATACAGAGAAGGCAGAATTACTGAATGCCTTCTTTGTCTCTGTCTACTCTGCTGGAGGCTGTCCTGGGGAGCCCTGTACCCCTGAGACCCCGGATGAAGCCAGGTCAATGGAGGAGTTTGCTGTAGTTGATGAGGACTGGGTTAGGGAGCAATTAAATAGTCTGGACATTCATAAATCCATAGGTCCAGATGGGATGCATCCGCGGGTGCTGAGGGAGCTGGCTGAAGTCATTGCTGGACCGCTCTCCATCATCTTTGCCAAGTCTTGGGAAACGGGAGAGGTGCCCGAGGATTGGAGGAAAGCAAATGTCCCTCCAGTCTTCAAAAAGGGCAAGAAGGAGGACCCGGGTAATTATAGACCGGTCAGCCTCACCTCTGTCCCTGGGAAAGTAATGGAACAGCTTGTCCTTGGTGCCATCTCAAGGCATATCAAGGATAAGAGGGTTATTAGGGGCAGTCAGCATGGCTTTACCAAGGGTAGGTCATGCTTGACCAACCTCCTAGCCTTTTATGAGAATGTAACAAGGTGGATGGATGATGGCAGAGCGGTGGATGTGGTCTACCTTGACTTCAGTAAAGCCTTTGACACAGTCTCCCACAGCATCCTCACAGCTAAGCTGAGGAGGTGTGATCTAGACAATAGAGTAGTGAGGTGGGTTGCAAACTGGCTTAGGGAGAGAAGCCAGAGAGTGATAGTCAATGGTGCGGAGTCTAGTTGGAGGCCAGTATCTAGTGGAGTGCCTCAGGGGTCAGTGCTGGGGCCAATATTATTCAATATATTCATTAACGATTTGGACGAGGGAATTGAGTGTACTATCAGCAAGTTTGCTGATGGCACCAAGCTGGGAGGAGTGGCTGACACGCTGGAGGGCTGTGCTGCCATCCAGCGGGACCTGGGCAGGCTGGAGAGTTGGGCGGGGAATAACCTAATGAAATTTAACAAGGGCAAGTGTAGAGTCCTGCAACTGGGCAGGAACAACCCCAGGTTCCAGTATAGGTTGGGAGATTACATATTAGAGAGCAGTGTAGGGGAAAGGGACCTGGGGGTCCTGGTGGACAACAGCATGACCATGAGCCAGCACTGTGCCCTTGTGGCCAGGAAGGCCAATGGCATCCTGGGGTGTATTAGAAGGGGGGTGGTTAGTAGATCGAGAGAGGTCCTCCTTCCCCTCTACTCCGCCCTGGTGAGACCACATCTGGAATATTGTGTCCAGTTCTGGGCCCCTCAGTTCAAGAAGGACAGGGAACTGCTGGAGAGGGTCCAGCGTAGGGCAACCAAGATGATTAAGGGAGTGGAGCACCTCCCTTATGAAGAAAGGCTGAGGGAGCTGGGTCTCTTTAGTTTGGAGAAGAGGAGACTGAGGGGAGACCTTATTAATGTTTATAAATATATAAAGGGTGAGTGCCATGGGGATGGAGCCAGGCTCTTCTCGGTGGCAAACAATGATAGGACAAGGGGTAATGGGATCAAGCTGGAACACAAGAGGTTCCACTTAAATTTGAGAAGAAACTTCTTCTCAGTAAGGGTGACAGAACACTGGAACAGGCTGCCCAGGGAAGTGGTGGAGTCTCCTTCTCTGGAGACATTCAAAACCCGCCTGGACATGTTCCTGTGTGACCTCACCTAGGTGTTCCTGCGCCAGCAGGGGGATTGGACTAGATGATCTTTTGAGGTCCCTTCCAATCCCAAACATACTGTGATACTGTGATACTGTGATACTGTGATACTGTGATACTGTGATACTGTGATATTGTGATTAAAACCATTTTTCTTTGGCCTCTTTACTAAATCTTATCTGGGGAAAATGGACGCACTGGTGAAGTTTGTGAAGGGGTATGCAGGAGGAAGTCCATCTTTTCATAGAGTCTACAGATAGCGCACATGCTACAAAGGAGGCAGCAGGAGACCGAAACTCCACACCCAGAAAACAGAATCTCCCTTGTCTATGTGCAAATTGCTTGCATCCTTGTCCCAGCACAATTGTAGTAGAAGCCTGTGTCTTGCTCAAAGAGAACTTGTTGCATCCAGGTTTAGTGGTTTTGGCTTTGTTTGTTTTGTTTTTATTTTGTACTGTATGTGATTTAGCATTCACTACAGCTGACGGGTGCAGGCTGTCCATTTTCCATTTGCTGTGGTGCTGTGGATACTTCTGTAAACTGAAGTGACATTTTCATTTTTATTTATTGCTTTGTGAAGATCATTGCCATTTAGACAATGGACAGTTATTTGTGTGCTGCATAGTCTTAAGATGTATCAAGAAAGTAAAGCTGCTGGGCTGGTTCACCTACTGAATTGTGTGGTGCAGGCCACTGCTACACAAAGGCAGTTCAGTCAGAAAGCTTCGGTGATGCCCCAGTGCTGAATCAATTGCCTTGTCATGGGTACAGGTTGTAGATTTCTCGTGAAACATGACTGATAAATGGTTATATGCCACTGCCTTAGTCACCTTTGATGTGTGGTCGTATTCTTTTCTTGATGAACTTGACAAAATGAGGAGAACAAGTTGGAAGAGTGGAAAGCTTAAACTTTGTGTGTGTTGCTTGTGGAAGAAGTAACAATTTATTCTGCGCTAAGAAGATGTTAGAAGGGAGTAAAGAGTATGTGTCAAATACAATAGGAGTCTGACTTTCTGGAGTCCTTAAAGAAGGTTCATTTATTGAAAAAAGCTGTGGGAATCATACTTTGATTACGTATTTGTTTTTCTTCCAAGTCCAGATGAAGGATTCCCTTTCTTTGTAGTTACAGTCTCATAGACATTGTCCAACATGGCTAGTTATACTAAGAACCTGGAAATTTTGGAGACTCCCCTGTCTGTATGCGAAGCACTTTTTCCTATCCCATGTACAATAACCTGTTATCAACATTAAGTGTATAATAACTATATCTCTAGAAAAAAATACTATGTAATCTTCTTTGTTATTTCCTTTGTATAAGGAAGCTGAAGTACATTTATCATAAGAGCAATTTAAAGGCAAAAAGAAATGTTAAATCTTGAAAGCAATTTTAAAAGAAGTCTGCATTCCAAAACCATGTCACATATTCATAATATTGTAGATGTTTTTGCTATTTACTGCAAATTAATGGGTAGTCCTTAAGAAGTTATAGGGTGATACAGATCCTTCCTCTTTTACTTGGCAAGTAACATTTCCTTAAGAATAAGCCACAAAAGATGTTCAATGTTACCAAACAGCTTTATTAAATATTTCTTTTGCAATATTTGGTAGTTAGATCCCAGCATCATCTACTTGATTTAGTCCTGTGTATTTTCTACACCACGATTTAGAGACTTCTATTTCAATCTGCTGTGACTGTCACAGCATTTCTGAGCTCTCAATTTGAGACAGTGATTCAGTATTCTGAAGACTGGTCTGTCTACAAACATTTCATGTACCCAATCTTGATTCCGAGTTGCTTATTTTGGCCTGCTGCCTTAGCCGCAACTTGACACGGGGCCATGGTAGAAGCTGGGCTTTTGACATGCTCCAATTTCTCTTGGTATGGTATAATAGTGGTGGAAAACAATGAAGGATGAGAGATGTGTGGGCAATACATCTAATTTGAAACTGTCATTAACAAAGTGGATTTATTTGTGCTACTGCTAATACTATTTTGCAGGTTTGTAATAGGTGCTTTATGTAAAATTCCTGTAAAATTCTATGATCCTGTGAAAATAGACACCAACACCTACTTTCAACAAATGGCCATTTAGTGTTAAATGACTTCCCCTGAAAAAACAATGCAGGATATTTTGATAAAATAATTAATAGCACCAGAAAGCATATTTTATTAGTGCAAGCATTGCAGTTATATGATGATAGGGGCTAGGTGTCTTTGGATAAGTACACTACAAAATGGAAAATCAGAGGTTGAGGAAATATCAAGGGATTTGCAGGCAGGAAATAAAACTGCCCGGAAAGACATACTACTGCACTTGAACAGTTTCTAGGAGACTTTTGAAATAACAGCAGCAGCAAAGATGAAACAACATGTACTTTAGGCTGGGCATTAATATTCTAGCACATTGTTCTGGTTTTGTTTAAAACAAGACCAATTCACTTTCAGTGAATTTTGCTTTCAGCTAAGTTCTTCTAAGTAACTACATTTTTCTGAAGTTGGCTGCATGTTTTTCAGACACTGTTTGCTCTGGAGCAGATAACAGTAGCAATGGCATGCAGAAAAGGCCCAGGTTTATCATTATTGCTTATGGCAGGCAAGGTCACTGATAAATTTTTTGTCCCATAAGTGGGTTGGGCATACTCACAGGGAGGGGTGGACAGAAGAGATGACCAAAACAGACCAGCTAGGTATTTCATACCATCCACATCACATACTGTACAAGACTGGGAGATCATGAAGGTCTCATTCTTTATGTCTATGGCTGATATCTGAAAACAGCCCTATTCTGCTTGTGATCCTAGGCCTGATTCTAGGATGTGCATCCCAAAATCCTGTTACAGTTTACTGCAAAGTCCAGGTCAGGACTTCCAGGTACCTGTCTTGCAGTCACTGGAGCTCCACCAGCTCTGCCACAGGTTGCCACTACGCTAAGCCAGAAAATTCAATATTACTTTTGTATATTTTGCATTATATCCTCTTAGCATTATTAGTAAAGCATGTTTTAACTTTCCAACTTGTAAGTCTTTTTCTCTTTTCCTGCTATTCCCTTTCCTTAGTGGGGAGGACAGGGGTTAACAGAAAGCATGTGCTACAGTTTATTGTCACCCGGTGGTAAATGGTGACACATATATATATATATTGTTGATGTCTGAACTTCAGTCTAATGGCTCTGAGGTCAGTAGAAATGTAAAAGGTGGGTGCAGGTAGTTTCAGAGACACAGTGTTGTACATCAGGGGATTACAGACTGCATGCCATTCGCTGGACTCCAAAGTACAACTTCAAAGTGGTCTTTCAAAAGAGCATTAGAGAAATATGCAAGATTAAACTTAAGATTTTTGCCAAACAGCAGAAAAACTTCAGAGACTCTGAGAAGTGATCTTAGTTTGCTGATTATTCACTTGTCTGTACCTGACTGCCTTCAGTCTCTTCACCCTGGACACTTCCAGTTTTTGTGAAGGGATCTCTCAGCTGTGCAAGGCTGGACAGAAGAACAGAAGTGCCTGCCCAGGGAGGTGGTGGACTCGCCATCCCTGGAGGTTTTTAAACTGAGATTGAACATGGCACTTAGTGCCATGATCTAGTAAACGGACTAGAGTTGGACCAAGGGTTGGACTCGATGATCTCTGAGGTCTTTTCCAACCCAGTCGATTCTGTGATTCTGTGATTCTGTGAAGTCTCTTTGATCAAAGAACTGTCAATGACATGATTTTGCTTTTCTAACTACTGACAGAGCATTTTATGATGAATATGACACAAGACAATGAATTTTACTGAGAGAGAGATGGGATTAAATGTCATAACTGGTTAAGGCAAATTAAAAGCATACAAACTGACTTCCTCCAGGTTTTGCAAGTGAAACAAAAGAGGAAAACATGAGTGTTTCACACTCACACAGAGAGCACTTTTCCAGCTCAGAGAGCATGGATTTTGGAGTGTTGATCTGCTTGAGGGTAGGAAGGCTCCACAGAGGGATATGGACCAGCTGGATTGATTGGCTGAGGCTAATTGTATGAGGTTCAAGAAGACCAAGTGCTGAGTCTTGAACTTGGGTCACAACAGCCTCATGCAGTGCTACAGACTTGGGGAAGAGAGCCTGGAAAGCTGCATGGCAGAAAAAGATCTGGAGGTGTTGATTGCCAGCCAGCTGAACATGAAACAGACATTGAGGTGCTGGAGAGAGTTCAGAGGAGAGTAACAGAACTGGTGAGGGGTCTGGAGCACAAGTCTTATGAGGAGTGGCTGAGGGAACTGGGGCTGTTTAGCCTGGAGGAAAGAAGGCTGAGGGGAGACCTTAACGCTCTCTACAACTACCTGAAAGGAGGTTGTGGCATGGAGGGTGTCGGTCTCTTCTCCCAAGTGGCAAATGACAGAATGAGAGGAAATAGCCTCGAGTTGCACCAAGGAAGGTTCAGATAGGATATTAGGAAAAATTTCTCTGTTTTCTTGTCTTGCAGTATTAGAGGTGTGGCACCATCACCTGTTGCAACAACTGATGCATTGTCTTCTACAGGTGACAACCAACTGACAGGGAAGAAAAAAGCAGTGTAAAAATGTTGGTTTTGAAAGAGAGGATTAAGAAGTTTAGGCACTCCATAGGTCTCCTTCTTATCCTAGCTATGGGAATAAGTGGGTTATCTTATCACTCAGATCCCCAAATGGTTGAAAGAAACAACTCGGGGAGTGACAAGAAGACTAAAGAGCCTGCCACTAAATCACATATGCAAGGTTTGGGACTCCATAACAAGTTCAGGTCTACCAATCACCCTATACCACAGTGTGATGTGTCCTTTGTAAGAAATAACTTAAAGCATGAAATATGTGAGATAGAGAGGTTGAAGAAAACCTAAAAGAAAAAATGCTATATTGTTTGAAATCTAAAGAAAGCATCAAAAGAAAGTGCTTTTCAAAATTAGTATCTTCATACAGCATTTTTTAAAATTTTATTTCATTTTTTGAATTCAGATACAAGTTCCAAGCCTTATCTTTTACAAAGTTTTACCAATGCAACTAACATATTTTGAGGTGACATTCTGTAGTTTATCACTGGCAGTTGGCACTGCCCTTTCTCCTAAAAAAAAAATAGAATAGTTCAGTTGGAAGTGACATGCAAAAATAATCTAGTTCAAATGTCCTAGTGATGCTTTTTGCCAAACTGGGAACTTCCCACAGGTTCCTGAGTGGGAGGAGGGTACTCAGGGGCCATCTGAGGGTGGCGTATCTGGTATTTTCTGGAGCTTCACTTCCTGGAAGAAGAATAAAACCAAACAAGACTGAAGCATGGTACCACATTCCTTGTTCTTCTCCAGAAGCACTTAAAGGTTATTTGTCTATCCTCACTAATGCAACTTGACCTAACCATATAATCAGTGTTATTTAGCACACTACAGAAAGCCACCTGACTCACCCTAAGGTAGGTGTTGCAGGTCAGAAGGCCTAATTATACCTTGAAAACTTCTCAACAACTTCTTGTCAACTTTAAAACATCCCAGGCAAGGTGGTAAGCATTTATTTTCTTGGAGAAGAGCAAAGTAGAACAGGTAATTGTGTGGGGTAACTGATGACACAATTTAAAGTATTTTATTTTATTTTATTTTATTTTATTTTATTTTATTTTATTTTATTTTATTTTATTTTATTTTATTTTATTTTATTTTATTTTATTTTATTTTATTTTATTTTAATTTTTTTATTTTATTTTTTTTTTTTTTTTATTTATATTAACTCTGAAAATATCAGTTGATTGCAAGCTAAAGACATAGCCTTTATAGACGGATCAGTAGGCAATGAGGAATAAAACCCTATATCCCCACTTTCAGCTTCCTCCAAAACAATTATTAGGTCTACATCTGTGATTGTGATCAGGGAAACTGTAGCACCAAAGTCTTTTCCAGGCTCAGACTCTTTCCTGAGGTAAGATAGGGTGGTATCCCTAGGACTAAAAGACACTGAGAAAAAAGTTAGCTATGGAGTCATATTTTTTTCCCTGACAAAGCAAGAAGAAATTCTGCCCACTGGAGAGGAAAATGAGTTGTGAAAGATATCAAATCCAATTGCACAGAAAAGGATGAGCAAATAATATGTTTTCATGCTGATTTTCTCCTACTCTCTGATGGGATTTACAGATGTTTCCTAGTGTTTGTTACTGCAGAGAAGTCCCATGTTGGAGAAGTTTGCCCTGTCAATGGCAATGGTCAACACTGTCATGTCTGTGGCTAAACCAGAAAGTGCTTTCATTACTTAAGTGCACATTCACATGTAAAATCCTGCAAAATGAATAATTTATGCAATAAAACAGGGCTGGTAGAGAGGAGGCTGCATGCTTGTCCCCTGACATCACAGTAACAAATCTGGAACTTCATCTATCCTCTGTCCTGACCACCTCTCAATGCTGGTCCAGGGTAAGTACGGGGGGGGTTTTCCTGACAGGCACTTGGCCAGGAAAGTACTTAGTTCCCTGTTTGAAGGCCCATGTACTGTTAGTGTTGTCACTTCCTAGAAGAGTACACAATTTTTGTGGTTTGCAAAAAAAAAGGAATGGTGGTATATACCTTAACATATGCAAACTTCAAGTGAGAATAAATATTTAACATATGAAGACAATGTCTGTCAATTCTCTTTGTTAATAGAGCTATGTCCTCAAAAGAGAGATAACTTCAGTAATAGCCAATGGAACCAATAGAATTTTCTCAGTAACTGCTATTTTTTTATTATTGGAAAAGGGACTTTCAACTATGACTAAGTTTCTCTGGGCTTAGAAAAATGAGGCACTGCTTGGCAGCTTTGTCTTTTCCATCTCTATACTAAGCAAAGCTCTTCATTACACTTTTTTGTAAGACTGCTAAGACTATTGAATATGGCAATCCTAATGTATCTTGTTTTGCATATGAAAGGAACTATTTTTCAACATTTCATACTCCTGCTAGAAAGCACTAATTAACCACCCTTGTTATTGTCCTAGAAATTAGAGGGGAAATCACAGAAAGTTTAATGCAAGGAGTAATTTTAAAAAGAAATTCCAGGACGAAGTTTTCACACAGGAAAACTCAAGGTTCCTTTTAAGGATTTGATGCATTATGGCAAATAAATACAGCTCTTGGAAACCTAAATTGCCTCATTATCTTGGAAAATGAAATACAGCTGTTGTCAGTATACCTTCCAGATTACATCTATGAAAAACCTCGTGACTAAATTGTCACAGCCTATCATTGTTTCCCACATGTGAAGCTTCATCAATACACTAATATTTGGCTGTTTTTTTCAGCTATTTTTGGAATAACCTTAAAATACATTTTTTAAATATAAAACTGGAAATCAAAAACTGGGTCAAATCAGTGTGTCAGGAATGAAAATAACAAACATTTTTTTTCTCAAAATTTTGGTTAAATGAGTTTAAGTTATTAAGTTAAAGCCCTGAATTCAGCCCAGCATTTGGATTCACTGGGATAATTTCCTCTCAGGTGAATGCATACCTGTCTGGACATGCTTGTGTCATCACACAAACTCTAAAACAGCTGTGCTTGAGCAGCCCTCAGTATAGCTATGCTAGGAGTCTTGAAACTTTTGAACCTGGTTGAAGGTAGGAATAGGACAGCTTTGGATCTTTAAAGTCTTAGGCTGAGACACACTTAGTTGAGATAAGAATTATGCAGAGGGATAACTGTGTCTTGGGGTGCATCAAGCACAACATTGCCAGCTGGGTGAGGGAGGTGATTGTCCTGCTCTACTCTGCACTGGTGTGGCCTCACCTGGAGCACTCTGTGCAGTTCTGGGCACCACAGGATGAAAACGAAATAAAGCTACTGGAGAATGTCCATAAGAAGGCTACAAAGCTAGTGAAGGGTTTGGACGAGAAGCTGTATGAGGAGTGGCTAAAGTAACTTCATTTGTTCAGCGTGGAGAAGAGGAGATTGCGGGGAGACCTCATAATGATCTACAGCTTCCTCACAAGCAGAGGAGGTGAGGTAGGTGTTGATCTCTTCTCTTTGGCGACCAATGACAGAACCTGATGGAATGGCAGGAAGATGTGCCAGAGGAGGTTTAGGTTAGACATTAGGAAAAGGTTCTGTCCTGGTTTTGTGAAAAACAAGACAAGTTTAACTTTTAGTGAATTTTTCTTTCCATTAAGCCATACATGTTTTGGTAGACATAGCAATGGAATGCAAGGTCGCTAATAAGGGTGCGCGTCCCGTAAGTAGACAGGTGCAAGGAAGAGCAAACTGAAAAGGTGACTGAAACTGACCAACCAAGTATTCCATCCCATTTACATGATACTTCATATAAAAGTGGGAGATCACGAGGGTCTTATCCCTTTTCCCTCCTTCAGCTGTGGCTGAAATCTGGGAACGACCCTGCCTGCCATCCCTGCATATCTGAGGCCTAGTGACAGACCCTGCATCCTTGAATCCAGTTCCAGTTTGGTACAGAGTCCAACTGAGGACTTCTGGGTGCCTGCTCTGCTGCTGCCAGAGCAGCTGGTGCTGAGTTGCTGGGAATTCCAAGATTGGTTTTGTATATTTTGTATTATTTTCTCTATTTTATTAGTAGCATTAGTAAAACATTTTTAATTCATTCCAACTTGCAAGTCCTCCCTCTTTTTGCCTCTCTTTGCTCTTCTCTTGCCTTTCCTTAGTGGGGAGAGGAGGGTATAAGAGCGGGGAGAGGAGGGGGTTAACAAAGCATCTGCCATGATTTATTGTCACCGTGCAATCAAACCTTTGACAGGTTCTTTACCCACAGGGTGGGGGAGCACTGAAACAGGCCCCCCAGGGAGGTGGTCATGGCCCCAAACCTGTCAGTATTCAAGAAGAGCCTAGACAACACCCTCAGACACATGGTGTGAACTATGGAGTTGTCATATGCTGGGAGAGAATATCAAACAGAAACATTTGTGAGATTAGGTATTCTGCTCATATCTTGTGTTATGGATAGCTAAGGGACATACAGTATAAAATGCACTGATAAAACTGGAGGAAGAAAACACAAAAGCAAGAAACAAAGACCACCACCCCCGCACACACACACCTCAAAAATATGCTGGATCAGTGCTTTAGTCTTCAAATAAACTTACACATTCAGTTAGGTTAAACAGAGTACATGCTTTTTTCGGTTCAGTGTGGTATACAGAATTCCATAAATCATGTTACTGACTGGGAGTGTGGGAGCAATTACATGTGGATTTAGCTCAGACCAAGGTGGTTTTTTCACTTTCTGAGATACCACACCTGATGGTGGTTGACTGACAGTGAAATGACAGTGAAGCAATTTCCTTTTCCTTTCCTTTGCCTTTCCCTTTGCCTTTTTTTTTTTCCCCCTAACTCTATAAGTAGTACTTTTTCTATTGATTGACAAAGACATAAATTGTTAAATTTTATACTTAGATCAGTACCTGTTGTCAACTAATATGGTTGCCAGCATGGATGATGTCTGGTGTATCTTAGCATAGCTCAGTGAATATATTTGGCACAGGTGTTTGTTTTCAGTTTCCTTTCAACTTTTTGTTTGTGTGGTTTGTTTTCTTTGATGATACAATATGGAAGAAAAATTAGTTTGGGGAGCTCTTATTTGAGGAATGACAAAGATAAAGATGAGACAAAGGCAAAGTGATGAAGTGATTGGATCAGGGCTGTGATCAAGTAGCAAGTATTCTTCCCAAGTAACAAGAGTTGGGACAAGAGTTTCACCAGAGGAGGTTTAGATTGAGTGTTAAGAACACCTGCTTCATTGAAAGCATTGCCAGGCTGCCCAGAGAAGTGGCTCAGTCACCATTCCTGGACGCATTTAAAAGATGCATAGTTGAGGTTCTTAGGGACATGGTCTGGAGGTGGACTTGACAGTGTTAGTTTAACAGTTGGATTCAATGATTTTGAAGGTCTTCTCCAACCAAAACAATTATGTGATTCTGTGATTCTATCACTGAAATGGATGTCTTCTGTTGTATTCTAGCTGTTGTATGCTACCTGTTGTACTACAGCAAATGTCTTTTTCAACAGTGTCCACTGAAACACAGAGGAGTGGACACAAAATGTTTAAATATAGTCCATTTCACAACAAAAGAGGTGAAAATTTACAATGTTAAATAAAAAAGACCCAAAAGACTATTGGAAAGCACTGAAGTAAAATAAATATTACTCTTTCCTGATCACCTCTATATATTCGTGGACTGCCGAACTCCAGATGTTTAATATTCGTCTTAATTTCTGAGTTTCTCTGTATGGAATAAATAATTTAGACTTAAATTCCATGAACAGACTCTTTAATATAGTTTCTTTTTGTTTTATTTTCATCAGAGGTGGCTAAGAATTTTTTTTTTCCTTAAGCATGTTTTGGAGGGAAAAAAGATAAGTAAAAGTGTTAGTTTAAGAAAAAATATTTTAAGAACTGTAATTCCTTAAAAAACAATGACAAAGAGGTAAAAATTCAAGTCCACTTAAGATCTGATTTTGACTGTACTTGAGACCATTTGAGCATTCTTATTTAAGTGATAAATTAAAAATAGTTATATTTTATAAAGTGATTCAAGAAGAAGATGTGAAGACAGTAAGTTTCACTATTGTCCTTATACAAATCAGCAAACGGGTGTACAGAATGTGCATTATATTGCCAAAAGTTACTCAGTAGGTCACAGACAAACCCAGACTTCTGGCATTCTGGTATTTTCTCTATTTTTACTATACACTGGAGAATGATTTTTTCCTGGAGATCCTTGCGTCATTCTAATCTGTGTTAAAACAAAACCAACTGACCAGCTAACCACCCAAAACCATAACCAACCAACCAAGAAAATAAAAAGTAACTCAGACTTCTAAACTGCAGAGTTGTTTGTGGTTTTTTGTTCTGTTTTGTACTTGATTTTTTTGTTGTTTTTTGTTTGTTTGTTTTGGTTTGTTTTTTTTTTAGCTAATAACTAGAGACATATACACTGCATTACCACACCAAGACAATATATTCAGAATGTAAACTTTGAAAATTAAACCAAAGCAAAACAGCTATCTTAATATTGTCACCCACACCTGTGCAGATGTCCTGTACTGCACAAATACTATAAAAATGAAGTAGTGTCTGCCTCCTGGTGCTGTGTGTTGTATCAGCATTTTGCATATTTAATGAGCAAACATTCAATATTTTTGCTTCCAGTTGCCTACATGTGAATGACTCTTTTTCCAGCACCTTCACTGAACAATTGATATGATCATTTCTAATAAGTTTCAGGATACTTATTTACTATTTTCTCACAATAAAAAGTTTGTTACCTTTTTTTCTTTGTTTTGAAACACCCAGTGAAATGAAACTTTTCAAGCTGCCAGGAGTAATAATTATTATAAATTTTCTTCTTCCTTTCCCAGTAGTTTTAACACATCATGCTTTTGTGAAGGTCTCAAAAACGTTTAAGAGCATTGGTTCTCTAGATACCAGGCAAAAGAAGAACATTAACACTACTGTCTGAAAATAGTGCACCACTTAATAAAGAACATGGGATTACAGTACATGTTATTCAATGTTGATGACACACTTAATCTTAAAAGTCCCACATACATTGAATGAACTTCAATATTTTTATCATAGCATGCTATATATTTAATTAATACTGCAGTATTTGGAATATTTTTCCTTTAATTTCATCTAACCAATTTGAAATAAATACCTTAGTTTAATGAATTTTTTGAGATAACTCAAAATTTCAGCTCTCCAGACACATTAAAAAGGCAATGAACTGCTGCGTTCAAAAGATACGGAGGTGCTGAACCATGTCCAAAGAAGAGTAACAAAGCTGGTGAAGGGTCTAGAGAACAAGTCTTGTGAGAAGCAGCTGAGGGAACTGGGACTGTTTTGCCTGGAGAAAAGAGAGACCTTATTGCTGTCTACGACTACCAGAAATGAGGTTGTAGCAAGATAGGTGTTGGGTTCTCAAGGAACAAGTGGCAGGATAAAAGGAAACAGCCACAGGCTGCACCAGGGGATGTTTAGATTGAGTATTAGGAAAAATTCCTTCACCTAAAGGGTTGTCAAACATTGGACCAAGCTGCCCAAGGAAGTGAAGTCACCGTCTCTGGAGGCATTTAAAAGATATGTAGATGTGTTTTTTGGGGACATGGTTTAGTGGTGGACTTGGTGGTGTTAGGTTAAAGGTTTCACTTAATACTCATAAGAGTCTTTTCAAACCTAAATAATTCTATGATTTTGTGTTGGGGTCTTTACAGAGGACAGTGACAAAAGACCAAACTGAGATACTAAATGAAAATGAAAATTTGTCATAAATTTAAATACTGAATTCTCAGTTCCAAAAGTTAGCATCACATCAGTCTTATCTACATAGAATGTGCCTAATTCTTCATTGAATTATGTCTTTGTGGTGTCATTCACACGTATTCAGGCTGTAAGGGGAAGGACACCAGATGAGATTATACTGATGTTCTTGTTTGCAAAATGCAAATGACTTTACAAAGTGTAAGATTACAGAAAATGTGAAGCAGCAGGGCATTCCTGTGGAAGAAAATCAAAATATATAATTTAAAATTAACAAATAATTCATTATCAGAATGTGAAAGTTTGAAAATCAAACTGCAGCCAAAAAAGTCTAGATGGTATTGTAATTTCTGTGTTGTTTCCAATGTCTAGATTCATTAGCTAGGTTAGCATCATGCACCTGCTTGCACTGGCTGTAGGAAGAACAAGTTATGGAATGAAATAAGACGGGAAGAACATGGCAGGTCAGAAGGACGTGTGTGGAGAAGGACTGTGCTCCAGAGACAGAGGATGTATGCTCTTGTCTCAGTGTGGCTGTGTTTATTGTGCTTTCATGTTTCTAATCCTGGAGGCTTTCTGAACACTGACCCTGATGTACTTTTGCCATGGAGTGACAATTTGTAAAGAACAGGTAGGTAGGGCAGTTTGTCTCAAGAGTCTTTTGAATACAGACAGGTGGAGTCCACTCAGCTGCCAGATACCAGCAAAAGAGCTAACTGACACTTAAGCTGAAGGTTATGCAGACTCAAAGTTTGATATTTTGCATTTAGATTCACACATTTTTTTAAGTTTCCAGATGCACCCTATTATTGATATGCGGCTCTTATTCCCTCTCTTGCTTGTGACTGCCCAGAGAACTTGTGGATGCCTCATCCTGGAAGTGTTCAAGACCAGGTTGGAGGGGGCTTCGGGCAACCTGGTCTAATGGAAGGTGTGCCTTCTCAGAACAAGGGGATTGGAACAAGATGATAATTCAGATCCCTTCCAAACAAAACCATTCTATGATTCTGTGAACATCTCCCTCAGAAAGCCTGAGAAATCCCTGTACATTGATTGCATTACAACAAAAGCTAGTCAAATCTTGTGAGCATGTATTTTTTTGTCCAACAGGGTTGTGTCAGTAGCCATACTTCAGTACCTGCTGCATCTTCAGAAGACAGTATATAGCAATTCCTGTCTGGCTAGTCATCTACTTGGAAGAGAGGGAGAATGTACACTGTTTCCTTTGGTCCTTTCTTTCTTAATGTCCTGAACTGCTTGTTTGCTGGTAGGTAGCATAACAAGAAGCTAAAAATTAGTGCACAAAGATGCCATTGCCACAGTTTTGAAAGTGAAATTTAACAGAAGAAGGTAACATTCACTTCTGAGGACATTTTTATTTTCTTGAAAGTTTCAGTCTCTAGTGAAATCAAATATAGCCAGTACAGCATGCACGTAGAGTGGGAAACACATTTGGAAGGATGCACTGCATTCCAGTGGGACTAAGCCTACTGAACTAATTGTTGAGGTGATCAGATTCTTTGTAATCTTCGAGGAACTGTTAGAGCCTACCTCTGAATGTGGAACTTTTTTAAAAAGCATTTCAGATCTTCCTTCTAGAAAAACTTAAAGAGATAATTGGTAGCATTCAAGAAACATGAAACAGCAGTGATTTTTAGTGAGCACAGATAGCTATTTACCCACCACTGCACTGTATCAGCTTATATATAGAGGCTGTGATCTAAGGTCATCAGTCTGAAAAATTCCTGTAAGATACAGCTGAAACCAGCAAGAAAAACAAATGGTTTAAGAAAATGCATGGTTTCTGTCGTAACTCTGTCTGATCCCACATTGCATCTGCATCATTGTATAAGGTAATAAACCAGTAAGCATACCCTAGTTCTTATGATTCAACTAAAGAAGACACACAAGGGATTGGGAGAAGAAGTTCTGATGATTCTAATAGTATAGAGAACGTAAAAGGAAAGAGATTTTCTGGTTTTCGTGATCTGCAAGTATGCAAAAAACCCCCAAACAGACTATAAAATACCTGTCATACTCCTCAAAAACATTTTTACATTTAAAATTTTAATATATTTCTCATGCAACTTAATTGGAAAAAATTGCTCTGTAAATCAAGCCATAGGAATAATAAAATTCAGAATGAGAACAATTAAAAAAAATCAAGTAAAACTTCTATTTTTACAGCAACATACTAGAAAAACATGTTACTTCAAGCAGTTGCTTTGCTTAAGAAAATCATGTTTTTCTTCTGACAAATTTATTCATTTATAAAAGTCACTTTGTATATTTGTATAGTGCTAGTGACTACACAGAAAAAAACATATTTGTTACAGAAACTGGTCTAACAAGCTTAAGTTCAAACACAAACTCGTCTAAAAGACAGTGATATTGGTTTTTTCACAGTGGCAATTGCTCTTCACTCAGATAATGAAATTTGTATTTGATTTACAAAAAACCCAACCCAACCAACCAACGAACTAAGCCCCCAAGCCCCACCAAATCTCCCTCCAACACACAGATACTGAATGCACTCCTGTATTCATATCTGCATTTCACTGCCAAAGAAAAATCAGGAAAAGCTAAGAGTAAAACTGATGTTAGAGATGATTAATTGTCAGAATCTTATAATTTTTTTAAACATCATTTCATTTTTGTTGTTCTTGTTATTTTATGTTTTGGGACTGAAAAAAAGACAGCTTGAACCTTTTTACTGTCAAAATAATTATCAGTTGGCATAATGTTTACAGTGTTGATGATAAGGCTGGCAATAGACTATCTTGTCACTGCAAAGAAAAGGGTTCATATACAAGAGAAAATTCCATTGACAGTGAGACACAAGCATCTGCAGTGAGCCAAAGATCAGACTAGGCTCCAGGGGTGAGTGTGTGGCCTACAGAAATATAAGTCATTTGGAAAAGAGTGTGCATCTCTAAAGGGATTTACACAGCTTCTTTATACTGGTCATCCAGCATTCTTATTTATGAAGCAGAATGCAACAGCAAATTGTACTATTGGGCTTCTGAGGCCTTTTAGATAAAACATTGCCAACACTTCTGCATTGTCACTTCTAAGTGGAGCTGATATTAAAAGTTCAAATCTATGTGGTTTGAACTGGTTAGCTCAGAAGGGAAATGTGATCTCCATTTTTGGTTTCTTGAATGAAAAGAGATCAAATTCAGGCATGAAAATACCTGTATTTGAAGCTAAAACTTCAGGGCACTTTGCAATTTCCCGGTTCAAGTTAACAATTGCCTTTAACTCATTCATGAAATTACTTCATAGCACAAACAAAACAGAAGAATGCCTACCATTTAAGTGAAGGAAATGAGAGTGCAAAAAATATTCTATTGGATTTACTTTACAAATCCATATGAAGTGTGTTTGGTTGGTTGGTTTTTAATGTTCTGTCCTGGCTTTGTTAAAAACAAGACAAGTTTCTCTGTTAGTGAGTTTTCCTTTCAGCTAATGTCTTCTTAGTAACTGCTTTTTTCTGCAGTAGGATATATGTTTAGGTAGACATAGCAAAAGAATGCAACCTCAGTGTCATTTGTCAAATTATTTTGGGACTGGGGACAGATCCCTGATTCTCAAGCCCCTGCTGTACTGCTAGATAAGATTTTTATCATTTTGTTACATCACTGTGTGTTTTCAGAGAAAGTTATGGAGATAGAAATATTACTAGCTTCAAGTTATTAAATAATATACACTTTGCTTATTTTAAAAAGAATTTTATTTATGAAAGTATTTTTCTAAAGCCTACAGAGTTTTGTAAACTATTTGAATATGATTCTGTAGAGATACAGCCTGTCAAGACACTTTTAGAGAAATATCAGGGTGGTAGAGCTGGAGCAGCTCTGACATGTTTTCGTCAGCATCTTTCCCAATTACAGCTGAGCAGAGAGGAGGTTGGACTCAGTGACACTGTCACTCCCTGGCCCTGTGAAAGAAAAAGTGGCTGTGGGAAAGTTTGGGAGTATCAAGTACAGTGGAAATGGCTAGTGGTTGAAATGGATAGCCTGCTTAATGGAAGACAAAAGTTTCAGCGAGGAAGTGGGGTTTGAGCTACTGCCTCTGTCTCTCATGTTTATGCAGTTCATTTGAGTAGCCAAATCAGTAAACAGAACAGCAACTGGCCATACACTGCAGGGGATACAGAAATTTTAATGAGCATGAAGTTGTTCTTTCATTGGTTGTGTGTTCAAGAGAGGTAACCTTGCAGGTCTTTCCAGTTGTCTTCAACAGATCAAAGGAATACGTATACATATTAAAAGATTTCTCTCTATTTTATGATTATGAAAACATCCGTTAAACAGATTAGATAATGTAATCTAAAATTGGATGATTTATTAAGCTTCCAGTCTTCCATGACTTACAAAAAGTGTAGCTTCTTCCCTAAGAGATATTCTTAGATCCACATATATATATTTTTTCCTCCACAATGAAAACATGGTTATTGGGACAACTGTGAAATTTTAAACAGACAATTCTTAAAATCTTTACACTTCCAGAAACTTTCAGAGATTCTTTTCTGCCACCTCTGAACAATTATTAATCTTGTCTTGCTACTGTTTCTTCTTTCCTTCATCTAGAACCTGGAAGTTATAATTATCAGAGACCATCAATGCAATGCCGAAAGGAAAATAGTTAGGAACAACAAAAATCTTATCAACCAAATAGATCAAAAGTCAGCCACAGGTAAGAAAAGGCAAATTTCTGGATCCTAATTAAATTAAGTTAAATTAAATTAAGTTAAATTTAATTTAATTTTATTTTATTTCTTTAATTTTATTATTTATTTTTACCCTTCAAAGAAAGAGTCTACCTTTAAAAACAAAACAGAGAAAGCATGTTCCTGAGGAGGTAAGGGAGGGGAAGATGGTGCTTCTCCTTGCTGACAGATGAAGTGGTTGGTCACTTGCAGCAGCCACTCTGTGAGTTGATCCTATGGACACGGGTTGTTCCAGGGCTAACTCCTTCCAGAGAGGTAAGATTAACTGAATAAATGAAACAATTAAAATTCTACACTATCCACCAACATGTGGAAGTTTGCCCTTTGTCTTCAAAACAAAAAAGTAATGATAACAAAAAAGTAATATAAGGTTGTAATATAAGTAATATAAGGTGCACAAATAATTTACAAGATTTACTGTTTATGGCACCTGAGAATACAGACCTGAGACTCAGAAATTCAGAGTATGCTAATTTGGAAAGGAAGAAGTTTACAAAGTAATACGATTTAATCCGAAGTATATACTGTTCATTAGTGTTTTAAAAGGTTGCAGTTTCAAAGTTTCTCATGCTCAGTTACTTCAAATCCTCCATGCTTACAGACATCTAAAATATTCATAGTCTATGGATCTCTGATGGGATAATACGCATCAGGAATCTGGCATAAATATCAGTGTGTGAATTTTATTTATTTATTTATTGAAAAAAATAGGATTCATTGTTCTCTCAGTTGTGGACCTGTGAATTAAAACTGCCAGAAGTGATCACACCCGTATTAGAATGAGTAAGAAATAGATATCCTTGTAACAAATAAAACATTACACCTCTGGCAAATAAGTCAATCTAGTTAATTCATATAATGTATTATGGCTAGAGATATTTTTCACTGTTTTGGAGAATGATATTTTCAGTCTACATATTATTATTAAAGAGACAAAAATATTCAGCTGTTATTTATGAACTCACTCTACAGAGGCTATGGTGATTTATGAGTAAGAGAATCTTCCTTGCAATACTACTTTTCCAAAAATTAATTATGTTTTAGAGTCATAGTAATATGATAATATGATGCAGAAACTTTATCAAAAGTTATATTAATTAATTCTAGCACTAGTCACTAATCATTAGTTCATGCACTTTAATAATCAGCTCTTATGTTTTCAGTTAATTTCTATTTTTAAAAGGGAACCAGCTCTAACATTTTTTTAATAAAATGAAAACAAATCCCTGATATTTAATAGATTAGAAAATTTTAATCAATTTACAGTGAATTAAAAAAGCTTAAAAAAAATGTACATTCCTACTATATTGGTACCAGTGCCTGTCAAAGGTTATATCTCAGATTCTTGACTTTATCTGGAGACATTTTATTTTTCTAACTAGATGAGAGTGCATCTATGTCTTTTTTTTTTTTTTTTTTTTTCTTTGAGTTTTAACATTTAAGTAATCTTTTTTACTTACAGTACAATTTAGGTCAGCACTTCTAATTATTTATTATCTATTTCTGTAATTTCTTATTGCCTGGGCATAAATGCCATCATAAACGCTAAAGCTCTAGGAATATTTTACAGTTGTATGTTTCTTAAAATATTACTGGAAGGCTGGACTCTGTAAATATTTGTACACTTTTTTAAAGCATATAACTTACTCAAAGTTTTAGTTCAAAAATGTTTGATATGCTGAGATCACAATGTTCTACAAAATAAATCGTATTACAGAAGAAAAATTTAGGCACAGAAACAGGCAAACATAGCGTGCCTGTCTTTAACAGACATTAAGAACCTCTCCTTTTAAAAAAACGTGGCTTAAGATTGCCAAAAGTTACACTAGCTTCAGCAAAACTGGGATATCAAGCAAGCTGTAAGAATCAAGTAGAAAACAAGAAGAGACTGCCCAAGAGGAGCTAGACAATTATTGAGCTTGGAGGGGATGATAATTGAAAACCAAATAATTTCTCCCGTTAGATTCTTCTAAGCAGTTCCATGTCAAAGTCAGCTCCCCTGAAGTGTGGGATTGTGATCCTGCTTTTTGCTCTGCTTTTTCCTCTCAGTATCCTGTACTCCACCATCTCATGGTAACTACAGATAAAGGCTGCTGCCAATCCTTCCTTGTTTATGAGAATCATACCCTGTACAGCATCTCTGTGATGACTCCTCAGTCATCTGTGTTAGGGAGTTATCAAGAAGGTGCTCCAGCATCCTCCTTGATTCCTTGCACCCTGTTGGGGGACCAGAACCAAGCTAATGAGGACCAGGACCTAAGAAGTAGATGCTTCTATATCTTTGAAGAGGGCCTTATCTATTTTCAATGAAGAGGTCTATGGCAGACACTCATGATATCACTCATGTTGGTCCACCCTCTTAACCCTGATCCATATATCCTTAGCTGTCTCCTCTCCCATTTCCAGCTCACCTAAACCATCCAAACACAGAGCCCAGAAACTGCTGCACAAAATCCTGCTTCTTTTGGCTCCTTCTATTACTGTACTTCTGTACAGTAATACTGTACTTCTGTACTGTACTGTACTTCTAATTTTTTTACAAATAAAAATGGAAACTAAAGTAACTCAGGCATTTACTGATCCAAATGTATTCTTAGAAGGACAAAGGTAATTACTTTGCTGGAATCTTCTCAGTAAGAGTTAATTTCTTCAAACCCAGATTAGTAATATTTGACTAAATAACAATTCTTTTAATGAATATCTATTTTTTCCACACTTTTATTTCTCAAATATGAGATTTTAACAATTTCTGATAATTTAGGGATATTTTTTTCACAGCAGCTTTACATGTAGAATATGCCTTAAGATAGCTGAAACATTTCTCCAATGTAAAATATACTTGAATTTAAAAGTATTGATTAGATACAAGACACCAATAAGATACCCAGCAGTTACACCTGGACTGCAGCTACTTGTTAGTGCTACTTAGATGCCTAACATATACAGGCAGGGGGGGGAAAACACAATAACAGAAAAGTTAAGAATTTACATTTTTCATTGTTATGCTTACTTATACATTGAAATTGCCCATTTCTTAACATAAAGATGAGAGAATAATTGGAGAAGAGAACCATGTATGATGCATTTTTAAACCAAGATTATTTCTGGTTTGAGACACAATAGATAAGCAGCAATTGCTTCTGTGTTGTGATGAACACAGTGACCTGATACATCAGGGAAAGATTGTGGTACGCTTGTTATATGAGCAGGAACCATTAAGCAGTTGCTCTAGTGAAAAAGAAGCAGAGGTTGATGCTTATTTGTGATTTGAATTAAGTAGCCATTGAAAAATCAATTCTGCTTTCTACACTCTTAATTAAGAAGCAATCCATCAGAACCAAACAACGTAGACATCTTATGAAAACATTAATGCAGCCATAGCTCTTAACTCCAGGCTTGTATTGGAGTCTTATGGAGTGAGGTATTTAGTGATAAAATAATAAGGGAAAATTTCCCCACCTTTCCTCTTCATCAGTCACACTAATTATACCAAAATGTGCCATAATGTTCACCTTAAATCAACTGTATAATAAGGATTTTTTTTTTCCCTCATTCTTACATCTCTGCTATAAATTCCATCAGTCCTGGTAGAATAAACTTAATGTCTACTGGAGAATATAAACAACTCTTGGACAGTTCATATTCTTGTGTTATTTTTTTTTCATTTTTATAGAAGTCATTTTATATTCTTTATGCTACACTTTTGCACTACCACAACTATACAAATACACCCCTCCATTTATGAAGGATCATTTTTTCACCACTAAATTGGGACGTTATTTCCTATTACTGTGTGGGGTCCAACTGTTGTTGGTATTGATTTAGTGGAAACACCATATACCACAGCATCTTTTCTTTCAAAGCAGAAACTGTTTTGACTGACAAGACTAGAAGTCAACTATGTTGTTCTTGCTTAAAAAAAATCTCATAAAAATTTGAGCAGTTACTTTATGTGAAAAATTCATTATTTAAGTGTGACTGAACTTTCTCAACTTAGCCAATATATTATACCTTATGTCATAAGAGAAAAGTAGAGATACAGTAGACAAAAATTCTCTGTTCCTGTAGAGAAGAGGAGTGGTGCCAAAATGATCCAATTCTGAACATTCTAAGATTGATTAAATTTTGAAGAAAAGCAAGGTGGTTAGTTACTCAGAGAGGTGCTCTATCTATTTACATAGACTGCTCACGAGCTTTCTGAAATTTCTTTGGGATTTTATCATTCAAACATGATTTACCTAGCAATAGCTACCAATGAATTCAACAAATCAAGATTTCCCAGTGGGAAGCTTTTTGAGCTTTAACTACAATGCATTGTGGTCAAAGTCATAATCCACTGGGGGACAGTCTTTGAAGACCTATGAATTTTTATTTTTCATTGTTACTGCAGACTCAACACAGACATTATTTCAGGTCCAGACAAAACCTGCTAAGAGGCTGCTGCTTCCCTAAGCAAAGCTTGAAATAAGGAGACAGAAATTTAGGAAGAGTGTGTTATTCCCAGCTCACAGGAAAGAAACGGAAATAGAGAAAGTCTACTTACTACTCACTAGTCACTCACTGCTTATTACTCACTGTTCACTGCTCACTACTGACTGCTCATTACTCCGTACTTATTTTAAAGAGCAAGGGAAACTCCTAAAACAGGTGGAGGTGGCAATCCAAGTAGTGAGGCAGCTCAACAAGCTGCATTCTTGAAATGCAGCTGACAGGAAAGTTAAATCCAGTCTGACTAGTAGGCTTCAATCTGCTAGGAAAATGTAGGAGGTCTGTGTGCATACCCTCAGATCACAGACTAGTAGAGAGACGGTGAAATAGTAAGAGTAAAGGAGTGAGATTGACACCACAGATCCTTAAACTACAGCTTTGCATTTTTTTCCTGGAAGACAGTTCTCAGTAGGAATGGTTTGGTATGTTGTTTTTTTTTTTTTTTTTCACCATTGTCTTTTCCTTGAACCTTGCTGAGAAAAGGAAATAATAAAAATACATGAATTTATGTTCTACATATTTCCTTCTTCCTAAAATTGTTAGAAATGTCATTTCTAACACAGTAACACACTGTGGGAAACAAATCAATATAAATTTGCACATACTGCACTATTGGTCTTCAGAGGGAATGTGAATTCTGAATTTAGTATTTAAAAATTCATTTAAAATAACTTTTTAGCTGAGCAATTTTCAAAGGTAACAGAATTGATTGAATTCTGGATAAAACTATCCAGAAGACAAATTAATTAAATGAAGAATAATGTGATAATTTAAAATTTTATTTATGAATTTTATTTGTATCTAGATTTTACTTATTAGACCTCCAATATATCATGATTCAGTGATTTATTATACAGAGACAGTGAAGTAAGACACATCAAGAGAAGAGACTTACCAGTCTAGTCTGGTGTAATTAGCTGCTGAGTTCAGTACTGCGAGTATATTTCTTAGAAAAAACTGTGTTTGATTGTTGTTGTTATTATCATTATCATTATTATTATTTTTCATGAATAATATACTCCTTACAAAAATTAGTGCAGTTTTAAGCAATATGCAGCTTCAGTTCATCTTCTACAGGTATAACTATTCCTCTGCAACATACCTCAATGATAACAATAATGACCCAGAAATGGACTTTTTTACTTGTCTAGGTATTTCCCAGTCTTGCTGTCATTCCCATGAAAGACCAGGTGAGACAAGATCCTTTGTTCTTACTGTTAAGGAAGTTCATGCAAGATGAAGAAGATAGAGGCTGAAAAACTTCAGGCTTTTTTGGGGGGTATACTGATGCTTCTAAACAGTCACAATCCTTCTTCAGTCACATCAGAGCATTTCCAAACTCCACACCCCCTCCAGGACTCCCTTGACTGCAGACGTGATTCAGGCTGAGGCACAGTCTCAAGAACAGGATTATTGTACTCCTCTGAAACACTGTTTAGGAATAAGACAGCTTCAGACGGATCCCAGACCTTGCTACCTCCTTATTCCTCCTCCTCCCTCCTCTTCCAAGTTCTTCCCAATCGCCACAGTAAATTCTTTCAAACAGCTCCCTTCTGTTTTTTCTTTCACTGTATACCCTTATTTTGCCAATTTGTATGCATACTACCTGAGATAGAGTTGCCCCTGTAATTTCTGTTTTGATCAGCAATTCATGTTAATTTCTTCTTCTGTTACACTCTTTCTTGTTTCTGTCACTTCCCACATTGCTATGTTGTTAGCTCAGCCACTAATCAAGGTTGCTTAGGTTGTATATCCTGTACTCCCTCTTTGCTATCTAAAATACCCTGTAATTTTTCATGCTGTTATCTTGTTAGTGCAGTCACAATTCAGGGTCAGCATTCCACGTGCATGCAAAAATCTAGTTAAAAATCAATCAAGCAAACAAAACCACCACCAACAAAATGGTAAAAAACCCTCTTACAATCACTTGTCAATGAATAGATTTATGAACTGTAGCACCAAAGTTTTCTGTAAGCAAGTAATTCTCTCATATCAGTATTCATTCACCCATCTTTGAAACTCTTCTCCATCAGTAATATATTTCAATAATAATCCATATTCCACTTTATGAATTATAAGACAATTTCACTTTCACTGTATTATCTTCAGGATTTTCTTCACAATGACCATTATTTCTGTCAGTAGAACTTAAGTTACAATAAGTCAGAATATAAATTCTGCATAATATTTTTCATAAAAAACAAAATCACGTTCAAAGATCTCACAATGTCTTTACAGGAGCTGCTAACACATAGGCACTAAGTAAGCAGAAACAGAACAGTAGTACAAACTCAGTCTTGCGATTAGAAGGTGTTTGTCCAGGAAAACTAACAGCCCTATAGACAGTTTGTACAAGAATTAAGTATTGTACTCCTTAATAGGGTTATTTCAGGTCTTCATTTCTGACACCATTTATTTTGACCACTAAATGATTTCTGTATAATGCTTTTAAACAAATGAATCACCACCAGCATCAATATCTGTATCAGCTAAACAACAGATGGTGTTTGTTTTCTTGGATCAGATTCCCCATGAATTCTTTGAAAGAAGGAAGGAATTGTTGTGTGTGTGTAGGAATAATGGACTATTCTGAGATGGTCTGTCCTTGGCATGTGATTTGGACCTCATTCTTTGCCTTTTTATATGTTAGTATATTTTTCTTCTGAGGAAGTCCTTCTCTCTTGGAAGGAAAATGCCGAATTCATTCCCATAATTTTGTTTTTCTACTTCTGCTTCTCTTCCCATCCCTGAATATTATGAAACAGATAATTTTGTCGGGTTTAGCACATAGAAAATTCTGGCCTTCAAAATAAAAATTGTATTACTTTTCATGAGAGTTAGAATTACCAGTCTGCACCTCATATGCTGTTATTGAGTAATGAAAATGTCCTAGGCTTCAGCATTTCTTGTGTGTATATGTCCGCAAAATAAAATAATTACAGTACTTTCACTCAGAGAGAGAAGTAGTATTCAAGAGAGACAATGATTAATGAGTGAGGACTGTAGAACTTGGGGCCGAAAACACAGATGGAGAAGAAAGGTGGGTTTGATTAAATAATGCAGGAAACGCTAATTTGTTGCAGCTAACAGCTTTAGCAGCCTTTCTGACAGTGGCAAGAGGCGTGAAAAACATCACTAGTACAGAGTGGAACTATTTGAATCTGTTTTACCTCTGCCTTTTCTCACTCTGAACTATGGTGGAACACGATGGTAAGCAGATACAATCTTCAGTTTAAAAATATGGAGTCAGTGGCCTAGTATTAACCAGTGAAGATCTATTGAAATCACCTCTTTTGACAGGCTGGTTATGCTGTGTTCTATGCACCCCCTGGTGTGGTTTGCCCCCTTGGCTGCCAGGGCACACACTGCTGGTTCACATTGTGTTCAGGTTCCTTTCTGCAGGGCTGCTCTCCAGCCACTCCTCCCAATTCATACTTGGGTCTGTCATTACTCCATCTCGGGTGCAGAGTCCAGTAATTGCTTTTGTTAAATGTCACGCCATTGATAATTGCCCAATGCTCCAATCTTTCAAGATCCCTCTGTAAGGTCTCTCATCCCTTAAGAGAGTAAACAGCACCTTCCAGTTTGGTATCATCATCAAACTTGCTAATGGTGCATTTGATTCCTGCCTCCAAATAATTGATAAAATATTGAACAGAACTGGACCTAGAATTGAGCCCTGAGGAAGACCACAGGTGACTGGTCACCAGTCAGATGTAGTTCCTTTTAACACAATCCTTTGAGCGTTGTTCAGCCAGTTCTTCAACCAGCACACCATCTACCTGGTCATCTCACAGCTGGACAACTTGTCCAGAAGGATCTTGTGGGAGACAGTATCAAAATCCTTGCTAAATTACAGAAAAAAATGCATCATCTACCTTCCCTTTATCAACCTTATGGTAGAAAGATATCTAATTAGTTAGGCTGGACTTTCCCTTTGTGAACTTGTGATGACTTTGCCTGATGATTGCCTTTTTCTTTAAATGCTTTTGAATAGCAGTCAGTATGATCTCCACAACTTTTCTGGGTACTGAGGTTAGACTCATAGGTCTGTAGTTTCCTGGCTCTCCCCTCATGTTTTTCTTGTAAATGGGAATATAACTCATTAGCTTCCAATTGGTGGAGACCTCCCCAGACTCCCCAGACCTTTGATACATGATTGAGAGGGGTCCTGCCATAACATCCATCCAGTACTGTTGGATGTATCCCATCAGGTCCCATGGATGTGTGAACACTCAGCTGATACAACTTGTACCTTACAATTTTAGTGTCCACAAATGTAAAATTACTGTTCCTGCAGTCATGGTCCTCAACTCAAGGGACTGAGCATCCCAAGGTATATTGGTACTATTAAAGATTGAAGAAAGAAGATCCATTCTTCCATTTTTTTCTTAATCTTTATTTTCCAGGTGGCCATCTTCAACAAGTATCAGTCAAATGTTTTCTTTAGACCTCCTCTTGCTATCAATGTACTTTAAAAAGCCTTTTTTTGGTTGCCTGATACAACACTGGCCAGTTTGAACTGTAGTTCAATTTTAGCTTTACCTGTCTTCTTCCTGCATGTGAACCAAGGCTCTGTAATATCCTTTCAAAGCCTGACCCAGCTTCCAGAGATTGCCTAATTTACTTTTTCCTCTTGAGCATCATGAGGAGGTCCCTGTTCAGCGAAGCTGGTCTTCTGTTCCACTTGCTTGACTTCCGATACAATGGGATTGCCTGTTCCTGTGCTTCTAAAAGGTGGCTCTTAGAAAGCGCATGGACTCCTAAACTCTCAAAGACACATTCCCATGGGATTCTGCTGAGTAGCTCTGTGGCTATCTTAAAGTTTACTGTTTGGAAATCCAGAGTAGCAATTCTGCTGTCCTGAAAATTTTAAACACAACATTTTCAAGATCACTGTAGTCAAGACAATGACCTATCACCACATCTCCCACAAGTCCTTCTCTATTCAGAAATAACAAGTCTAGGAGGGCATCTATCCTGGTTGGCTCAATGAGTATTGTGACAAGAAATTACTTTCACTCAAGTTCAGGAGCTTCCCAGACATGCCTGTCATAGCAATGAGGTATTCCCACTTGAAGTCTGGGAAGTTGCAATCTGTCACAGGGACAAGGGATACCACTCCAGAGATTTCTCGTAATTGCCTGTAGAATAACAAATCTGTGCTACCAACCTGGCTGGGCAATTGGTAGTAGACACCCAATATAACATCTGCTTTGTATTCCATCCCCCTAATCCCCACTCACAGGCTCTCAACCACGTCATCGTGACTGTATGGTCAAATTGCTCCCTCACACACAGTGCAAGAGTTCCACCTCTCCTGACCTGACTGTCCCTCCTGAAGAACCTGTAGCCCTCCATTCCAGCACTTCAGTCATGGGATTCATTCCATCAAGCCTTTCTAATACCAAAAATATCATAGCTCTGGGAACTGACCAGTGCTTCCAATTCATTCTGTTTGTTTCTCATACTACATACATTGGTGTACAAACATTTCAGATGTGTTCTTAAACCCTCAGTATTCCCTTGAGCATCATAAATGGCCCATTAGCATATCTGCCCCCAGGTAATCCCATGCCAACTTTTGGCTTAACTTCAGGTCTGCTGATGGTATCCCCTTCTCCCATCAATTCTAGTTTAAAAGCCTTTCAACCAGTCCTGTCATCTTAGGAGCAAAGAAGCGTTTTCCCTATCAAGACAGGTGGATACCGTCAGGCCCTAGCAGGCTCCTGAACTGGCCCATGTAATTATTCATATTTTTTGTGCTAGAAAGTTATTAAACCAAAGTTTAGGAAACTAAGAATTGTGTTTCCACTGCTTGGAGAAGACTTCCCAAAATATATTTAGTGAACTGACACAACCTCAGACAACACTATTTTTTTTTTTTTTCTCTATGCATTCTTATTGTACAATACTGATGTACAGAAGAGAAATTAATCTTCTCCTGACTGTATAATTTAACTTCTTTTCAAATCTTTCTTAAAGTTTGCCTTTGCTCTGCTGGTTACTAATCATACCATGGGAGGCGAGTTGCTGGATAAGACACACTAGCAGTTAGCAGAAATCCATGTTATTATATTAACACCTTATATCAGTAAGAATTGCCAAAAATGAAATGCACATCTCATGGTTTAACTTTGGGATCTTTACCTTGCCATTCTTTAAGAAACTTCTGTTTTCCACAACACATCTCCTGAAAACAGCTTGTCTTTGAAATAACTACTTTACGTATTTATGTATTTCATTACTTATTTAGAAGGGACAGCCAAAATTCACTAATACTGTGGAGCACTCGTGTCCATTTGTCACAGAATGGAATGTTACACAGCTTTGATCTACGAGCAATTTAAGGTTTATTAAGTTAGATCACAAGTTTAATATATGTTTTCTAATAACAATATCAAGAGCTGATTAACAAAATGTTTTAAAATAATTCAGCGAGATTTGTTATGATTAATACAGCAGCTTGATTACAGATTTGATGATGTCAAGGGTCACACTATTTACAAAAGAAAAAGTTAAATTATAGACTCATAGAATCATAGAATCATTTTTGTTGGAAGAGACCCTCGAGATCATGAAGTCCAGCTGTTAACCTAGCACTGGCATTAAACAATGTCTCTAAGAACTTAATCTACATTACTTTTAAGATGTCCATGGATGGTGACTCAACTACTTTCCTGGGCAACCTATTCCAATGCCTGACAAATCTTCCTGTGAAGAAATTTTTCCTAATATGCAATCTGAAACTCCCCTAGAACAACTTGAGGCCTTATCCCCTCATCCTGTCACTTGGTACTTGAGAGAAGAGACCAACACCCTCCATGTTAAAATGTCCCTACAGTTAGTTGTAGACAGCACTAAGGTCTCCCCTCAGCCTCCTTTCCTCCAGGTTAAACTGCCACAGTTCCCTCAGCCGCTCCTCATCAGACTTGTGCTCCAAAACCCTCACCAGCTTTGTTGCCCTCCTCTGAACTCTCTCAGCACCTCAATGTCTTTCTCATAGTGAGGGGCACAAAACTGAACATAGCACTGAATGCAGGGGGATGATCAACTCTCTAGTCCTGCTGGCCACACTATTCTTAATGCACACCAGGATGCTTTTGGCCTTCACATTTAGCTGCTGTCAACCAACACCCTCACGTACTTTTCTGCCAGGCAGCTTTCTAGCTACATCTCTTCAAGCCTGCAGTGTTGCCCAGGGCTGTTGTGACCCAAGTGCAGGACCCAACACTTCTCCTTGTTGGACCTCTTACAAATCATTTACTTATACATACAGAGGTATATGTTTAAAAACTTATATATTAATCTATGAATATGCAAATATGTGCAATATATTATGGAATATATTCACACAATCTCACCTATAGCTTTGTACATATATATGTGGAATATATGTGGTGATGTATCTATAAAATTTCTCTGTTGAGTTAAGCAAATTTACTAACTTTAATGCATTAGCATTCCTCAATGTGCAAATTGTTGAAACTTGATAAATATGTCCTCACCCATGGCTTCATGATGTCGGTTCATCATATGGTGTCTCCGAGAGTGGTCCCACTTCAGAGGCAGATTCTGAGTAAAAGCCCGCTGTGATCCAGGAGAGCTCAAAGGGCCTCACTTCAGGGTTGCTATTCATAGGGTCACAAGATTCTTGACTTTAGTGAGTATTTTTGCACTGTAGCCACTCTTAGGGTGAGGTAATATTCTGGCAGCATCCAGAACTCTCTAGATTGTATATTTCTGGTACTGTTTCTCTCAGGTTGAGTCCCAGTTAGCAAGTTTACCCAATTGTCAAATGTGACTGATGGTCACTATTTCCCCAGGCAGAAAGTGGTCTATTCCTGTATGGCAGGAGATCCAAGAGTACGGAGGGTGTGCCTTCATGTCACGACTCACTGCAACTGTGTCACAGTTTCCCCAAATTCACTACATTTATACAATGGGGAATTGTTCTTGGCAGAGCTATGGAACACAGTGGATGAGAGGGTATCTCAGTGCCCTGTCTTGCCACACTTGCACGATGAGAATTTTTTCCATAAATAATATCTGACCACCCTCATAGCTAGGTAGTCAAGTGGCCCAGGAGGGGGTAGGCAGGTTGCAACTACCACAGTATTCAGAGAACAGACTTCACAGTTATCAATATTTCCCCCCAGAGACATATGGAAAAGTAGGAGCAGATATGATTATATGTGGTATAATATTTTTTTGCAGAGAACTGTCCAGATGTGAAAGATTTCTTACAGGAAAGGTGATACTTATAGACAAATAAAATAATACCCTAATATATAAAACATCCAAATGCTGTTTAAAACTTTGTAAACCACAAAAGCAAATAAAGAAAATAAATAATTCTAGTCTTGCAAAATTGCTCTGAAAGCTGAATGTTCAAACTGACCAAAAATGTTTTAAATTAAACCTTTGTTTCTACTCTGTTACAAAAAAATGCCATATGACACTAGTTGTCTTCCTTTCCTGTTCCAGATGTACAATTATTGTTCTTAATTTTTATTCTGTTTTCTGCTCATAGGAGTGAAAATTATAGTGACTGAAAGGAGAAAGAAACCCCAACTTATTTAACACTCTGTACTTATATTTTGACATCCAAAAGATAAAAAAGATTTTATACTCTGATGCAACTCTGCTGAGTGCAAAAGAGGAATGGGGCCTTAAGAATGACCCAGTCCTTAGGGTAGTTCTGCAGTGTTAAATATCCCATCACATTTACAAAATATGAGGAGCAGTTGCTCTTTCTTACTCAGCTGGTGAGGTCTTTGAACATAATGTGAACATAATGTGTCAATAAACCATCCTGTTGATGTACCATATGCACTGAGGTCATACCCTACCTTTGACTTTCTCAAATATACTATGTTAAGTATGGCTTAATAGCACTCTCTTTTTTTCCTAAATGAATAGTCTTAAGGAGACTTGATGCCCATTAACAAATTTTCATTTTCATTGCATTTGCTAACATTAACAAAAACTTGTCAGAAACTCGACTAATAAAAATAAAAATATTTTTATAAATATCTGAATATTTTCTAATATTTTGTAACAGTTCTCTCACTTTTTTTTTCCAGTGATGGTGACGAAAAAAAGCCAATTTATTATTTTAATGCTTCCTATAAATATGAGCATTTACAAAGTTTGTGGAAAACACTGAGTATGGCAGGTACAGCCTATCGGTAAAATGGTTGCAGTGTAGCTTGCTTCTTGTCGTGTGAGATGCCCAGGCAGACTCATTCCCTCTCACCTTTGGTCTTTACCACTTCCCACACAAAAATGAACAAATTTCCAAAGGACTTGAACAGGGAAGATATATAGAATATGCTAAAGAACAGAGAAATTTCTTCATTGGGCTTGACCCAAGAGAACACGCAGTGGTACACAGTGCAGACTTTCAGCTGTGAGAAAGATAAACGAAATTGCTGATGAAGTAATGAATTGTGATTAATAAATACATTTCAAAGGAAAACTTTAGTGAAGGAAGTGGGAGACAGCAACAGAAATTGCATCAACTGTCAGTAAGTAAACAAGCCAAAAGTCTGACAAAAGACACCAACAGGGTGAATGTTACCAAGGCGGCTGTTTGCATGGAAACTTGCGAACGAGACAGTCAGAAAAAAAAGAATCAGAGCAGCTGATTGAGCACAGATATAAATCTAGCAGCAGGAAATGGCTCAATCTCTCTTTCTGTGAAAACTGGTAGGCAAGTGCCACTCTCCCTTGCTCCCCTGTAGGATTGTGCTTGGTCATATGCACACATAACCTGCTGCACCAGCTATGCCATCTGAGACCTCAATTTCTCATTTTCTAAGCCTTATTTCACCCTTCCTCTAGTACCAATAACAACTGTTAAGGATGACTTAAAGAACAAATCATGTATGGTGTTACTGTTCCTCTGCTTTTATCTGCTTTTGAGAATAAGGTCAGGGCCTCTGAAATAAGAGATGTATCTTCCTGAATGGATACAGGCTTGTACTACAGGGTGCTTCTCTGCTAGCTGCATTAATAATATGTTACAATAAACCAGAGCAATATACTGTCACGTTTTTCATTACTTATTCATTATATTTTTATAGTAAAAATCTTCTACAGGTTGTCAGTAAAGATCTAGCCTTCCACATAATCCACCTCTCAGTGGGTTTGGTTAATCTGCTTCAGAACTATGCTTTCAAAGTAAAAACAAACCAGTGTATTTTATTTCTAGAACAACCACCAGTCCTCTTCTAAAAAGCACTTCAGATAGAGGAACCAAAAATATTCTTTTTTTTGTCTTAGTTTTTCATTGAAAAGTACAAAACAAATGAAGATTTTAAAAAGGAACATACAAAGTAGGTCTGGTGGAAAAAATTATGGCCAAGATTTTGCAAGGCTTAATTAAAATAACTTCTAATGACAATTTTCTGTCCCAGGGTTAGAAATCTCTCTCTGTTAAAGCTCTGTCCCTTTAGTGTTTAATTTTCAGGTAGCCTGAATGTATATACAAATGAAAACACAGATGTATCTTCCCAAATGTTATATTTGACAGTAACTTGCATATCCTAGATGCTTCTTAGGCAAAAAATTAAAAAGGTAAAAGTATGGAAAACATAACACCTCAAGGAGAATCAATGTGACAGAAAACTTATTCCTACTTTTGTGACTGATCATTTAAGTTAGAAAATTATGCGATCTTTCTGCAACCTTCTGTTCTCTTTTGGACTTGTCAACATTTTTAAAGCCTGAAGATGGTGAACCCAAGTACAGCTACTGCTCATGAAGGAGCCCATGACTCCCCCAACTGCTATACTAAATCTTTAGGCCACAGCTCTCCTGTTTCATTCTGTGACTTTGTCTGAAAGTAACCTAAATCTGTTCTGAAAGAAGATTAGAAATTTTAGGGAAACAGTAGCAGATAGCACTAAACTAGGGTGAACAAAGATATTTTTTTAGGATCAAGTTCTTGTCTCCTGATAAAAGACAATACTTTATCCCATTCCTCCATTTAGAAAGAGAAAACTAAAAGGGAAATTCACGTAACAGTAAGGATCAGTCTTAGCTTGCATCTCTGCTGTATCAAGAGATAAAAACAGCAACAGCAACAACTATAATAAAATAAAAATAAAATAACAACAATAGTTATATGCTTTCAGTTCTGTCCTCTGAACAGATAAAATGATTACAAATTTCTGTGACAGAAAGAGCTGGTGGGGATGTGAAGACTGAGGTAACCTTGGCTGCAATGACCATGAGACAATGAAATTCAGGATCCTGAGAGAAAGAGGCAGGGCAAAAAAGCAAGATCACAACCCTAGATTTCAGGGCTGCAGACTTTGGTCTCCTCAGGGAGTCCCATGGGATAAAGTCCCTGATTTGAAGAGGGGTCCAAGAAAGCTGTCTGATATTCAAAGATCATCTCTGTCAAGCTCAAGAAAAACACATCCCAAAAGCCTGTATAAAGGAAAGGTGCCAGAAGGTCTTACCTGGAATTTAAAGTAGAGAGGGCTGTTGAAGTTAACCAGGAAGGCTTCTTTAACAGAAGGAAAAGGAAGGCTAAGGAAAATGTGGGCTCAGTGCTGAACAGGAAAGGACCCCTAGTGACACAAGACATGGGGAAGGCTGAAACACTGAATGAATTCTTTACCTCGGTCTTTACTAGTAAGGCCAGCCTTTGGAAAGCTCAGGTCCTGGCAACCAGAGGGAAAGTCTGGAGTAAGGAAATCTTGTCCTTGGTGGAAGAGGATCAGATTAAGAAATACTGAAACAAACCAGACATATTTAAGTCTTGATATGATGCACTCATGCCTGCTGAGGGAGTTGGCTGAAATCATTACAAGGCCACTCTCAGTAAACTTTGAATGACCACAGAGACTAGAGGAGGCACCTGAGAACTGGAGGAAAGCAAGTCACAGTATCGCAGAGTGTTAGGAATTGGAAGTGACCTCAAAAGATCATCTAGTGCAAACTCCCTGCTGGAGCAGGAACACTTAGATGAGGCTACACAGGAACGTGTCCAGGCGGGTTTTGAATGTCTCCAGAGTAGGAGACTCCACAACCCCCCTTGGCAGCCTGTATCAGTGCTCTGTTACCCTCACTGTGAAGAAGTTTCTTCTCAAATTTAAGTGGAACCTCTAACGTTCCGGTTTGAAACCATTAACCTTTGTCCTACCACTGGTTGTCACCGACAAGAGCCTGGCTCCATTCTTGTGACACTCATCCTTTACATATTTGTAAACATGAATGAGGTCACCCCTTAGTCTCCTCATCTCCAAGCTAAAGAGCCCCAGCTCCCTCAGCCTTTCCTCATAAGGGAGATGCTCCACTCCCTTCATCATCTTTGTTGCCCTACGCTGGACTCTCTCCAGCAGTTCCCTGTCCTTCTTGAACTGAGGGGCCCAGAACTGGACACAATATTCCAGGTGTGGTCTCACCAGGGCAGAGTAGAGGGGCAGGAGAACCTCTCTTGACCTACTAACCACACCACTTTTAACACACCCCACGATGCCATTGACCTTCTTGGCCACAAGGGCACAGTGCTGGCTCATGGTCATCCTGCTGTCCACCAGGAACCCCAGGTCTCTTTCCCCTGCACTGTTTTCCAACAGGTTGTTCCCCAACTTATACCGGAACCTGGGGTTGTTCCTGCCCAGGTGCAATACTCTATACTTGCTCTTGTTATATTTCATTAAATTTTTTCCCACCCAACTCTACAGTCTGTCCAAATGTCACTCTTGTATTAAATGATAGCAAGAAGGAGGACTCAGGCAGTCAGCTTCACCTCAGTCCCTGGGAAGGTGAGGAATCAACTAGTCCATGAAACCATTTCCAGGCACATGAAAGACAAGAAAATGATCAGTAGTCAGCATGGCTTCACCAAGGGGAAGTCATGTTTGACAAACCTGATAACCTGTTATGATGACATGACTGTCTTGGTAGCTGAGAGGAAAACACTGGGTATTCTACACCTTAACTTTAGTAAGACTTCTAACCCTTCCTCCCATAGTATGTTGAATTTTTTTTTTACTGTGAGGTTAAATGAGCACAGAAGTGGGTTGCCCAGAGATGTTGTAGAGTATCTGTCCTTGAAGAAGTTAAAAAACTTACTTGACATGGTCCTGGGCAACCTGTTGTAGGTGATCCTGCTTGAGCAGGGAGTTGGGCAAGATTATCTCCAGAGGTCCCTTGCAGCCTCAGATATTCTCTGATTCTGTAATGCTTGTGGAAGCATTAGACAATGAAAGAGTGTCCCTAAATCTGAGAATGTGAAAAACAATTTACAGCATCCAGACCCAAATGAAATTAATCTTCTGTGTTCATGGAAAGAAAGTAGAAAAAACTCCAAGATTTTGAAATTATTTTAAGGTTCCTTATAACTCTCAGACAGCAAATGTACAAGTATCAGCATCCAAAAACATCAAGAACTAAAATTGAATGCAGCAACATCAGTGAGAAAACAGAAAAAGCACAAGGTTTAAAGTGCCGTTTCAGTGTTGAATTTGATGGATAAGCTGACAGAATCAAGGAACACCAAACAAAGCAGAGAATAAGAATCTCTGAAACACTCATTGAAACTGGATATAAGGTCTCACTGAGACCCTCATTTATACAGGTTTACCTTTTGGATGAAGACTAATTTTGTGAGTTTATACATCTGCACTGCATTTTGAAAGGCAACTGCTCTTCTTTGACACCCCACTTTAAGAATTAGTTAAAAAATAAATAATTCTTATTAGAGACCCAAGGCATAGAAGGCAACAGAATTTAATGCTGCTAAAATATTTAAAGTCAAATGCATAACATTTGAAAATACTTGTCAGTAAAAATGAACGTTTCAAAATCTACAACATAAACACTCATGACCCCTAGCACATATTTTAAAACTTTTTTTTAATGATATCAAATGCAAACCAATGCTATTCAGCAGATGTAAATGTTGATTTTTTTAAGTCATTTGTCTGAGAGAAAAAATTTACCTGTTAGATCATCTTAAACATATGAAGGCAATCCAAAGTTTTCAATGTATTTTTTAATGTTATGCACCATGGCCTCTCCCAGGCAGTTGCAAAATCTGGTCTTGACAGTGAAATCCAGCCTGGGTTTTACAAACGACCCTCAGCTTCTACACCCTTCCTCCAGCTCTCCTGGCAATATTAAAAATACCAAATTCAACATAAGAAATCTAGCTGTTTCACAAGGGTCATTGTATTGCATTGAGACCTCGAATTCATCTCTAATTTGCAGAGGCTTCAGAATATCACAGTATCACAGTATCACACTATCACAGTATGTTTGGGACTGGAAGGGACCTCAAAAGGTCATCTAGTCCAATCCTTCTGCTGGAGCAGGAACGCCTATGTGAGGTCACACAGGAACATGTCCAGGTGGGTTTTGAATATCTCCAGCGAAGGAGACTCCACCACTTCCCTGGGCAGCCTGTTCCAGTGTTCTGTCACCCTCACTGAGAAGAAGTTTTTTCTCAAATTTAAGTGGAACCTCTTGTGTTCCAGCTTGATCCCCTTACCCCTTGTGCTATCACTGTTTGCCACCGAGAAGAGCCTGGCTCCATCCTCGTGGCACTCACCCTTTATATATTTATAAACATTAATAAGGTCTCCCCTCAGTCTCCTCTTCGCCAAACTAAAGAGACCCAGCTCCCTCAGCCTTTCTTCATAAGGGAGGTTCTCCACTCCCTTCATCATCTTTGTTGCCCTACACTGGACCCTCTCCAGCAGTTCCCTGTCCTTCTTGAACTGAGGGGCCCAGAACTGGACACAATATTCTAGATGGGGTCTCACCAAGGCGGAGTAGAGGGGAAGGAGAACCTCTCTCGATCTACTAACCACCCCCCTTCTAATACACCCCAGGATGCCATTGATCTTCTTGGCCACAAGGGCACAGTGCTGGCTCATGGTCATCCTGTTGTCCACCAGGACCCCCAGGTCCCTTTCCCCTACACTGCTCTCTAATATGGAATCTCCCAACCTATACTGGAACCTGGGGTTGTTCCTGCCCAGATGCAGGACTCTACACTTTCCCTTGTTAAATTTCATCAGGTTATTCCCCGCCCAAGTCTCCAGCCTGTCCAGGTCCCGCTGGATGGCAGCACAGCCTTCTGGCATGTCAGCCACTCCTCCCAGGTTAGTGTCATCAGCAAACTTGCTGATAGTACACTCAATTCCCTCGTCCAAATTGTTAATGAATATATTGAATAATACTGGCCCCAGTACTGACCCCTGAGGCACTCCGCTAGATACTGGCCTCCAACTAGACTCCGCACCATTGACTACCACTCTCTGGCTTCTCTCCTTAAGCCGCTTTGCAAACCACCTCACTACTCTGTTGTCTAGACCACACCTCCTCAACTTATCTGTGAGGATGCTGTGGGAGACTGTGTCAAAGGCTTTACTGAAGTCAAGGTAGACCACATCCACCGCTCTGCCATCATCCATCCACCTTGTTACATTCTCATAAAAGGCTAGGAGGTTGGTCAAGCATGACTTACACTTGGTAAAGCCATGCTGACTGCCCCTAATAACCCTCTTATCCTTGATATGCCTTGAGATGGCACCAAGGACAAGCTGTTCCATTACTTTCCCAGGGACAGAGGTGAGGCTGACCGGTCTATAGTTGCCCGGGTCCTCCCTCCTGCCCTTTTTGAAGACTGGAGTGACATTTGCTTTCCTCCAATCCACAGGTACCTCTCCCGTTTCCCAAGACTTGGCAAAGATGATGGAGAGCTGTCTAGCAACAACTTCAGCCAGCTCCCTCAGCACCCGCGGATGCATCCCATCTGGACCCATGGATTTAGAGATGTCCAGACTATTTAATTGCTCCCTAACCCAGTCCTCATCAACTAAAGCAAACTCCTCCATTGACCTGGCTTCATCCGGGGTCTCAGGGGTACAGGGCTCCCCAGGACAGCCTCCAGCAGAGTAGACAGAGACAAAGAAGGCATTCAGTAATTCTGCCTTCTCTGTATCTTCTGCCACCAGGGCACCCACCCCATTCATCAGTGGGCCTACATTGCCTCTGGTATTAGATTTATCTGCTATGTATTTGAAAAAGTTCTTTTTGCAGTCCTTGACCCCTCTCGCCAGCTGTAATTCTAAGGAGGCCTTGGCTATCCTAGCTGCCCTCCTACATCCTCTAACAGCAGCCTTATATTCCTCCCAAGTGACCAGCCCCTGCTTCCATGACCTGTAAACTCTCCTCTTCTGCTTGAGCATACCCAACAGATCCCTATTCAACCACGCAGGCCTCCTGGCTCCCTTCCTTGACTTCCTACGTGTGGGGATGCTCTGATCCTGAGCATGGAAGAAGCAATCTCTGAATGCCACCCAGCTATCTTGGGCCCCTTTTCCTTCAAGCAGTCTTGCCCATGGGATTTCCCCCAGCAATTGCTTGAAAAGGCCAAAGTTAGCCCTGCTAAAGTCCAGGGTTGAAATTCTACTTGCTATTCTGTTCCTGCCACACAAGATGCTGAACTCCACCATCTCACGGACACTGCAACCCAGGCAGCCCTCAACCTTTACTGCTTCGACCAGACCCTCCTTGTTAGTGAGGATGAGATCCAGCAGTGCACCACTCCTGTTTGGCTCCTCCACCATCTGCATGAGGAAGTTATTATCAATCCACTGGAGGAACCTCCTGGACTGTGGCTGGCTGGCTGTCTGAATGGTCCTTCCAGCAAACATCAGGGAAGTTAAAATCCCCCACAACAATCAAGGCCTCTGACTGTGAGGCCACTGTCAGCTGCCCATAGAAGGCCTCATCAACTTCCTCAGCCTGATCTGGTGGCCTGTAATAGACATCTACAACAGTGTCACCCCTGCCAGCCTGCCCCGTAATTCTGATCCATACACTCTCAACTCGCTCCTCATCTGCTCCTGGGCAGAATTTATATCATGCTGTCTATGGCACATTAAAAGTTTGCAAGTGTCTATATAGACTATGTGATGGCTGACTATTTTCTCCAGAAATACTATGTTTCAATAAGCTTCAGTTCTCTCTCCAACATGGCAGAATACTCCAGAGTGATCACACTAGCCTGGAAAACAGTTTTATTAAGATTTGCTTGCCATACCCATATCGTGTCACAGTTGAAGTCTCTGCAGCAACCATCAGTGTTGAAAGTTTCAGAGAAGTGAAACAGAAGTATATTTAATTGCCTTCTGGGCCACCAATTAAAGCATCAGGGAAAGAATTGCATTTTCTGCATCTACACAGAAGAAAATTAAATCAATCCATATTGTCTGCTCTAGTCAAGAAAAATAATCACTAACAATTCACTTGTTTTTATCCTAAATCTGCTGAAGGACACCTAGTACAAATGAAAGAGTTGGAACAGGAGATCCCACAACTATCTGATAACTGTCTATGATGTCCTGCAGTCAACAGAGGTGGCATATATGTTAGTAGAAAGGAAATGATTACACGGATAACAGTGTTAGCATTAGAACAGATTATGATAATCTCTTTGCATGCTGGCTAGTTACTACTGATGTTCTGGTTTCTAAATTGGCTTAAACTGAACCTGAAAGTTATTGTACTTGCACAGATCCCAAGAACTTAATCTGATTATCTGTTCGTGCAACTTAAAGAAATATTTGCTTTTCAAAAATTCTTATCTTTGCAGATAAGTTGTTGTTTTTGTTTGTTTGTTTGTGTTTTTGGTTAAGATTTGAGGACAAGCCTTGTTCTTCTTCACTATGACATCCAAACTAAGATATTATACTTTTTGCTAAACCTCAAACAACAAAAACTTCTTGCTGTAAAAAGAAGGAGCTTAACTGAGAGTACAGATCATGAAATACAATGTATGTAAACACTGAGATCTCTAAAAATGCTTGGAGGTCTCTGCTTATATTCATTCATGACTACATGGTTCTGATGTATGATATTAAAAAAGAAGTTCTCATCACCATTGCCAAAGTTTTTGACTAACTACTTAAAATCCTAGAAGCTCTGAAGGTTATTGTTGACTTTAGTTATTGAAGAGCTTGATGTGCTTACCATCTTTTTGGTCTTCAATACTGTTCAGAAGAACCATACTGGAATAACAGTTACTGGACTAAATTTGAATTGAAACACTGAATTTTAAAGTAGCCATGTAACTTAAAGGAACTCTGAGGACTTGTCAGTACACCTGCACAGCATCAGTTAGTTCTGTATGCAAGTCAGTTTCATTCAGGCCTGATCTGAAGTTGCAATCTCTCACACCTTCTCAACAGACTTGACCATGTTCTGGAAACTACGGTCCTCGCACTTCAGATCTTTCTTATTACATGCTGATTGAGAATGCCAGCAGGAAAAATATGTCTGCCAGATTAAAAGGCTGTGGAGATACTAATCATTTAACATTAAAGGATGCTACTTAATACGACTGTGCTGGAAGGCAAAATCCCTCCTGAGATCCAGGACTGATACATAAGCCAAAAAGACAACAATACTGCCAGTACCATCACACATTTTGTGGGACAAAGTCCTTCAGTCGTAATGTGATACTACAACTCTGCCCTAGGCAGCCTTTCTGCCTCATTTTCTCTATGAGGAGAGGCTGTAGCCAGTCAACCAGCCAGCAGCTGCTACAAGCAACTGAAGAGCCAAACTTGGACAGAAGAAGCTGATCAGCCATACTGGAGCTGTACACTGGTTTATAATGGTTTAACTACCATAGAACATGATTACAAAATATAACTCACATGGTAGAGGAGCACTCAGTCTGAGCCTGGTTGTTGATCCTAAGCCTTCCTACAAAAATATAGAAAATACCTAATATTTTAGCATGTAATGAATTCCAAAATATATGCACAATCTTGCTGTTTGTCCTTCAACATATTGATAAAGCTCTTGGCATTACTCTCTGTTGCTTCAGGCTAATTTTTTACATTACTTTCTTAGTGTTGAAAAAATAGCCAAAACATAATCTATAGATCTGAAATACTGAAGATTTACCTTTGATACCTATACCTCTGATATATATATATTCACACATTACATTTCATCTTTTCATGTTTATAGAAAAATATGTAAATGTTTGTGTGTGTATGTGTATGTATGTACGGATACTCTTATACATCTGAAATGAATTAAGCATGTAATTGCAAGGATTTTGTACTGAATGTATAAGTCAAAGACTAATGATTAAATCAAACTGCCTGAGTTTGACAGCAGCAGCTAAACTTACAAATGTAGAAGGCCTTAATAAAGATATTGGACGTGGTTCTTTTCCACCTAAAATCACATAAAATGCAGATTGCTACTGTAACAAGCAATCTAATTAGATTTTATTTTGCTACAAAGCTTATTTGGCTTGGCTAGACTTAAATGTCTGTGCTAAAGAATGCCAGAATATGGATTTTATGTCCAAGAACAAACCTGTGGGTTTTAATAGCTCATACCTCCTCTGAATATGTGGCTATAGCAGAAAGGTGGGAAAATAAATTTTCAGAATGATTCTGAACAGAAACAGAAACAGAAACAGAAACAGAGTAGAATAGAATAGAATAGAATAGAATAGAATAGAATAGAATAGAATAGAATAGAATAGAATAGAATAGAATAGAATAGAATAGAATAGAATAGAATAATAGTTCAGTAGAAAGGGACCTATGATCTAGTTCAACTGCCTGACCACGTCAGAGTTGACTGAAAGTTAAAGCATGTTGTTAAGTTCACTGTTCAGGCACCTCTTAAACACTGGCAGGGGACATTGACCACTCTCTAGGAAGCCTGGTTCAGTGTTTGACCACTCTCTCAGTAAAGAAATGCTTCCCAATGTCAAATCTGAATGCAGCTTTGAGTCATTCCCATGTGCATTGTCACTGGGTACCAGAGAGAAGAGCTCAGCACCTCCCTCTCCAGGTCCCCTCCTCAGGAAGCTGAAGAGAGCAATGAGGACTCCCCTCAGCCTCATTTTCTCTAAACTAGACAAAAGAAAAGACTAGAAAAAAAAGACAAGCTCCTCACTGAAAAGATAACTTCAGGATTTCTGGAGAAGCTATTTGTATTATCTTTGTTCGCTCCTACAGCTTTTAGGGAATGTGACCCCTTAGGAAGGTTTGGGAAGGGGAGGAGGATAATCACATCAAGAATGTTCTTGTTTGACATCAGTGACTTCTCTCAATAGAGCTGTTTGAGTCAAAAGGTCAGTGCTATTAAGCTCCTGCTTGCTGTTCTGGGAAAAACAAAATCTTAGTAGCAGTCACATGCATAACCTTTCATCCTAAAATCAAATCAAACTGTGGTCTGCAACACTAGCAGACAAAAAAAAAAAAAATCTATTAATTGAATAATATGTTTCTTCAACAATATTAGACTGTCTTTGTCTACTTTTTACTGCTAAACTGTGTGGGAAAATTCATGAATGATCTTTTAACAAAGAAACCATATGTACATTACAACTTGTACTTACCATCACAAATAAAGCAGACAACTTAATTTGCATGCAGCTCTGAGCATGTTTACAGTACTTACCAGGAAGGCCTTTAGAAATTTCTCTGTGACAGAGAAAGGCATATTATTATATTATATGTTCCTAAGTAATGCAATTTTTCTTGTAAACTTTGTCCACCAGTGATATTTAACTATCCATTAAATGACTGGAGGTACATGGACAGCCTTTAAAACTGTTCATGCTTATATGAGAAATCTAAATCTTATGTTTCAATTGCACAAGAAGCATTTTTAAGATTGCTGCCCTGACCAATATTTATTGTCAGCATATTGAAATAAGACTTTAAGCATTTTTAGAAAAACTTAAACTTTAGAAACACAACAGTCCAGTACTCAGTCCACTGTTACAGACAAGTTTTGTGCATTCAGATCAACTCTTGTCATTTTCTTGTTCCTTTGGCTGAACAGAACCAACAAAGAAAGTTACATAAAATTCCTCAGTTGTATTCCTGGTAGATAACGTTGGTTTTGCTGTTCACTGTGAAGATGGTGATTGAGGATTAAGCAGTCCACCATACACTGTCTCGTCTGGAAATCAAAGTGTTTTGGAACAAAAACCTAGTCCCAAGCCAGCACGAAAAAGCAGCAGGAGCTGTATATTAAATAAATAGTTTAGATGCATTTTGGGTTCTTGATTTCTCTACTATGTCCCAAAGTCCTGGAAAGGGAAACTGAGAGAAAGAATAGCCTGAAAAAAAAATGCTGGATTTGCCATGAATTAATTTAGCTGAACTCAGAACAAACTCTTCATGAGCACAGCATTGGGTGGCTAAGTAATATTAAAAAAAAATGAATTTGTTGTTACATACTTCTACTATAATCCTGTAGCACAGAGAAATATGTCACCTTCTTCTGACTTTAAACCACAGATATCCAGCAGAAGCTACATAGTCATGCTGGGATTGAAGACTTGATGAAAAAAGCAGAGAGATTCTGCATGACGTTATAGACAGGGGCATTCTGAAGGCTAGATGAAACTCTACTTCATTGCTTGTTCTGGTAGCGGAATGCAGCTGGGGAGAACCATGGGCAAATTTTAGCCCTAAGCAAAAGTACTAAACTACTACAACAATAAAATGGATATTGAAGAAAGCTAAAATAGCTTGAAAATGTCCTTGTCAACTTAATATTGTAGCTTCAACATATTTAGGTCATTCATGAATATGATTCAAAATAGTAAATATGAGTCACATCTTTTGATATCATTTCCCAGTTTTCAATTCTGTGTTTGGATTTTATTGCCTGGAACTCACAGAAAAATGTTCACATACCCCAGAAAAGTAATTATTGGTATTCCTGTGAATGAGGTCAGTGATCATAGATGCATGTTGGCTGAATAGACTTCCAAGGACTTGAAAAAGAATGCTGTGAAGTAAACATGAGAGAATAATTTCTGTACCAAATGGGTTTCCAAAGGCTATTTTTGACAAATAGTAAGTATATTTCTGTTGAGCTGTAAGGGTACAATCAGTGCAGGAATGACAGTTAAAATCTGAAACTGAGTGAGATGGAGTGGTAATAGAGATTGTCTTCTAATGAGCATCATTTTCCTTTCTTTGTATTAGCAAGAGAGTCAGTCCTTACTGTTCTTAATGTTGGTTTTGCACCATTATTTTCCACAGGATTTCATGTTCCTTTAATTTAATGGAATTATTTTTCAAACAGCATTTTTTTCACCTAGTGTTTAACCTTTCTGTGGCAGACCATGCTGTGGTCATGTACTTGAGCTGGTGAAGTATGACTGTAACCTGAATCAGCGGGAAGCCCATGCAGATGCAATGCCTTCTGATGTCCTGGGGTGTGTAAGACAAGTCACAGCTGTGGTACTGCAGTATGGTTCTAAAAGTTTCCCTATTGGGAAAGACCAACAGTGACCATTTAATTTTCTCAGACTCTTAAGGCTATTCTTGATTGTATTACAACTACTGTAGATTTCCTGAGTGCAGCTTATTTACTCTGTTATTTACATTTCTTCTTGTCAGTGTCTCATAGTAAGGTATCATGGTGGTTTCACATGTTATGAAACATGCTAAATTGAGAAGAATGAGGATGTGCATTAAGTACACTTGAAAAGACATGATGTCTACAGTGTGATTTTTCATGCCACCTTCTATCAGACAAGGGAAAACAGGCAAGTCCAGTAGAGTTCCAATAGAGTCTGGAAGTTACAAGAAGATATTGTTGTACTATTTTGTCTCTCTCTCTCTCTTTTTTTTTTTTTTTTTTTTTTAATTGTGAATCACCAGTATGTACTCACTTCAAGCTTCTAAGGCTTTTATATTTGCCACATTGCCCTACTGGAATTGTCTTTTTTATCTAACACCCTCTTTTCCACACTTTGTGGTTTGTCTAATATATTTGTTTTGTGGATTAATATTACCCTTTTTCACAGTAACTAATGCCTACCCTGCTTCACTGAAATGTGGCATACTAAGTAAATGAATAAACAGCCCAGAGAACTAAGACTCTGTATCCTTAAATTTGAAAGCCTTTTTCATCCTGAGTAATAATCAAGGAATATGGTACTGGAACTCAGTGAAGAGATAACAGTACTCCTATCAGAAACAGAGTTAAGGCCACCATTGCATTCAGAGCTGCAATGGCAGCAGATATATTATTGCAGTCTCTAAGAACTCTCTCAGGGTCTTTTGGCAGGTTTCGCTGCACCTACGGCTACCTTTTTCACTGTCCAGTATTTATAGCTCTTTCTTCTCATACCTGTGATTGTTAGGGGTATCTCAAACCTAGCTGGCAGGACAAACTGTTGAGGGCAGTAAATACGTATTTATACTTACTGTAAAACAGGATGTAAATTTACGGTTCTCATAAATCTGCTCTTTTAAAATATGTTAACATGACATATATACAATTTAGGTTTGCTTTTCAAATGAGAAACAATTTTATCTTATTGCTTGCCTCACTTGAGTTGAACTTCATCTTATTAAACTGACAGAATTTAGCACTGTAATCTACTTTTGGGAATATTTCACATTTAGAAGATAACATTTGACAGCATTATGAAGCTTCAGGAAGGGAGAACAAAGAAAAAATAAAAGGAGGAAGAAAAGATTCGTGTGTATATATATATACACATATATATATATAGGATCTTTGAATATACATAGAATATATCTAGACTTTTAAAATTATTATTATTTTTTTAAATAACTCAGAATACCTGCCAGGTAGCTAAATTTGATCTAGTTCTATAATAATAGACTCAATCTGAATGTTAACAGAAGTCTGTTCAAGACTTGGCATAACATGGCATTGTGAAAAAACCATCAGCACTCCTGAGACTGTAATTCGGAATTGGAAGGGACCAGGAGAAAGAGGTCAGAAGAATTCAAGAGTGTTCTTTAAATACAAATATACAGAAGTCAACCAGAGGTACTGATGCAATTGTTACATAAATATAGCTATAGGTCTCCTCAACTCTGTATTAAATCTTATCCCAAGGCACATGGATAAGTAGAGTAAAAGAAATAGGCATATATATGCACAAAGGTGATGCCAGTAAGTGGCATTCTCCCTGTAACTTATAAATTTTACTTATGATAATCCTACCACATTTAGTATTGCTCTGCTTTTTTCTGTGTGTGCATTTGAGTTCGTTTTTTTTTGGTTGTTGTTTGGGGTGAGGAGGGTTTTAGGGTTTTTGTCCGTTTTGTGTTATTTTTTTCTGCGGGGAAACAAGGCAGTTACACTAAAACATTCAAAGCCAGATTACAGTAAACATGAGAGAATAATTTCTGTACCAGTTGGACAATTTATATATTTCACCTACGTAGAATCATAGAATGTCCTGATTTGGAAGACACCCATAAGGATCATTGAGTCAAACTCCTGTCCTGGCATATGACAACTCCACAGTTCACTCCATGTGTCTGAGGGCATTGTCTAATCTCTCCTTGAACACTGTTAGGCTTTGGGCCATGACTACCTCCCCGGGGAACCTGTTCTGGTGCTCCACCACCCTCTGAGTGAAGAACCTTTTCCTAATGTCTAGCCTAAACCTCCCGTGGCACATCTTCTTGCCATTCCCTCAGGTTCTGTCATTGGTCACTAAAGAGAAGAGTTTGGTGCCTGCCCCTCCTCCTGCCAGTCTCCTCTTCCCCAGGCTGAACAAACCAAGTGACTTTAGCTGCTCCTTATATGGCTTTCCGCCCAAAACCTTCATCAACTTTGTAGCCCTATAGGTAGAACTTGGCAAACAGGTCTCATTCCAGCTTTAAGAGACAGGATTTTTCTCGGTATCCTAAAATGTGTACATACACACAATTATCCATGCTGCAGAATTTGGATCTCCTGCCAAGATCTGAATTTTTACTTCGATAAATGTTGTTTGTCTTCAACAGTGTCACAGGTTAAGGTTGGAAGCAACCTCTGGAGGTCCCTTCATCTTGTACAGCCAGTTGCCCAGGACCATGTGTAGACAGTTTTTTAATATCTCTAAAAGAGGAAATCTCAAGAGCCTCTCTTGCCTACCTGTTCCAGTACTCAGTCATCCTCACAGCTGAAAAAGGTTATCTGGTGTCCTGAGGGAGCTTCCTGTGTTTCACTGTGTTCCCATTGTCTCTTGTCCTGTCACTGGGCACCAGTGGATGGACCCTGGCTCCATTCTCTTCACACCCCTCCTTCAGGTGTTTATATACATTGCTGAGATATCCCTGAGCCTTCTCTTCTCCAGGCTAAACAGTACCAACTCCTTCAATCTTTCATCATAGGAGAAACACTGCAGTCCCTTAGTCATCCTTGTGGCTCTTCATTGAACTCTTTCCAGTATGTGCATCTCTCCCTTATGGAAGGGCCCAGAACTTGACAGAACACTCCCACTATGGCCTCACCAGGGCTGAATAAAAGTGAAGGATCCCTTACCTCAGACCTGCCGACAACACTTGGTCTACTGTAGCTGAGGATGCCATTTGCCTTCTTTGTGGGAAGGGCATGTTGCTGGCTCATGTTCAACCTGCTATTCACCAGGATCCCCAGGTCTCTTCCTTTGCAGCTCCTTCCCAGCTGCGAGGCCCCTAGCATATAATGGTGCATGGGGTTGCTCTCCCACAGTTTCTGGAATTCCCCTTGTTAAACTTCATAATGTCCCTGGCAGCCCATTTCCCCAGCATGTGAATGTCCCTTTGGATGGCAGAGATATGGCTCTCTGGTGTATCACCCAGCCACTCCTCCCAGTTTTGCCTGTAAAATTGCTGAGGGTACATTCTGCCCTATCGTCTGGATGGTTAACATAGATATTAAAAATGACTGGACTCAGTATTGATCCACTGAGGTACACTGCTAGGCAGTGGCCACTAACTAGACTTTATGACTTTTTATTAACTAGACTTTAGACTAATCACCACCCTATGGACTTGGTCTTTCAGCCAATTTTCAATCCACCTCACCATGTTCTCTTTCAGCATGTACATCAACAGCTCCTCTAGAGGAACTCATGGGAGACATTGTCAAAAACCTTAGCAAAGTCCAAGTAGACAATACCTTGTACTTATGTGTGTCCCATTTGCTATCTGACCTAATCCTCTTCCCCTAATGGTACATCATCCTTGCTCCAACTTTTTCCCCTGGGTGTATAGGTAGATATGTCTGGTGGTTTTGTTGTTGCTTTTGTTAGGTTGGTTGTTTTTGTTTGGTTGTTTTTGTGTGTTTGTTTGTTTTTTTTTGTCTGTTTGGTTGTTTGTTTTTGTTTTGTTTTGTTTGGAGGGGGGTGGGGTCATGTTTGCTTAGAAGAATTTCAGCTTGATACACAGTTTCAAGCCCAGTCTCCATACCATGAAGTGAATTTGAGAAACACAGCCCCAAAATACCCACCGTACACTCCATGATAGTCAGCTTAGTCCTATGAACAACAGAGTGCCAATTATGTGGTCTCATATAACTGGTTGATAAGACACTTAGATCCAGATTTCTGTACTCTGTGGACTTACAGCTGCAGTTCAGTGATAATTTGGCAATATCTGCATTATGCCTCGCATGGCAGAGACATACCCTTAGGTAGGAAGAGACAAGAAATGCATACTGGACCATATTTGAATGACACCAACGTCTGTCTGACTGGTGTCAGTCAGATGTTTTGTTTTCTTCCAGAGACTGCATTCACTGCAAAACACTGCTTAGCTATGTGGCTAAGCACAAAGCAAGACATAAACTAAAATTTCAAAGCAAAACAAGGCAAAAACCTCTTGCTGTTATAACCCTCTGCTTTTTTCCTTCTCCAGACCTAAAGGTATTGTGCCCTAAGCAATTCATTTAAATCATTAAATAGAGACATAGTGTGCTTGTTGAAAAAATCTGAGAAGCTGTTACTTTTAAACATTCAGCAGTATGTATTAAAGAAAAAAAAAAAGAAAAAAGAAAAAATAAGCAGTAGTGTTTGCCAAAGTTGGAGAAGTAAGCCTTAAAATGTTTGACTGGACTTCTGAGGGAAAGAAGTTGATTTAAAAACACCATGCTTCATAAAGGTGTCTTGTTGATTATGAAACTATGATTTGCAGGGTTATGGCTGGATTATTTTGAGCAAAAGTAAACATGACTCTTTCTGGATCTACCTTTAAAAAAATAAAAACACAATGACAACAGCAACAAAACCAAACAAAACCTGGATCTTGATTTCCACCATCCTATCTGTAAATAAATCAGATTAATTTTTCATAACAATGTTGATATTTAACCTCAGCTGGCAAGTAAGCCTGACACAAACACTCTCTCAATCCTCCCTTGTGGGCTGAGGGAGACACTCAGAAGAGTAAAAGTCAGAAAACTCATGCTTTGAGATGCAGACAGCTTAAAAGGTAAAGCAAAAGCTGTGCACACAAGCAAAACAAAATAAGGAATTAATTCACTACTTCCCATCCGTGGACAGGTGTTCAACCCTCCCGAGGAAAACAGGACTCCACCACATGTAATGGTTACTTGGGAAGACAAATGCCATCGCTATGAGTTTCCCCCAACTTCCTTATTTTTCCCTCATCTTTTACTCCTGAGCATGGCATCATATGGTATGGAATATCCCTTTGGTCAGTTGCAGTCAGCTGTCCCAGCTGTGTTCCCTCACGACTTCTTGTCCACCCCGACTACTCACTAGTAGGGTGGTGTAAGAAGCAGAAAAGTCTTGACACTGTGTAAGCACTGCTCAGCAATAAGAGAAACATCCTTATGTTATCAACTGTTTTAAGTAAAAATCCAAAACCTAGCCCTGTACTAGCTACTATGAAGAAAATTAACTCTATCCCAGCCAAAACCAGCATAAACACACAATAATTCTCTTTAACATTGTACCTGATTACTAAAGAACTATTGTGCATGTTCGTAGTAAACACAGTTTAAACACGGTTTTATATTTCTGTTTCAGAGATTTATTATCTAGGTCTTTAATCAAGATACTGGAATAAATTAATTAAATTATTTTTACTACCATTTAGATTATAAGATTATAAGACCCATAAGAATTTAGGAAGAAAAAAATCCCTTCCTCCCTTCCTCTTTTCCTTCCTCCCTCCCTTCCTTCCTCCCTTTCCTCCCTTCCCTATCCCCTCCTTCTCCTTCTCCTTCTCCTTCTCCTTCTCCTTCTCCTTCTCCTTCTCCTTCTCCTTCTCCTTCTCCTTCTCCTTCTCCTTCTCCTTCTCCTTCTCCTTCTCCTTCTCCTTCTCCTTCTCCTTCTCCTTCTCCTCCCTTTTCTCCTTCTCCTTCCCCTTCCCCTCCCCCTCCCAGATCCCTTCCCCTCCCTCTCCCTCTCCCTCTCCCTCTCCCTCTCCCTCTCCCTCTCCCTCTCCCTCTCCCTCTCCCTCTCCCTCTCCCTCTCCCTCTCCCTCTCCCTCTCCCTCTCCCTCTCCCTCTCCCTCTCCCTCTCCCTCTCCCTCTCCCCGTTCCCCTTCTCTTTTCCCCCTGTCTTTCTTCATTCCTTTTTTTGCTTGCTTCCTTGCTTACTTTCTTTTTTTCTTCCTTGCTTCCCTAGAAGGCTGAATGAAATGTTCCCTGGCAATCCAATCATACTAACTTTCAGATTTTCCACATTAGCAGTTTTCTGTCATATAAAATAAGTTATTCAGAAGGCTGAAGGTGTAATCACATCAGAAGCTTTCTTACTAGGGAAAACACAGAGCTAATTCTAATATTATACTAACTCAGTATGATAAAAATGGTAATAAAATCTAATACTTTAATTGTGGTAGTTCTAGGATACACTACACTGTCTGTTCATTTTAACAGGACTGGGAACTGGTGCCTACTGGCAGTTCAAATTTTGATAAATAGATATTTTATATCTTCTCAAAAAGGATAGAATTAACTGCATAAATTCAGAACACTTGATAGCGATACTTCTAGGATACTGATTATGGTGTTGCAAGTTTTATTCTTAAGTTATGTACGTATGCACATATAAAAATAAATCTTTAACCTAGATTATGAAGAAAATGGTGGATAAAAAAGACATTTGAGTGACCTAGTTTCAGAATACATATAAATATGCATGTAAGGCCTATTTTTAACATACACTATCTTGGGTTTTGTCTATTGATTTTCCTTTTTCTCTGATGTCTCCCACGGAAAAGGAATAAAAATATTAACATTTTACATTTATTTATAAGAATATTTTTTTCACTAAGCAAATGCCTGTTAAACAAAAAAAGAGTCAGATCATATTAATAATAACTTAAACTGCTGTATAACACAGACAGAGGAACTGAAAACAAAGAACTAATCTTTCCTTCCACCTGCCCCTAAAGGCATCCAATATAAATGTCCAGCTACTAATACTTTAATTATATTGGTACCTTGCCCTTCACCTGTTTTTGTTTGTTTGTTTGTTTGATTGATTGTTTGTTGATTGGTTTTGTGGGTTTTGTTTGTTTGTTTGTTTGTTAGTTGATTTTCCGTTCTTTGGCTTTGCACTTTTTATGTAACATCTTCACTGTGTAACATCTACTGTGTAAAAAGCTATTCTGATTAGGTCTACAACTTGTTAACTAGAAAAAAATTTATATATTAGAAGAGGTGCTTTGTTTGAATGAAACTTTCTTAGGGAAATTTGAGCAAAAAAGAAACTGGTTCTCACAAAATAAAACATACTCAACATTTCTTTCCAGGGTATCAATATATAGCTTTATCAAATCTTACACATTGTACAGTAAACTAGGCCAGAAGCCCCAAGTGAAGACCTCGAAGCCATGAGTGCAGCTCATGTAGCTCATTTGAGTTCAGTTCTCAAAGTACAACAAACAAAGCTACACATTATTTCATTGAGGTGTCCAACAAAATCAGTGAAGAAATTGGAGAAAGAAAAAAATTATGTAATTTAATTAAAACATACAAAATCCTTCTGTCTTCATGGCTAAGTCAGGAAGAAGTTTAAGCATTCATGAAACACAGATTAATCTTCTATAATAACTGTTGGTACACATTTTTAAAGATTTTTTTTTAAACAAAAATTATGACAGAATCACAGAATGGTTGGGGTTGGAAGGGACCTCTGGAGATCACCTAGTCCAACCCACCTGCTAAAGCAGGTTCACCTGGAGTAGACTACACAGGAATGTGTCCAGGCAGGTCTTAAATGTCTCCAGAGAAGGAAACTCCTCGAAGAATTAAATCAGCTCTAGAATTTTGTTAAGCCTGTGAGACCAAAATGAAAATCTTGTGAGACAGACAGTCTCTTAAAATTCCTAGTGCTTTTATTTGTAACAGAAGTTTACACTAGCAAGAGGTACATTTTGCAGAAAGAAAAAAAAAATCAGGAAAATAAATTTCTGGTATACGTTAATGAACAAAATTAATTTGTAACTATGCACAAAGATGCTGCTTTTGGAGGACTGGGAAAACAACGACTATAAGAAAACTTGTTGGCCTTTTATGGTGTTTGTTTTGTTTATATTTTTGGGAAAAAACCCAAAACAAACAAACAACACAACAAAAAAAAACCCAACAACCCACAACAGACTACATAATTAAAAAGTGAAAGAAACAAAGACTTTTTGCTACAAGATGTGAAAAAAATAGACTGTTTTGCTACACAACACCCAACACCTGAACAGTGCTTCTAGGAACTATTAGCTTTGCTGAGTGGGTACCTGTGGGTTTTTCAATATTAGGGGCCTAGTTTGGAACAAGTCTTGTAAGGCGTGAATCTTGTTCTGTGATGCGTGCAGCTTGACATAGTACAGTAGTGTAAGTGAATTTCATCATGATGCATGTGATTCTTTTTTTTTTCATTGCCAGCCAGCCATATTTCAGAGCACAGGTTTTTCTATGCTTCTGTTTCCAGTTTCCTCCCCCTCCGCTTTTTTTTTTTCCAGTATGCATGACTGAGAATGACCTTTCAATGTCAATTTGATAAAGACTCCACCAAAAATTCAAAAGTGCATGAATCATTTCTAAAGTATAAAAAGTTTTGTCAAATAATGATATATGAAGTTTTAACCAACGTTATGTCAATAGCTTTTCTTAGGCCATCTTTTTATTTTAGAATATTTTTTCTCTTTTTCTTTTCTAAATATAATACAATTTATCCCAATTTTATATATTCTGTACTTTCCAAGTTTTATTATACTTTGTTTGAAGATTTAAAAAAAAATACATAGATTGAAAATATCATATTCTGAAATACAGCGCAAATATTGTAGAAACCTGTAATTGTAGCTCAGTGATTTGATTACATTGGGTTTATTCAATTATTTTAGCACACTCTTATACTCCCACTCCAGCACAATGATAAGCAGCGTAATGTTAAAGCAGGCGAGCCATGCCACTCTTGGTTAATGGTCCTCTGGCATTACAATTACATTTATGATGTTTTGCCTAGCTGAGGCTTCTATTACACACTTATCTGAATGTAAAATTTCCCTTTAGATTGAAACTTGCTATATATTATAATCTCGGTATATGAAACGTTTTTGTCTCTATATTTTAAAATAACAGCTTAAAGACCCATTCAAGTCAGCTTCACTGGGGTGTGTAAGCAAAACTCACAACCTAAGATGGTATTAGATTCTGTGACAAAAGGCCTGTCTCCACACCCAGAAAGGAGCCCAGAGGCACCACAGCCAGCAGGGACACCCCAATAACCCAGTCAGGGCAATGAGCCCCCTCTCTGGTCCCCTGGACTGTCCCAGGAGACCTCTAACCCTATGAGTAGGAGGACACTCATGTTGGAAAGTCACCTGCAGCAGCTCAGCAGCTCTTGGGAACATTTCCCATACTGGGGTACATCATTACCAGTGGTAGAGAACACACTGCTGGATACAGAGCAAGAGGCTTTTGTGATTACACAGGGCTTACTATGGAATGTTTCTGGGAGAAGCCAGAGGTAGGGGAAGGGAAGGATCTAAATCTTTTAGAGAAAAACAAGTGCAACAAAATGGATGAATGGATGAAAAGGGCTGTTTTAAGAGTGAAATGCTGGGGCTCAGGGACAGCTACTCATCAGACTGAATGTTTGAGCCCTGCTGCTGGAGGGATCCACCTAGTGTTTATGTATCTATAAATACAGCTCCCACTAACAGACATCCATCCTGCTCAGCAGGAGAGAGAAGTGGGATGAGGCTGTTGGTCCTGTTTGTATTTGTGTGATTGCTGCATGTGTATACTTGTGCTAATCTATGTGCATGGCCATGTGTATACATGCATGTATGTGTATATATGTGTATATATATGTATACATTTATCACATGCATGCGTTTATCTATGTGCCGATTGGGAATGCATGTTCCACCTTGCTGCCAGTTGGACCTGAAAATGTGGAGCTTCTGTCAAACTGATGGATCCATCAACTCCCTGGACAAAAGTAATTGTGAACAGATATGGAGGAATCCTCTACTCCCATGCCTTCATATACCAACGTTTGCAGTGATGGGGATGGGGGCATCTGCAAACATCCTCAGTCTCCCTAGCACTGGGATCACTGGGAATTCAGAACAGTCTTAACACAGTGACAGCTGCAAGAGCTGAATCTGTCCTGCAACAACTCTGTGATCTTTTAATGAGGCTATGTACCACTGGCATGATGTAGCTGGCTGACTTTAAGCAAGAAGGATGTAAGAAAAATGAGCAGAAAAGGAAGCAATGACTCCAGAAGAGATACTTCTCAAAAGGGCTGAGTAGCTCATATAGGGGAACAGAAGTACCATTTAATCTTCATATTGTGTGTTGATATCCTGTGAAATGTGCTGAGCTAGTTTTAGGGGAGCAGGAAAACTGAGAAGTACACTCAGAAAAGCTTAGAGGGGTCTGAATCTCACTCCCTAGAAAAATTAGGTTAATTTATTAGTTTAAAAAAATAAAGTGTACCTTGCTATTTCCATCCTTTTGGTTTTCAGAAATGTGGCATTTTCTCAGTGAATGAATATGTATTTATTCATGTGTACCCTTTTCTATTTATCTTCCCAGTAACACAGAAGCTAGACATGAGCAAAATCTCTGCATGTGTCAAAACATCTAAGCACTGTAATGTGTTACTAGGGAGTCTGCAGGACCTTCACTAGTGGAGGATACAAAGAGGAAGTTAGACTAAACCCTATGGGACTGCTACAGATGGAAGGACCTTAAGTTTGGAAGACAAATCAGTTGTATGGGTTGTCAAATTCCCCTTGGTGAAGGAAGGCTACTACAACTTTCCTCAAAACGTAAAAGGTTTTGTGCATATTTTTTCAAGGTGTAGTTTGTATGTTCTAACATTCTGACATTCAGTGATATCATAGTAAATATTAACAGAGTATGGGTTATTGTGGCTACTCTTTTTCTCCCAAGAGTATCTTATTTTGTCTCATCCACGTCACATATCTAACCATTCTGTAAAATTTAATTTTAATGTAATTTATAATATCATTCCTTGATTTCCTTTTACACATTAAACCTTGTATTTTCTTTGAATATTTGGTCATTTTTCTTTTTTTTTTTTTTTTTGTTTTGCTGTAGAATGACATAAAATGGATAAAATACTAGTCATATAGCTAATTTTCACTGCCTAGTGAGTATGGTGAATACCTTTTTGATCTTTAAAACTCCAGTGATAGAAAGTGTTGTGTGACCACTACATCTGCTGATGCTACAGGCAATGCAATTATTTAACTACTCAGTTATTAGATAACAATAATGATCAGAACAGATTACAGTGAGTGGTAAAATCAAGAAAAGCTAGATATAAGCCTCTTTTAAGAGGTCTAAAGATTATTCTGCCCCAGGCCAGAAATGTTTAACATTATTTGCCTACATGTCAATATCATAGGAATATTAGCCTGTGTATATGAACCCTGTAATGTTGCTACCTCAGCTAGGTCATTCAGAAAATGTTTGCATTTCCTTCAGTTTTTGGACTTCATTCCAGATAGGACCCTCTTATTATTGGTCAAGACTCACAGCTGCATAACAGTTCCTCATTTTGCTTGAGGAGAGTAGTGAAACATAAATGTTAAACTGATATGAAGGAAGTCCTTGAGCTTGCAGGCGTGGGGTATGAACAACACTGCTTGAGGTGTACAGATGTCATACTATTATCATTAAAATGTATTAATGGTAGCATGCTATTTACTCAAGCCATGAAGCGTGGTTATTATTTTATCTGTCTTACATCACAGATGAAATTGAGCAAGATATACTGTCTCAGTAAAAGTGCTAGAAAAGTATAACAAAACTGATAGATATCGGAGAGTAGCTACCAATAATTCACAGCAGTCAGGAAGGAAAACTCAGCTGGGTCCTTTAGAACTTTGTCTGGTATCTGACAAAAGTCGTATACCACTTGATATTTTCATTATAACATAGAAGGCTGAACAGAGTATGTGCTAATAATATTTGCAGGTGGCAGGGAGAACTAATGAACTGGAAGAATATATGTGTAGTAGCAGGCAGAGATAGAACTCAAAACTGTCTCGGTAAGAGAGAGAAAGTTCTCTGAAAATGTATATTTTAATTAGATTTAAGGTATTCTTGGGAAGGTGTACTAACATGCACAAAGATGGAAAGGAGTGTAACTGGAAAGTTGTCAATACTGCAGAAGTGGATCTGGATATTACTGTGAAGTACTAATAAAAATTAAATAGTGATGCAATACTGCTGACAAACAAGGCCAAGGTGCACCTGAGGAGCAAGAGTGTTGTGTACATCTCAGGGCATTATTTTTTTAAAGAAAAATTGTCTCAGCTGCTCTGGAGGAGAATTGTAGTGCAGCAGGTACTGCACTATAAATGACACATTTATATACATATACAAACCCAAAGCTGTTGCAGTTAAAGATCTGTTAATGAAAGATCTAACTAAAGATTTAACTTCATTGAAGATCAAAAATGAATACGAGAACCATCTCCTTTATTGCTTATCACTACTTAATCTAATTCTGTACACTTATACATTGCATTCAGTGAGATAAAGGCATTCCCATTTTGTAATGTTTTTCTCCTGATTTTATTTTTAACGCTTAACTGAAAGAGATGTTCCAGGCTACCATGAGAACAACAGACTAAGTGCTGCTTTTAAGCATGAAGTCAGTCTCTAAATTACCAAACCCACTTCTCCAGGAAAAGGTACAATACCTTTATCATTAGTATGTTGAAAGTGTTGCAAAGCAGATTTAAATATTCATGAAAGTCCCACCCTTTTACTTTTTTTCAAAGTAGCAGACAGAAAGTCTACAAAAGAACATGAATACAATGGAGTTGAATCTAGAATGCCTTCACCTATTTGCAAAACTCTCATTCATGAAAAAATACGCTTAGAGAAATTAATGGACTGAGATGGACTTAAATATATTAATACCAGCCTTAATTACATTGGATCACTCAGATGAGATGTGTAGTGGATTACTTTCCTGATAGAGAAAAACTGAACTTGACTCTGAAATAATGAAAAAGCAGTTACTGAGCCTTATCAGCATAAGCTTGTATTTTACTCAAATTAGCATAATAATAATATTTTAATTAATTTCAAAGAGCTCAGCCTACTGTTTTTTTGTGGTTAAATGACTATTTTATCTGATACAATTTCAAGGTTTCTGTTGAAAAAAAAAAAAAGAAGACAAATGGCAGAAAAAAAAGTACTAAGTAAAGAAGAATAAATGAGTAAACCTTCCAGTTTTGTCTTGTGACACTCTCATTTTGGAAAGATTTGAGGAAACTATCTCCAACTGTTAGCTGAAACCAATGTTGTTGTCCTGGTTTCTGCTGAGATAATTTTCTTTCTAGTACCTGGTACAGTGCTGTGGTTTAGATATAGTATGAGAATAATTTTGATAACACACTGATGTTTCTGTTGTTGCTAAGCAGTCAAGGACTTCCAGCTTCTCATACCAGCCTGCCAACAAGAAGATGGTGAGTACACAAAAGGCTGCGAGGAGACACAGTTGGGACAGCTTACACCAACTGGCCAACTGTATGACATTGTGCTCAGTATATAAAGCTGGGGGAAGAAGAAAGGTGGGGATGTTTGGCACGACAGTGTTTGACTTCCCAAGTAACTGTAATGTATGATGAAGGCCTGCTTTCCTGGAGATGGCCGAACACCTGCCTGCTGGTGGGAAGTAGTTAATGAATCCATTTTTCTGCTTTGCTTGCACAGGCAGCTTTTTTTTTTTTTTTTTTTTACTTGTTAAACCGCCTTTATCTCCATCCAGGAATTTTCTCACTTTCACCCTTCTGATTCTCTCCCCCACCCTACCAAGGGGAATGAGTGAGCAGCTGTGTGGGAATTAGTTGCTGTCTGGGGTTAAACCATGGCAGTCGTCCTATTTTGTCTATTTTAAATTACATTGACTGTTATACCTATAAGTTTCAAATAAGTGTAAGGGACTTCAAGGGGTATTATTATTCTGTTAGATCTAATTCAGAGAATACCATCAGACCCCAGTAATTTCTCACAGATTTCACAATGATTACTCTCATTACTTATTTCCTCTGGGAAAATAACTACATAGACTATGCTTGTAAAGAATAAAACAAACAAACAAACAAAACCACACACACACACAAACATAGGGGGAGAGAGACAGGAGAAGGAATTGGCTATGAGAAAGAAAAAATAACAAAAGCTCAAGTAAAATGTGCATTCACTAAGACTGAATTAAATATTTATGATGGAATCAGCACATTTAAAAAAAAAAAAAAAAGTGATTACCTGAGTTGTATGGCATAGCTTTACTGGCACCAATTGTGTTTGATCTACCTTCAGGCAATTTTAATAGTAATTTAAAAGTACTCAGTACTTATCATTTTATGGCAGGCACTCATTTGAAGACATTACATAAAATGATATGAAGCTCTTATATCCTCATCTCAAAATACATTAGTGATTTCTGCTTAAACATTTATAGTGGCAGACTTCTCCAGTTTGTAAAATACACAGCTGAGATGAAAACAACTTATCCAAAGCCCTTTTTCTGCTATAGGTTACATTTCTATTTACCTTCTGGATCCAGAAGTATATTCCTCCATTTAATAAATAGGTTAATCACAATTTTACTTCCTTTCAACCATGAGCTAAATTGCTATAATGCAGAGTATTATGTGGAGATTGCATATCAAAAGCAGCAGTTTAAAAATTAGTGGGTAAAATACTTCTAAAACGTCTCTTCAGATTTTTTAATGAAATAAATTAACATACCAAATCTTATTGGTAGTGCTTACCATCTGCTCCAAGTCAACAGAGTCCCAGGAATAAAAAGTAAACCCCTAAATACCCAGTGCTGAGAGCTGAGCCATAATAATCAATATGATATTGAAAGGAGCTTATAAGAGCTAATTAGTCCTATCTCTTCCAGCATTTGGTTCATGCAGCCATACTGCAGGACTCGCAGGAACCCTAAAACTATTTAATTTTCATTTTCTTTAATGACTTATTCTGAGTGTGACTGTTCTCACTCTGATTTTCTCAGGTTCACAGAGAAAGCAAAGTGATTCATTTTTACACATAGAAGTAGTTAGCTCATTGCAGTGAAGTTATTTTATCCTTTTTTTTTTTTTTTTTTTTTTTTGTAGGTGCTTTCATGGATAATGTGGTTGCAATGTTTTAATCACAGCAAATTATCAAAGCCAGCTTTGAATCCAAATCCCATCCAGACTGCCATATTTCTTTCTTTTATACTTGTCTTTTTTTTTTTTTTTCCTTATTCCATTATTTTTCTGTTTCTGAATAGTCTCATAAACCACAGGACTAAAGCAATCAAAATTACATTATATATGATAATCTTAGGAAGTGCAATTATGTGAATGGAAATGAAAAGGACCAAAAAAATGTGTGGGTTACAAGAGAGAAGCTGTGAAGAGAGTGATTTTTGGTATCTATTGAACATTATCAATTTTTTTTTTTCCTTACTAAAAGCATTTCACACATTCCCTCGCCTCGCCTCGCCCCACCCTGCCCCACCCTGCCCCGCCTCGCCTCCCCTCCCCTCCCCCATCCTTCTCCCCTCCTTTTCTCCCCTCCCCTTCTCCCCTCCCCTCCCCTTCTCCCCTCCCCTTCCCTCTCCCGTCCTGTCTCCCCTTCCCCTTTCCCCTTTCCCTTCCTTTTTCTTCTTTTCTTTTCTTTTCTTTTCTTTTCTTTTCTTTTCTTTTCTTTTCTTTTCTTTTCTTTTCTTTTCTTTTCTTTTCTTTTCTTTTCTTTTCTTTTCTTTTCTTTTCTTTTCTTTTCTTTTCTTTTCTTTTCTTTTCTTCTTTCTTTTTTTCTTTCTTTTTTCTTCTTTTCTTTTCTTTTCTTTTCTTTTCTTTTCTTTTCTTTTCTTTTCTTTTCTTTTCTTTTCTTTTCTTTTCTTTTCTTTTCTTTTCTTTTCTTTTCTTTTCTTTTCTTTTCTTTTCTTTTCTTTTCTTTCTTTTTTCTTCTTCTCTTCTCTTCTCTTCTCTTCTCTTCTCTTCTCTTCTCTTCTCTTCTCTTCTCTTCTCTTCTCTTCTCTTCTCTTCTCTTCTCTTCTCTTCTCTCTCTTCTTTTTTTCCTTTCCTTTCCTTTCCTTTCCTTTCCTTTCCTTTCCTTTCCTTTCCTTTCCTTTCCTTTCCTTTCCTTTCCTTTCCTTTCCTTTCCTTTCCTTTCCTTTCCTTTCCTTTCCTTTCCTTTCCTTTCCTTTCCTTTCCTTTCCTTTCCTTTCCTTTCCTTTCCTTTCCTTTCCTTTCCTTTCCTTTCCTCTTCCTTTCCTCTCCCTTTTCCTCTCCCTCTTCCTCTCCCTCTTCCTCTCCCTCTTCCTCTCCCTCTTCCTCTCCCTCTTCCTCTCCCTCTTCCTCTCCCTCTTCCTCTCCCTCTTCCTCTCCCTCTTCCTCTCCCTCTTCCTCTCCCTCTTCCTCTCCCTCTTCCTCTCCCTCTTCCTCTCCCTCTTCCTTTTCTTTTCCCTTTTCCCTTTCCCTTTCCCTTTCCCTTTCCCTTTCCCTGTAAATGTTTTTAAGACTTTTTTTTTGAAAAGCCATCATTTCCAAAGTACCCATAAGAGCATGTAATCCACACATAATTGTTTTTAAAATTGCTCTTTTCTGAAATAATGGCAATTTTCCAGATAAATAGTTTACACAATAAAGAAATGTCTCAGACTTACTTTGAAAAAGGTAGAAATGCAGCCGAGATGGATGGTTTATTCCATACTTTGGAGGGAGTACATTACCAGCAAAAGAAATACTCAGAGTATTAGTGCATTAGTGAGTAATCAATAGTCTTATCAGAAAAAAAAAAAAAAAAAAGAAAAGAAAGGAAAGGAAAGGAAACAAAAAAAGAAAACAAAAAGAAAGCTTCCTATTATCCGACTTTTGAATGCTCTCGGGAAGAAAGTGCTAAATTGTATTTCAAGGATTTCCACATCTTCTCAAAATAATCAGTATGAGGGAGAGCTAACACTTCTAGTAGTGTTAAAAAGAGTACAATCTTTTGAGGAGAGCAAAAATACAAATGAGTCCTGATCTCAGTGAATAATCAAAGGGAATTCCATTGAGTCCAATAACAGGTGATTCTCATTGGTGATTCTCATTGTAATGATCATAGGACTGGAATGTATCAAATTTGGCATTGACTTAGTATCGCCTTTTCAAAATTCATTAGCAATTTGCTGGACTTCTTAGTATTTTGATATAAAATCATGTAATTGTCAACTGTAGAAAATTCTTATTTTGCAGACAGGTGTTGGGACATGTAGGAAGAAAAAATGAGAAACAATGAAGATTTCCTCTCTTAATGCTTTATTACTACTACTTCACAAAATTTGATGAACTGTTCACTTCTAGGCTATGGTACACTGACACAAACACCATGGTCAGTTCAGATTAAGCCATAAGTTATTGTCTCTTTTGGATGGACAACACTGCAACAATCATATTTATGAAATATAAATAATAAAATACATAGACTTGCAATAACATTAAAATAAATCTAACAAAATAAAGGGAAAGGTAATTGAATTTTGTAGCTGAAAACTCAGTCACAATTATATTATAGTAACTGGCACTAACCAAGTTGGGGGAAAAGGATTATAGAACAGAATTAAAATATGTTGGGCATCTGATAATTTTATAGGTTTTTGAAGTCAGACATTGATCTCAGCATAGTGTATGCAAAATGAACTATGTCCTCTAATAGAAGAGACAACATGGTTTTCTATTAGCTGTATGTTACCTTTCTATTAATACGTGTCATGACATTTGCAGATGTACAAGTAGTCTCTTCTATCTAGTCATCGTTCCTGGGTGCAGGAGTTGAACACACCATTACCAAGTTTTCTGACAATACCAAACTCGGAGGTGCTGTTGACTTTCTTGAGGGATGACAGACCTTGCAGAGAGATGTAAATAGATTGGAGCACTGAGTAAAAATCAATTCCATTAAAATTAACAAGCCCAAGTGCTGAATTCTGCAACAGCTGGGACAGAGTAACACTGATGACAAGCATGAATTGGGAGAGGAGTGACTGGAGTGCAACCTTGCAGAAAGTGGTCTAGGGGTGCTGGTTGTCAGCAGCCTAATGTGAGTCAGCAGTGTGTGTGCTGGCAGCCAAGGGACAAACCCCGTCCTGGGGTGCATCAAACACAGCATAACCAGCTAGTCAAAAGAGGCAATTATCCCTCTGTATTCACTATTGGTGTGGCCCCACCCTGAGTGCTGCGTGCAGAGGAGGACAATATAGCTGCTGTTCTGGAAGGAATGTCCTATAACGAGCAGCTGAGGATTCTGGGTTTGCCTAATTTGAATAAAAGGAGGCTGAAGGGTGACATCATTGCTCTCTTCAGCTTCCTGAGCCGGGGAACTGGTGAGGAGGTGCTGAGCTCTTCTCCCTTGTATCCATTGGCAGGACTTCTGGGAATGGGTCAAAGCCGCATCAGAGGAGGTTTAGACTGGACATTAGGAAACATTTCCTTACTGAGTGTGTGGTCAAACACTGAACAGGCTTCCTAGAGACGTGGTTGATACCCAAGCGATACCCAAGCCTGACAGTGCTTAAGAGTCATTTGGACAGTGCCCTTAACAACATACTTTAATTTTTACTCTGCCCTGAGTTTGTCAGGCAGTTGGAAAATCATGATCATTGAAGGTCACTTCCAGCTGAAGTATTCTAGTCTAGTCAAGTCTAGTCTAGTGTATTCTTAGAATTTATCGTTGCTAACTTATCATTTTTGCTACAGCAAAGGAAGAAATCTGAGGGCCAAACTGAGTAAGAGCCTCTCAGATTAAAGCTATAAGTATTAAAGAAGAATGAAATAAAACTCTTTCATATTAGAGGAAATATTGAGTTCTCAGAATTCAGTTGTGAAGGGGACTGGTACAGTGAACTTGCTCATTAGAAACATGGAATATATAGCAGCAGAAACAAAATTGCAGAAACTGATGTTTTCAATTAATTCAAACTATTTCATATTATTTTCTATTTAAAGTATGAGGTACGTATTATATAGCTTAAATGCATGGAAATGGAACAACATTTTGAGAAAGATTATTTTAAAAAGTCAAAACGTAAGTGTAGCCATATAGCCAGATCTTATTTTTATGTTTTTAATGAAATCTCTCCATAATAGCTTTGAAAGTGTAATGTAAACCCCATATTCAAAATGAGAAGAATGTTGTCCTCACTGTAGCAAAACTGTTGCCTTCAGAAGGACTAGACTTCATTAAAGTATTGAGAATCTGTAAACTTGATAATATCTTCATTAAAATATATATGTTTTCCAGATTGGGAATTATCTCCATTTAACTTTCACAGAAAACTGGAAAACAAAGTTATAGAGAGAGCTTTTATCAGTTTTCAAGAGTATGTGAAGAAAAGGTTCCTTTAATGAATACTTAGCAGTGATGTTTAAAATAACAAGATCAGATAAGAAAACAAGCATCTTTTCCAAGCAGTCTCAAAAACACAGGTAACTCTTCTGCTTTTCAGAGTGCTTTTAGCTGTTACTTCTGTTGTTGCTATTGTTATTAGCTAGTATTTCAGAGGAAATCTTTTATCAAATTCATTTGGGCAATTATTGCCTTTTCTAAGTAAAACCATGTGAAACAGAGTCAGTGTTCATATGTCACACTGAAAAATCTGCAAAACGTCCTTACATGGTGTCAAGGTTTTGATTGTAGGTTGTCAACAAACCGTGGCAGATGTACTGTTAACTTTCTCTTCCCTTTAGCACCTTCCTCTACCCTCTTCCCACTAAGGACAGGTGACTGGGAGGGAAAGGAAGACAGAAAGAAGAGAGTTGGAAAAAATCAAAAATGTTTTACTAATGCTACTAATGAAGTAGAGAAAACAATACGAAATATACAAAACCAACCTTGAAAGTTCTGGCAACTGCTCCAGCAGATGTAGGGCCGGCACCCAGAAGTCCTGGACTGGATTCTGCAGCCAACCAGAACTGGATTCAGTCTGTCACTAGGCCTCAGTTCGCAGGAATGTCTTGCAAGTTCCTCTCCTAATGCTGGCCATAGGGAAAAGGGACGAGATCCTCGTGATCTCCCACTTTTATGTGGTGTGTCACATGAATGGGATAGAATACTTTTAGTTGGTCACTTTTTAGTCACCTCTTTCAGTTTACTGCTCTGTCACAGGATGTTCATCCATGCTCATCATGACCTTGCATTCCATTGCTATGTCTACCAAAACATGTATGTAGCTTTCAGGAAAGTGTAGTTAGTAAGAAGACTTTAGCTGACAGGAAAATTCACTAAAAGAGAAACTTTTTTTAACAAAACCAGGACACATAGGAATGAGAACTACTAATACAAACATTAAAAAAGAAAAAGTATTTCTAGGAAAAAACTAAGATCTTTATATTTCTCTCCTATATGTCTTCTTCAAGATGAAATGAAAGCAACTAAGAAAATATCTTTATTTTCACACTATGTTATATTAAAATATCATTTTGCACATAAATTAACAAAATAGTCAAGTAATTTGGCTGGTTCGCTTCAAGGTAGTTTTGCTTTCAATTCTAACCTTATAATCATAGAATATCACAAGTTGGAAGGGACCCATAAGGATCATTGAGTCCAATTGTCTGGTCCTTGCAAGATTACCTAAACCTAAACCATGTGACAAAGATCATCATCCAGATGTTTCTTGAACTGTGAGCAAGTTCCCTGGGGAGCTTCTTCCAGTGACCTACCACCTTCTCAATGAAGAACTTTTTCCTAATGCTCAACCTGAACTTCTCCTGATGCAGTTTAATTCTATTTCCTTGTGTCCTATCGCTGTTCACTGGAGAAAGGAGATCAGCAGCTCCCACTCAGCTGGACAAACCAAGAGACTTCAGCCAGTCTTTGTAATTCTTGCCCTTGAGACCTTTTACCATCTTGGTTACCCTCCTCTGGATACAGTCTAATAGTTTGATGTCCTTCTTACATTTAGGTGCCCAAAACTGCACACAGAATTTGAGGCAGGGCTGCACTAGTGCAGTGTAGAGTGGGACAATCACCTCCCTTGATCAGCTGGCTGTGCTGTACTTGATGCACCCCACGGCATAGTTGGCCCTTCTGGATGCCAGGGCACATTGTTGTCTCTTATTCAACTTGCCTTCAACCCAGAACCCCAGATCTCTTTACAAAGGTGCTGCTCTTCAGCCTCTCATCCCAGAACTTGTACATAAAACAAGAATTACACCGTGCCAGGTGGGGAATCCAGCACTTGTTAAGTTTCATACGGATGGTGATTGCCTAGCTCTCTAGTCTATCCAGATCTCTCTGTAAGGCCTCTTACCCTCAGCTCCTCCTAATTTAGTATAATTGGCAAGCTTAATATGCATTTGATTCCTGCAACCAAATAATTTATGAAAACATTGAAGACCACTGGCCTTAATATTGAGGGTGTCACTGGTGACCGGCTGCCAGTGTTATGTAACCCCATTTGCTTTAACTCTTCAAGCCTGTTTCATTAGCCAGTTGCTCACCCAGCATATTATGGACTTGCCTAGCTGTGTGCTGGACAGTTTATCCAGAAGGATACTGTATCAAAAACTTTGCTAAAGTAAAAAATACCACATCTACTGACTTCCCTTGGTCAACTAGGTGGGTGGCCTCTTCATAAAACAAAATTAAGTTAGGTAAGTAGGACTTTTCGCTCAGGTACCCATGCTGGCTATGACCAATGACTCAGTTGTCTCTCCCAGAATAACCATCTCCACAATTTTACCAGACACTGCAGGGGGCTGACAGGATTGTAATTACATGGTCTTCCTTGTTGCCCTTTTTGAAAATTGAGACAACATTTGCCAGCTTCCAGTTGACTGAGACCTCTCCAAACTCCCAAGGCAGCTGAAAAATAATGGAGAGAAGTCCTGCGGTGACATTCAACAGTTCTTTCAATACCCCAGGAGGAATCCTACCAGGTCTCATAGACTTATGTGCATGCAGTTGGAGCAGCAAGTCTTGAACAAGTTTAGAGTTGGCTGTGAGTTTATAATCTTTCTAGTCACAGTCTTCAAACACAGGGCACTGGGGGCATTGATGTTGAAGACAGAGACAAAGAAGACATTAAATGCATCTACTTTGTCTGTGTCCTACTTGATATCTTTTAAAATGATCCATAAGGACAAGGACAGATGATCTAGAGATATCCCTTAATTCCTTGTAGAATAATTCCTTGGTGTCATCATCCTGTCTGGGTGGTCAATAGCAGATTCTCACAACAACAACCATTTTAATTGTTTTCTCCTTCATTCTTATGCAGAGACTTTCAACTGTGTTATCAGCAAAGTGTAAGCATGATACAATCCAACACCTTCTTTACCTACAGGGCCAACCCCACCACCTGGACTGCCCTGCCTGTCCCTTCTGAAAGCCTGTAACTGTCCGTCATGACATACCATTCTCAGGTCTCACCCCATCAGGTCTCACGTATGACAATGATGTCATAACTCTGGAACTGGGTCAAAGCTTCTAGTTCCTCTTGCCTGCTCCTCATACTGTGTGCATTAGTACAAAGATATGTCAAGTCTGCTCCAGTGTACTCAGCGTATCATGGAGCAGACTGTAGGACCTCACTAACACACTGACCCTTAAGCACTGGTATACCACCCCCAGGCTGGTGGTGTACCCAGCTTGGTTTTATCCCTTGGTTTTATCCCTTTCCCCTTCAAACCTAGTTTAAAGCTCTTTCAATAAGCTCTGCTAACTCCTGTGCAAGGGTTTTTCTCCCTCTGAGACAGGTGTAGCCTTTCAGTCACCAGCAGGCCTGGTGTCATGTAGACTGATTCATGGTCAGAAAACCTAAAATTCTGTTGGGGACACCTGTCTTGGAGTCACATATTGATCTCCTGGGTCTTTCTGTATCTTCCCTCATCTCTTGCAACTGGAAAGATAGAGGAGAACACTACTTGTACTCGGGCATCTCAAACAATTGTCCCAAGGCCCTGAAGTCTCTTGATTGTCCTTAGACCACTTATTACACTTCAACTGCCCACATGAAGAATCAATAATGGATATCTGAGGGTCATACCAGGGTAGGAAGTCTTCTCATTACATCTTTTACCTAGGCTTCAGGAAGACAGCAGACTTCCCTAAGAAGTGAGTCAGGCCTTGCCATTTGGCAACTTCAAGCTGCAGATGAAGAAACTTAAATGCAAGCAACTAAAGCAGTCTGTTTCTTAATGTAATAACTTTCTGGGTGTTTCTTACTCACTAGGACTTCCAGCAAGGTGTGAAGCTTGTCATCTTGAAGGATGACACTGTTCCTTCCTGCATGCTACCACGAAACACAGGACTCCGCTGAAGATGCTTTTCTTAATGTATCTCCTCCATCTTTTTCTTTGTTTGTTGTTTGTTTTGTGTGTGTGTTTTGTTTTGTTTTTTAAGACCCAAGTTAATATTTTCAGATATAAATACAAGAGAAATCTCTTAGGATTTTAGTAATGATTTGTGACATAAATACCAAAAGCATCCACATATGCATGTGGGGAATTATACTCCTCCTGTTTAGAGGTCACTTATAAGCAAAAGTGACTTATGGACATTAGTTAATTTCATCATTGGAAGCAAACATGATGCTGTCAACATATTTGTTGTTTCCATGGAGATGAATGGATTCTAGCAAAATAGTCCTGATTAGGAGCTCAATGAAAATTGCATGAGATCTTGAGATAGGTATGAAATTGATACAGGTCAATACAATTTAATTTGCAATGTCACAAACCCATTTTCCACTTTCTGTATTATTAAACATAATAATAGACTCCCTATAATTATTCCTCGAGGTCCATTTAAAAATCACAACTCAAAAATATGCATTGACTCTTATTACTCTAATTTCTTTACTTCTGAAAATACTGTACAACTCTATTTTGGATTTTTTTTTTTTTTTAGTGGCTATTTTTTGGGGACAGGAAACCTTTCCTTTCCTTTCCTTTCCTTTCCTTTCCTTTCCTTTCCTTTCCTTTCCTTTCCTTTCCTTTCCTTTCCTTTCCTTTCCTTTCCTTTCCTTTCCTTTCCTTTCCTTTCCTTTCCTTTCCTTTCCTTTCCTTTCCTTTCCTTTCCTTTCCTTTCCTTTCCTTTCCTTTCCTTTCCTTTCCTTTCCTTTCCTTTCCTTTCCTTTCCTTTCCTTTCCTTTCCTTTCCTTTCCTTTCCCTCCCCTTCCCCTTCCCCTTCCCCTTCCCCTTCCCCTTCCCCTTCCCCTTCCCCTTCCCCTTCCCTTTCCCCTTCCCCTTCCCTTTCCCTTTCCCTTCCCTTCCCTTCCCTTCCCTTCCCTTCCCTTCCCTTCCCTTCCCTTCCCTTCCCTTCCCTTCCCTTCCCTTCCCTTCCCTTCCCTTCCCTTCCCTTCCCTTCCCTTCCCTTCCCTTCCCTTCCCTTCCCTTCCCTTTTCCTTCCCTTTTCCTTCCCTTCCCTTCCCTTCCCTTCCCTTCCCTTCCCTTCCCTTCCCTTCCCTTCCCTTCCCTTCCCTTCCCTTCCCTTCCCTTCCCTTCCCTTCCCTTCCCTTCCCTTCCCTTCCCTTCCCTTCCCTTCCCTTCCCTTCCCTTCCCTTCCCTTCCCTTCCCTTCCCTTCCCTTCCCTTCCCTTCCCTTCCCTTCCCTTCCCTTCCCTTCCCTTCCCTTCCCTTCCCTTCCCTTCCCCCTTTCTTCACACACAATGGGACTTGAAGATGTTTTCCACAATCCAGACCTATTCTGTTTCACATTTGCTTAAAAACTGAAGGGTACTGGGAAATATCCAGTGGAGGGATAAAAGATGTAAAACTCCCCTGTATATCCTATTAAACTCACATATTGTAAACTTTATTTTTATTGCTATTGGTCTCCACTTAGGAATAATTTAAAATTGATGTTTTCTTTTTTTTTTTTTTTTATTTTTCCAAAATCTATTGCTAAAGATGTTTAATAAAGTTCAGTATCTGGAGGGTTACAATCAACAGGGGAGAAATGATGCACTGATAACAATATTAAATGGTTCTAAAGTGACTGTTTTCTTCTATAATGCCTCCTTCATCCCATTTTGGTAATACAGTAAACAAGCTATTGTAATAGACAGGGAAAAACAAAATGTTATTTATTCAAAAGTGAGTAGCTGTCAGCAGACTTTATGTGACCAAAAAAGAGAAAGTTTTGAGATTCAGGGGTTTATTTGTATTCAATGGGTTCAGCTTAGAAAGTCCTACTGCCTCTAACAGAAAGAAGGAGTTTGGTTTCCAGGTGGGAGTTGTGAACTGTTCCCCATTTGGCTCTGTGATGCTATGTAAGTGAATACTAAGTGCTGCCTCATCTTGGGAACCTGGCTTCCATCTGCTGAAATGGGCTGGGTGACTCTTCCAATGATGCTGAGTCAGCTTTTGAATTGAAGGGATGATGCCTAGATACAGAAGTTCAACATTGACAGACAGCAGGTAATAAATTTTATTGCTACTTTAAAACACTTGTGATAGGGTGAAAATTGACCTGTACTTCAAATTTTAGCTGGTTGTGCTTCATATTACATTACCTGTTTGTAGTTTGACAAGGTCATGAGTGAGACAAAGTCAATGGGAAAAGGCAATACCTTTTATTAACAATATTAATACAGCTAAAAAACATTAGACTGAAGAAGAAAAAAAAAAGGCTAAGCAAAAAAAAAACAACAACAAAAAAATGAACCAAACCACCCAAAATCAGCCACCACAATAAGACTTTGATGATAAATACTAGCTGAAAACAATTCCAATTTCATATTCTATTTTGCCTTGGATATTGCTGGATTTTATTTTATGCAAAGTTTCTATATTCCTAAAACAGGACTATTTTTTTTTTGTGATCCACAGTTCATGGAAAAGTTAAAAGTATCAGGATTACATTTCAGACAAAAATGGCTGCTGCACACCATTGTCTACAAAATACAAGCTAAGAGAGAAACTTTGACGTACAACAATGCCCATATTAGATGTAGAGTCTATATTTGAAACTCTCACTACACCCAGGGTGAGTTACAGCTGGATACTGCATATACATCTGCTAAGAACGAGAGGAGCCACAGATGCCTTTCCAAACAACCAACCAAGCAAAACCAACAAACAAAAAAATACCTCAGGAAGAATATAGATCATTAAAAATCAAACAAACAAAGCAAAACAAAAAGTTGACCTGGAACAGGAGATGAGCTATGACGTCTTATGGAGTGAGGCAGCCTTATCCTTTCTGTCTAGGGTTTCCTAAGAGTAAGTCTGCGTCAAAAACCAGCTTAAGATGCCGTTACAGTTTGTGAATGCTGGGTGAGGCCTGGCCCAGAGAGGGAGATCTGGATCACCTCTGCCTGGCTTGAAGTGAAAAGATTAGCATCAGCCATGCTGGAAAACCGAGAAGCATTAGACAAACTTTTTTAGGTAACTGCTTCTGGCTTCCCACTTTCAGTAAGATGTTTGAGAATGGAGAGTAGGGGAGAAGATATGCTGGTGATGGCCAGTAGTGGCCCATTAGTATGGGTACCTTGTAGGGCAAAAATCTTAGAAATCTTGAAATTTAAATCTCGATCCATTCCACTTAGGAAAACAAAACACCACCCCTGTGGATGATAAATCACTGGGTGGTACGGTTCTGCATTCAGTAGCCTTGTGACAGCTCTGCTTATCAAAACCGCTGAGAAATCATGTCAAGTCTCTTTAGAAGTAGTAAGATGAGATATGCTCTGTAACCACTTATGTCCATGTACAACCATGATTGCTCTGCTGGAGCCACTGGGGTTACTCCTGAATTAGACCAGAAAAAAACAAGCATAGGATTTGGTGTGATACGCTTCAAGGGCCATTTCTGGGACAGTGAGAATAATGATTTGCTAATTGAAAAAAATGATTCTCTTAGATTAGACAGTGATTTTCTCAGCTGATGCGACAGAGATGATGGAATTTTCTGGACAGAGCAGCACAAGCACAAATGTATGCTGAGTGTAGAGACCAGAAAAAAAAAGAAGTTTTTAAAAAATCTTTGAGCTTGGATTATCATATGTCAAATAATAGTGATGAAGCAATTACTGTACAGAAATAATTTCTGAGCTGTAAAATATGATTGCCTTTGGATTAAATATAAAACCAAAATCGAAGCAGGCAGTGGGTCCTTTTCATTGGCAGAAACACTAGGCCATGTTTTGATCCTATTTACCTATCTACAAATATCAAACATAACTGTTCCGTGCTTATTTATCCTTATCAATCTGATGTTGGAAGCAGATTAAAACTACTTCAAGAGTTATTAAATCATCATTCAAGATTTTTCTAATTAAATTATAAAATCTGTCTTTCATTCTGTCATCTCTTCTACCACTGTTTATGTTATCTACACAAAATCTGGGATCAGAGCTGAAGCCCAAACTGCTTCAAAAGCACTTTAACAGTTTTGTGTGGATGAAATAATGTAATGATAATGTGATTTCCCTTAATTCGACTAATATTTTTATTCAGGGTATGTAACTAATATAACTTCCTTTTGTAATAATTTTGAATCTCAAAGAATAATTATAAAACTTTCAGTTTAGAACTGTGTTTCAGCCTTTTTGCTAAGTGAAAGTAAACCAAAACCAAAAGGATTTTTACCCATCTCAATACATAGTAACTTTGGTTTAGAGAGGAACAATGGTTCTTGTTTTGTTTTTTTTTTTTTTAATGTGTATTTTTTTCCGAGCAGAATGAAGAAAACGAGTAAATGATCTATTTTTTTTTTTTTTTTGACAGTGGACAGAGGGATTAATTATAGTTCTTCACTCTAAAGCAGCTGTGTTAGAATCCTGCATGCTAAATAAGTTTACAGTTGTGTGATATCATAATTGGAATTTAGTGAGCTTTGAACTACCCAAGCTTGAACTGAGCTCTGTGAGTCTAAAGCAAAGCTTTTGACAGCTCAAATGTTATAATGGAAAACTGTAAGAGAATTACAATATTTAGAGTCCTCTAGATTCTCCTCCTCTCTCCCTCTGACACTGAATTATCTCCAATAGCACCCGTCAAGGATACGGAGTGGGTCAGAGCAGTGTGTCCTGTCAACTCTTTTTTTGTTGTCTTTCACAACCATTGAAAAGTCTACCATCCTCGTTAGAAATACTCAGATACGTAAAATCAGCATTTTGCAGATAACAAGTGTAACACAGCAGATGCTTGGTCAATGAAAAACATAGTGTTCTATATGGCGTGGCTGCTGATGAAGAATGATAATAAACACAAAGACTAATGAGGGCTGGGGTTTTTGTTCGTGTACTTCAGGCTGTCCCTTCACACAAAATGTTGTGCAGGGAAACAAACAAGACGGAATTACTATTTTGAATTAACACCTCTCCGACATGTACCTCATGCAAACCTGTAGGGACATGAATCAGTGCTGCACTTTCTTTCCCTTTGCTTCTTTAAGGCAGGGATGAATGACAAAAAATACTGAATATTTTTATTTCAGAAATCTTGTTTCAATATAATTTTATAGATTGAAAATGTTATCAGGAAGATAACATCCAACAGGGAAGTGAGTGACGCAGGTGGAGACATAAACTTGTACAAATATTTGCTGGCTCTAAATACCTTCAGAATTCTTAGACCATATTTTCTGAACAAGGAGACAAAAATAGATTAATTCTCAAGTATTTAGGAATTTCCCAAATATATGATTTCCAAACACTTCTGAAATTCTATCACAGTGAAAATAGTGACTTCTAGAAAGTCAAGGGCTCCTTTTTTCTTTACTGAACTGACAGTTCCTCATTGCTGAAGAGTAAATTAGTTCAGTATTCATCACAATATTCTTTTTCTTACTTCCTCCAATTTTTGCTGTTACTCATATTTTTTATTTAGTCATTCTCTACTAGGCATTTATAGAGATGCTGAGTTAAATAGACCTTCCATTTCACCAAAAATGGTCTTATCTGCATTTTCACATACACAAGCAAATAGAAATTACTTTTTAATAATATCTCTAATGTTCCTGGACAGGCAGTAACTGGCTTATCCAGTCATGCAGTTCACACATTGCTTGATGGACTTCAGTCAGATAGAAGTCTGAATTGCAAATAGAGACAGGCAGTCATTCAAAGACTCTGGAAATTACTACATAACTAAAAACTTGAGCTTTTGTTAATCTAATTCAAATGATACCAATATTGATATTACTAAAATCTCATTAACCTAAAATCAGTGCAAATTTAAATATTATAAATTGCCTTCTGCAAGTCTTGAGAAAAAAAAAATCAGCAACAAATATTCCCCAACAGGAAATACAAGAACTCAGTTACTTGCTTGATAGAATATTTTACTTTAAACCAATCTTGTGTTACTTCATAAGCATCCACTGCATGACTGATGCATTTTCACCTCCCAAGCACTTAGCTAAAACCTTAGCACATTTAGCTAGATTAGGAACAGTTTTACAATATTTAGCTAACTCTGTTTTCCTTTGAGTATGAATGACTGGAAGGTGTTTTGCAAGGAAATTTAAAAGAGCCTTTATTTATGTGTTTAGTATTTTAATAACTTCACAAGTTATCAAAAACCATAAGTATGGCTGTATTTGAGCTAGCTGAAAATACTTCATTCATTAAGCTAAAATTCAGCTGAATTCTCCTAAGTTCATCCTCTGTTTCCTGTAAACAGGAACTCAGGCATTCATTTTCTTCAAATGTAAACAGCTCTCTGACGCAGAGCATTTTACATGATGAAACATAACTTTTGTTTACACATTTTTCAAAGGAAATTACATGCTAACGATTGTATCATGGGATAATAGTCCCAGGAACTTTCACTAGAGAATCATGCAATTATAACTGTTCTAGTATACAACTTTGCCTTAAATAAAACTTAGCTTAACGGTGGTTAGACTCTAAGAAGAAATTGTGAACCAATTCAATAAATCAAAATGGCCTTTTTTAGTTTCATCAATATATATTTGATTTCAATAAAAGCTTTGAAAATTGTATTATTCTTCCAAATGAAAAAATAATGACAATTTTGTGTCCTTTTTCATAATTTAACCTTTCATTCTAACTCCAAGAAATAAGACTAGCCTGTCAGATTTTACCATAGAATCATAATTCTGAATTTTGGAACCCTTAACTAAAATCCACCTCTTTAAAACAGCAAAATTTTTAACTGCTGTCACAGACAAGCAACAAGTAAAGAAATCTGTGGTAACTGTCAGTTATGGCTGTGTAGTGGTATTTAGAAAGTGACAGGTTTTGAAATAGATTTATCTGTTAATCCTATATGCAATTACTTAACTATTATCTGAACAACAACAGGTAGGGCAGCATTTGAATTTCATTAACTGTTATGGATATAACTATCTATTTAAAATACAGTGATAAATGTGGTACTGTTTATCCCTGTTCAAATGCAAAACAAAGTAAAATACGTTGTGGTTCAATAAAAATGGGATGAAACATTTATGAACTTATACACAGTAAACATCTTGTTATATATTACAATTTAACTCAATTTCTTTTCACAGACATTTGGTCATGACAATATATATTCAACTATTTTAGTCAGTTAAATTTTAGATCAAATATGTAAGTATCAATAAAATCAGTGGTCTAAGGAATGGTCTTCCTGTTTTTGCTTCATACAGAAGAAAACTCACTTGTTAATGTTTATTTTTGTAAAATACAATACCACTAGTTTACAGGAAAAAAAATCTACAATACCAAACTTCTTAGCTCATTTGGTTTTATAAACAGAACTCTCCTTCAACTCTCACACAGCATCAGGTATGTCATCTAGCTCTCTGTGATTACAAATTCAAACAAAACAATGACAACTTATTTTAGAACTTCAGAGTACAGTTCCTTCCTACTACTCGTAACAATCCTTCAAACATTATTTCAGCATGTCCCCATGCCACACAAGGATAGTCAACATTTATTTCTATTGTCAAGCTGTACTGTTCTGACAGCATGAGACATGTCATTCTAATTATTTCAGGAACTTTGAGGTCAGTTGCTCTAAAAAGAGATAAGAACTGCACACAGTGCTCTAGGTGAGGTTGCACCAGTGCAGAGTAGAGCAAGACAATCACCTTCCTTGACAAGCTGGCAATGGTGTGCTTGATGCACCCCAGGACACAGTTGGCCCTCTTCCTCAGGGCTGCTGTGTTCCAGGTGCAAAATCTGTCACTTGCCCTCGTTGAACTTCACGTGGTTGGTGATTGCCCAGTTCTTCAATTTGTCCAGATGACTCTGCAGGGCCTCTCTACCCTCAAGAGTGTCAACAGCTCCTACCAATTTACTGTCGTTGGCGAACTTGCATAGTATTCTCTCAAGCCCTGCATCTAAGTAATTTATGAAGACATTGAAGAGTGCTGGTCCTAAGATGGATCCCTGCAGAACCCAGCTTGTGACTGGTTGCCAGACCGACATAACTCCATTTACTAGAATGCTTTGAGCCTGAACCGTCAGCCAATTGCTCACTCACTGCATTTTGTGTGATACACAGTTACATACAAAAATGCATACACTAATAAATGTTTCGAAGGTTTTAGAAAGTTGTGGTTTTGTTTGTTTGTTTTGTTTTGTTTTGTTTTACATCTTACTGCATGTATACTTTTCTGAGTCACCCAACTCCTAGCTATCCTGTCCTGACTCACAATTTTCATCTTTTTTTAATCTTACCTTTTATATTACAGAGGGGAATGATATTTTCAGCCAACACAGCAGAAACTTTGTGAATAGTTATGAAAAATTATACTTTCTGTTCACAATGGACAAGTCTAAGGAATTAGATGAAGACAGATTCTCAAGTGTCATCTAGAAAGCTTCAGCATTCTGATACAATAGACTCTGAAATGGAGGAAAGGGTCAAGGTGTTTCTTTCTTTGTTTCTTCCCAATTCCAACAGACTGCTGTTCTGCTCCTCTTTTCCAAGGAAAAAGGTATCAGAGTGTTTATGCTTAGCAGCTAGGAAAATGGTATCAAAGTCATGCACAGTGTAATTAGATTTTTAGATCCCATGTCCACATCAAAGATAAAATATTTCATATCAAGTACCTGCAATGATTGGTAACAAGAAAGTTATATAGATTCTAAGGCATTCAGTGATTTGGAGAGTTAACAGGTTACTTCTTTTCCTTCCTTAACCAGATGCTGTCCTTTTTTTCTTCTGCCTTTCTTTTTTGTTTGCTGCTGCTGTGACTTAATCCTTTCATCAATTTCCATTATGGAGTCTCAGCCTGAATTTATAAAACCTTATATCTACTTCTAAAACAACCTACTATGCAATCTCATAGTTTATTAAAAATGCTGACCTTTCCATCTATGAAATTATTTTTGACAAACTTGCATTCCATTTTTTAATTTTATTTCATACTTGCAGTAAAAGCTGCATGCAAGCAAAGGGTGTTAGCTAAACTTTTCATATACATAAAATTTTCTGTTTATTACTGGCAACATCTGTCCTTTTTATTGTTTTAGTAAGCATCTGGTATGAGACAAGAACTATCCTTACTCTCCCAGTGATTAATATGTCTTTGGCAAATTTCTGCAAAAGACACATGGAGGTGCATAAGACAAGTTGTGGCTTCTGGACCTGCTGTGCATAAAGCAATAGAGCACACCTGGGAGCATCATAAGCATGTGCCTCAAACAAAGCAGTATGTATGCCCCATGGAGGAAAGCACCTATGCTTATTTTCATAGGATCCAGTTGCACAGGTTGGCTTATTCCTGTGGAGGAGTGGTCTACCTGTTTTATAATTCATGCTCGCATCAAGGCATTCTCCTTTGACTGCCATTCTGCCGCACACTTGGTCTGTAAGAATAAGCAGGGGAAAGAAAAAAAGCCCACCAAAAATTGAATCTGTGCATTCAAAAAGCGACTACAAAAAAAGCCTAAACAACTTAAACAAAATCTTCTGTTCTCCATGTGGGTGGACAATAACATGCTCAAAGCCAGTGCCAGAAAAGGCATCATTTACTTTTCATGTTTGCTGACTATTTAAAAATGCAGCTTCAACCTGAAAGTATATAGAAAGCTTATTCCTTTATGACTCTGAAAGAACACAGATGGGAAAATCTCAGAGGCTGGAGGTTCACTTTGGGAAAATGTAGAAATCTTGAATGTCTGTCCTTCCATCCACACAATATTCAATGACAAGTTGGAATGGTAGAGATGTTCTTAAGAACAGTCTTTCCTGTGACATTCATATTATCATAATAGAAACCTACTTCTTAGAAAAGCCTTTCACAAAAATAATTGTCACCCACAAGATACATGAATAGAAAATACTTGGCTTTCCTGTTTCTATTTTTTTTAGGTTTATAAAATATGTTTGAAATCATATCACTGTGCATTAGATCTAATACACATAGCAACCTAGTGCATTTATGTGGCTCCTGTTAACACATTTCAAAAAAGTAATTTCATTAACACATGTATTTTTTATTATTTTTTACTTTCAAAAATGAGGGCTGGATCCTGTATCACTGCGGCAAGGCATGATGGATTTGATTCCTGTAAGTGCAGAACCTACTGTAGTAAATGAAAACCATTACCATATGCTCTCATAGTTTAATGTGATGACTTTCAACTTATTTAATCAAAAAAACTGCAGGATCCTCAGTAGAGAAACTATTTCTGATTACGTGTTTGCATAGCTCTAAGGAAAACAAACCTTTGACCTTCTTGGTCCATCAGTATCATGCTATAATACAAATGCTCAATTATTAATGTTATTGTTGTCAATAACGTTCCGGGAGGATACTCCAAATGGACTCATAACTGACTAATACTTAATTTCTAATGTGAATAGCTGAAGCAAATGTGAGTGTCTTGCTAAAAGCTTGCTTCAAAGTCCAGTAAAAAAAAAAAAAATCAAAACAACAACAAACAAACAACAAAACCAAAACAAAACCCTCCACACAAAAAACCCCACCAAAAAAAAAAAAAATCAACCAAAAAAAAATGCAGGCCTGTAACTACATTAGTAAATAAAGCTATACTAGGAAATGTTCCAAGTATCATAATTGCACGTATTTTTTCAGTTAGTAGTATGCTCTCTGACAGGTACTCAGCCTGGGTTAACCTTCAGTCTCCCTCTCCTACACAATCCCTTGCAACCATTATGGAGTTGGAGACCACCTTCACTTAAGTGGGACCCTCTTTTGGAAGCTATGAAGATTTAATGACTCAGATTACAGCCTTTTTGCTTCAGTTGGTCTCAATACCAGCAAACCATACCTAGGACTGTTTTACTTGTTATTACAGATGTCACCACAGGAGGCAGATATTACTGTATTGTTACTTACATTATTATCAACAACAGAGTCATTTGCCACAGCTCTGGAATGTGCTTATTGTTTTGTTTAACTGATTTATACTGCAGTGTAAACTGTTCAGTGTCTTCAGCTGCTTCTGTTTTTGTACGTGGCCAGATTGCAAACAGTAGGGAAAAAAACCCGTCATCCATAAGTAAGCATTTCATTTCTTGGGTGAAATTTGGCACAGAAGAGAAGTGTCTAGTTTGTATGCTAGTAAGTGCATTTACAGCTGAGGCACCATCACAAAATGGATTGCCAGTTATGAAAATAAGTTTGCACATGATTGAACAAGTCCAACCTACTTGCATTCAGATTATTAGAAATGAATGGTCCGATTTCTGCTATCCTTCAGTCTGCACTTGTCATTCTATGCATAGACGTTTAGACCACAATAAATTTATATCAGCTGTTTTACTATCTACACAGGTTTCTTTTTCAGGATTTGCTAGCTTATGACAGATACTTTTCCAGAAAAATCTAGGAATTATTTCCTGGTGACTAACTATTGAACAGAAGTTAATAAGCAATAATGATCGATGAATCTCTATAGCTGCATGATTCGGCTTACAGGACCACCCTCGCTGTCTTCAAATAATAATTTGGAAGTGGCTGGCGAGAAGTCAGGAATATCTACTCGAGCTTCTCAGAAACATCTTAGTGAACGAGGGAGGGTTTCCAGGCAGTAGAATTTTTCCTTGACATGCCAAGATAGAGAGAGTAGAGACACCAAAGATCTTCTGAAAGAAATCAAAGTGAAAGTAAACTCCAATGTCTGTTTCACGATTACACTACTGGATGAGTTTTATGGGGATTTCTCCCTTTATGGCAGGAAAAAAAAATAATCTTACTCTTTCTGAGTCTCAGAAAGGCAGAATGGAATTTATTTCCCACACTACCTGTGCAGGTTTTTTGAATACTTAGATGTGAAGCTCCTCCAGGCAAAAGGTGGGCCTCAACACAGCATGCACAACTCTAAGGGCAGCTAAGTCTGACCTATACTAACAGTACATACTGTAAACAACTCAGATATTATGTGATCTGACACTGAGGTTAAAGCTCATGTATAACGCATTTAAACTGAGTAATTCATGCCTGACAAAGGGAAAACTTCAGTTTAAGAACAAAATTTCAGTCATAATTAAAACTGTTAGCTCACTTTTTTGTGTTTGAGCTTAACTTTTTTTTTTTTTAAATCAAGATTTTAATAATTCTTTTTCTAGGGATGTTAAAATATAATTATGCACTAGAGGTTCAGTTAGTACAATAATATTGACTGTGATCGTAGGCTTTTCTGCAGAGTAGACAGCATCTATTCTTGGATAGATTAATAAATAAATGGCAAATTAAGTTTGTTGTCAGTCATAAAATGGTACAATTATCAACAGTCTTACAAAGTTTTTTTAACTGCATGCATGGTTTAATCTTAGGGAAAATGTACTGTGTTGGTCATACCTTTTTTCATCACAGAAGATACTGCATTTTATGAGCAATAACTCTAATTGGAATAATTTCCTAAGTGCAGAGGTGGCATACATATGTTATTGTAATAAAAACAAGAAATTACATTGGTTGATATCAGAGTTTCCTGACTGAAACCTGAAAGAAAAAAAGAAAAAAGATTGTTATTTTGAAGCTCAGAATTTGTAGCCATAGTTTCATAATTAATTATTTAATTATCTAACACATTTCACATTCATCTAATGCCATTCTACACAGTAATATTTCACAATTTGATACATTCAGCAGGAATCCTTTACTCAGTATCTTTAGGTACAGAAAAGGAAAGTTCAGCAAGAACAGAGAATTATCATGTATCAATCTTTTTTTACTGAAAGTGATTACAGTTCTTGTATATATACTAATAAGTTTAGGAATACACAGCTAATGCTATCACATATGATAAAATATTTGTGAAGGAGGTTAAAAAAAACTAGACATTACTGTATATTTTTAATGTGCAAAATGTAGCTACATTTTGCAGAGAGAGAAAGTTACCTTGAAACTTGATTCAGTCAATTCAGTTAAATATTTAAATTATAATTCAGAACATTTAGCCCCTACAAGAATAGGTCCATATACGAACAAAAGCAGTGGTCTTGCAGTGTGAAAGTACATGCTAAAAAAAGCCCTTCCTGCAAGGCAAGTCAGACCAAGTTTTCTGCATCCATTCAGCCTGATAAAAAGTAATTTTTTCCATAATATACACTTGTAAAGCAAAATATAATTTGTCTTATTATAATGGTCTAGTATACAGGTGGGGAAAGAAGTCCATCCCAAAATAGACTTATAAATGAGATACAGTGTTTTCTCATTAATAGGTAGTATGTATGTAAGTGAGCCTGCACATTCAAATGTATTTGAACACAGATTCCTAGCTACAGAAATTATAGTTCTTACTGAAATATACAGAAATAATCTATAAATATACAAGGCCAGAACTTGAACTACAATAAATAAAATGACTTATGTCCTAGTTTGAAAGGAACACATAGTATGTGACCTCTGATTTAGTTAATTAGGGCCCATAACCTTGAGAGGTTGTAATTCTCTCACCAAAGTAAATGAGCAGATCCACAAGTATGGATGAAGTACCTTTGCACTGCCATGAAAAAACAAACAATAAAAAAAACCAAAAAAACCCTCAAAACAGCAAACCAAAAAAACCCCAAGCCAAACCAAAACAGGAAAAATCCTTTTACTCTTCTGGCCCTGAATCCCTGCTAGGTTTGTTTTTCTCCGTTCTCTATGAGGGCCAACATCTATATTTCCATCAGTTAGGAAATTTCCAGATTTGTGGCTGCAGAAGATAGTGGAGGAACAGAAACAAATGAGCTGCTGTGATGAATCTAGGTCACTTGAGGACCTTGCCATGACATATTTGGGCTAATTTAACTATACAATTGCTTCACAGTGACATGGAGAGCAAAGCAGTCAACAATGGACAGGAACTGGTATCACATCAATAAATATATTAGCTCACTGTAACAGTAGAAGGATTGTAAACAAATAAGAAAGAAATAGACAGATTATTACTTGTCTCAGAGTAAATCAAGAAAAAAACATGCTGTATGTTTTTCTCTCAGAAACATTAACTAATGATACAGTCAAAATTTTAAAAAGAAATGCATCTGTTGTACAGCTTGGTACATATCTTTCTAACTGCACATCCTTCTCCCAACAAAGGACAAGCAAACAAAAAAACACTGTATGAGAATCACTGCCTGGTATAGATATCCAAATTAAGTCTGTAACACTGCCTGAAATTGTAGCATACCATCATGAGTTATTTTGGACTGAAAAGTTCCATCTTAAAGTAAAGAAAAGCTATAGCCAGAAGAGAAAAAAGGAACTAAAGAGAACAAATAAACATAGTAGAAGCAGGACAAAAAAAGTTAAAACAATTTGATTTTTTTCTTTCTCTTCGCAATTCATGTAATAGCCCAAATAGCTGACTTAATTATGTATGTGCATGAATTTCTTGTTATGCTAGACTTATCTGAGAAGAAAACCCATGCAAATATCTCTCCACTTCATCTGAGATCATGTTGAATTACACAATTAAAAGTAGTGTGATTTTCCAGTATTAGTACTTTTTGTTTAGTAATTCTGCAATTCCCTGAGTAGATCTGTTTCTATCAAGCTGAAGAAAGCCCAACGGACTGACCTAAAATGTTCCATTTTAACATTGTTTTGCTTTAGAGTTATTTGTATCAAACTATCACCATTCATTACAAAAACTTTTTTGGTAATACTTCCTAGCACTCAGGCTACTAATTAGCTCTCTTTAGAGGCAGGATTGTAAAAAGAGCAGGGAACACAGACACAAGGTAGAAATGCAAGATTTGTGCACCTTATGGCTCCATGCATGGCAAGAAAGCCCTGTTGAAATCAACTGAGCTGTTTTCAACATGCTCAGTTACACGTGGTTTCAAATACTTTCAGGCTCAGGAGCAATTAGGAGAGAAAATAGTTGGTACCTTGTGTTTCTAAAACCCCAAAAATGCACCTTAAAACAGAAGTTATCTCCAGGGTTACATGAAGTCTGTGTTTTTCTCCTCGCTCAGCTGCCTATGCTGAGCTGCCCTGACCTTCACAGTGCAGCAGGACGGCACATATAAACGTACAGAACCTGCACCTCCCTTTCTGGTTATGCCTGTGTCTGACCCTGTGCAGCATGGTTTGGTTCGCTCTTAATCAACTTGTGGCATCTCACTGAAATAAGTGGAGTGCCTCCATTTTAGACTGTGATTCTTGGACTGATGAGTGAAAATCTCCAGAGAAGCCGTGAAACAGGTAGTCTCTTCCATGAACTGTTTTCATCCTTTCTCCCATGGGCAGGAACTTGGTTCTTCATTTCTGTCAAAAATGGTCAGTGATCACTGAATCTATGGGCGGTCTTTGGTGGAATTTCTGTCTGTTTTTCATAATGCATTGTGGAGCAGTGAACTTCAAACCTCTAAAAAGTTAGAGTCGGTAACTAAAAGCTACTCCTTGAAATATGCAAGGTTTAAGGCTGCAAATCATGTGTATAAATTAAAAACAAACAAACAAACCAAACCAAAACAACTTCTAGGTTGACTTCTAGATCCTGGACACATGAACAAGGGTAAAATGTTTAGTAATAGATAAAGGTGGAGTTGCCACTTAAACAAAGTGGCCACGCTTTGAAGTATCTGATACTTGAATTTAATTTTTAAACATTATAAGATTGCCTTTCTTCTACAGTGTTTCCTTTCCTGAAAGAACCAAATGACTTCGATGAATTAGAAAATCAGATGATTCAGTGAATTAGATGATTATCTGAAACAAGAAAGTTGGCTAAACCAAGTCTCATTTCCTCACCTCTACTACAATGTAAGAACACACATATGAGCTGGTACCACAGTCCAGCTAATGCTCAGTGATTCTTGAAACACTGACAGTTTGATCAAGTGAGTTTGCACTCTGAAGGTTTTCATAAGAATTACAGTCTCTCTACTGTTATAGATTAACCAAAATGCTCAGATTGGAAAACAGGCCATAGTGCAAACATGGGAAGATGCAGAGCAATCAAACCCACAGCATACTGCAGTGAGGAGGGAGAACAGGAGGCTTTTAAAGATCTGCATGCAACAGAGAGCAAACTCAAACTGAAGTCCCAGAGAATGGTGTGGAAAGGAAACTTTCCTGCTGTCCTCATGGAAGGTGATTGAGGGAGCTATAGTAAGTTGTTCAACTGTGAAGGCAGAATGGAAAGTGCAATCCTTTTTCTCTCCCTTTTTCTTCTGTGTAGTGAGACTGAAAGCAGGTGGTTTTCAGTCTCATTGTTGACTGCAGTGTATGTTCCAAAACTTGAAGACAAATTAATTCAAGAAAGAGTACTTACAGTATCAGCTATCCATTAGTATAGGTTACTTTAACTCTGCTATGTAAGACCCCTGTTGCCATTGCCAATTATACAACAAATCCTTCTTTTAATAATATGACCCTTAAACAGCTCCAGCTACCAGTGTTTAAAATATTATCACTATCTAAGAATATGTTCCAAAATAAGGTCATCTTATGCTCTTTTTTTTTGGTCACAAAAGCTACTGAAGAGCACAAAGCTCAATAAATCACATTATTTGCTAACCATATAATGATATTTAGAGAATTATTTCAGCTTCTTGAAATTCCAGCTCACATTTGTCATCTTTGATTATGTATTTAAATATATAGTACTGTTAGCTTATTGTCTAAACTCAGAGAACATACTCTAAACTATCATGCCTGTAGAAGTTCTTTACAGGCAACTACTTTGCCAGTTTCAGTTTATCCTGTTAGATCACATAAATGCCATGGATCTGCAAAAGAAGTTGAGATTATTTGAGGCTTAATTCAAATTTAGTTACCTGTTCCTTGCATGTTCTTAAAAATGTTGAAGCAAACTTTGACTTCTCCATGGAAAGTCTCATTAAATCATTGGGACTGTGAAATGTATGTATCTTGAAGCATTTTTTCCCCTTTTAATTTTCAAAAGCCATGAAATTCCCACAAAAATGACTATAGATACTCATAATTGCAAGAATTTGAGCACAAAACTCTGATATTACACACCACCACTCTGCTCTGGTATTGATGCAATCTGCAATACAAAATATCTTGAGGTAGTGATTTGGCAATTTTAATTTTCCTTGTTAAATTAGCAGTTAAAACTTTCTATTTCTGGAAACAACCAACCAACCAAAAAAACCCAACCCAAACCAACCAACCAACCAACCAAACAAAAAAAACCCAAAACAAAACAAAAAAATCAACCAAACAAAACCAAAAAATACCACAAGTATATTCATTTCACTGATTTTTTCATAACTTGAAAGAAGGAGGTAGTTATAGTTTAGTAGGGAAACTATTTCTTTTATGGAATAGAGATGAGAGAGGTTCACAAATTGTAATTGTAACTACTTTCTGAGAAATTGATTTAAATGAGATGTTGTTGGTAGATAGTAATATAAGAAATAAACCAGTTGAAATTGTTTGATTTGCACAAAGTTATTTCCTCACTTTAATATTAGTCTAATTTAAACAAGAAATCATTTCAGTGATGAGCTACGATTCAGAGTTGGCAGTTACCATACTGCAGCAAAACTACACCATAACATCAGAAAGAATACTTATTAGAAGTCCTCATCTGTTAAATCCAAAAATTCTCAGAGCTGAAGGTTCCTGAAGCTGCAGGATGTCTTTCTTCTCCATCACACTATTCTTAACCTGGGTTATGGCCTACTTTTATAAGTTTAATTTTAATAATGACATGAGAAGTCAATGTACACAAGTACTCCTTATACTTTTAAGTGATCAATACAAGACTTTGTAGGTCTGACTTGTCCGAAGTGCTAGATCTTATTTCCATTTGTAAGACAGCATAAATGATGTCTCAAACTGGAGGGTTAGAAGCATGGACTTCTGACATCAGCCATCAGCTGTCCACAAATAAGGATAATTTTCTTTATAATTGTAAGTAGGCAGTAGTGATAACTGGGCATTTTTTTGAGCCTCAAGACTTATTTAAAAAGTAGATAAGGAATATACTTGTAATTGCTTCAACTTAGCTGAACAAAAAGCAAAATGTAATCTCCTGTGCCTAAATGAGAAATTATAATTTATATTTTATAATGAATACTCCAACACTCTGTGACCCCACTACAATAATGCACTCCAAACAATTTCCATAGATGTCTATTTGTGTTAACACCAAAGCTAAAAGTTACTTTATCTCATATTTCTTGCTTTTACTATTTCATGACACAAGAAGTAAAAATCTTGAGCATGATAAACCGTCACCAAATAAAGTCTCTCCTTCTGTAACTAAATTATTCAGAAAGGCTGCCAGCAGGCAGACTGTTGCCCTGACATACTCCAGTATGTATGTAAAGGCAAAGACATGAAGTGAAAAGGCAAAGACCTGTACTGAGCTCTTGTAATAACATTTCACAACTCGGGGGGGGGGGGGGGGGGGTTATGCTTCCCTGACACTCTGTGTCCTCCCCCTCCCTCAAAGTGAAAGAAAATTAAAAAGTAGCCAACTTTTCTACACATCACCTTTATCACGGTTTTGTTTGAAGATGACAGGTGTCATACCATCTGCACTTTAAGCTGGAAAAATCTTCAAACTCATCCTCTCCACTTGGCAGGTTTTCAGATTTGCAGTCACCTGAAACATAGAAATAATCTGTCAACAAAAGGCATCTGAAAGGTTAGACAATGCTCTGAGCTATAATCCCAGAAATGAAAGAGGCCAGATGTTGTTGTCACTGATATTATCCAAATAAATTTTGTCAGGCACCTGAGGCCAGAGGACAGTAAGACAGATGTCACCCTGTACAGCTGGTAGAGGTGTGTGGAGATGATTCTGAAGAGCAGTGGGAAAAGGATGCCATCGAAAGGTGAAGACCTACAACTCTCACAGCTGCTCCAAGCACAGGGATTGTGTTGTGAATTCTTCTGACCTCCAGCCATTATGGGGCTGATTATAATGATGCTTAACATTTAAGCAGGAAAAATAATAGTTTATTTATAATACTAAGAAGGTATACTAAACTAGTTAAATAATTATGTGTTGTCATACTATATATGCATATATTTACAAATGAACTATGCAATAATTAATAATTCCAGGACTATTAATCAAAAGGTCTACAAATAAAACTGATTTAGTAAACTGCTATGAACTTCACCAAATGGATGTATTTCTCAGCCTGTACTCTTGTACTTCATCTGTGGAAGACAAACTATGGACTTCAACCAAAAGCTGTTAAATTATTACTGTTATTCATGAAGTAGTATTTTATTTTTACCATTTACAATTTTAGAGTGCTTTACTCAACAACCATAGTAGTTTCACTCAGACCTGGCCCTGCTTTATAGACTTTTTAAGAGAAAGTAAGAATCTTCGGAAAAGAAACACTTGAATTATCATTCATTCTCCCTTCCCTGTTTCATACATTTCATTAAAATGGTCACAGGAAGGGGTTGCTTGTGTTTAAGTAATCATATAATATAAAGAAACAGGTAACATTCTTTCATAGAAAATATTCTGTCTAGCTGCAAAGAATGTAGATCATCTTTGTGTCAGCCTGTTCCTAAAGCAATACTTAAGAAGAGAAACAATATACCAGATGGAAAGCAGATTGTAAATGGCAAGATGCAGTGTTTAGTTATTACCTTAGTAAGAAGCAAACTGCAGTGAAAGCACGTGTCAAGATGATAACATTATTCCAAGCAAATTTTTGGTTTTAATGATGAAGTACCAGGCTGTTTCTTTGGAAAAGTTTTGAGACCCAAAGTGTATTGTGTAGTAATAAAATAAGAAAGAGCACAATTCAGCCACTGCATAATAATTATTCCATATAAATATTTTGTGGAATCAATTTTCATTTTCCCATGTGGAAAAATGATATGTAACAAATAATAACAAAAACCACAAACAAACAAGCAAAAATCAATCAAACAAACAGAAATCCAAACAAAAAACACAAACAAAGCAATGCCCCCCCCCCCCCCCCCCCCCCCCCCCCGCGGAAAAAAAAAAAAAGAAAAAAAAGAAAAAAAGAAAAAACTAAAAGTACTTATACCCTAACATTTCCTGATTTGGAAAGAGAAACTCTCCAATACCTTCTTTCAGGAGATAACTCAAAATGTAAATGAAGCCGAGATGTTCTATTCCTTTAATGAGAACACTCATAAATCTTTTATGCATCATGTGTTGTTGCAGCTTACTGTACAAAAATAGATTCTACTTACTATCTTTCAGTTTGTTCTTAAACAAAGCTTTCTGAAACCTCTTATAAAACTTTTTTTTTTTTTTTTTTTTAATCTTACACTTTATTTCTTTCTTTACAGTTAAAATACTTCACAACACTGTTGATTTTCACAGAGCTGTCCCAAAAGCTAAATGTTGTTGTAACTTTTGGGAGGTCTGGAACTTGAAACTTGCTAGAAAGTTTTGTTGAATTATGCACTGTGTACCTTCTGGAGTGTAAGCATCATACAAGCATAATCATCTCTCAGAGTCTGTGTCTCAGAGACCTACCTTCTCAAGAAAGAATAACTTTACAGCAGCTGTGCAAGTAAGTTTTAGTACAATCAAGATTTTAAGGAAATGTGTTACTATAGGAAACTATAGAAGCATAACTTTGCAAAGAGACTCTGTCTCAAACTCCTGAATGTTAACGGGATAAGATCAATACAATTTCTGAAAAGTTACCTAATCAGGAATTTAAATCACAATAGCTGTCCCTCCTTAATATCCTAACACCTGAAAGCAGCAGATGTTTTTGGCAGCTTACTGAACTAATGATAAAAAGGCCATAGCTCTTTTGAAAGCCTGTGTTGGCTTAACTACTTGCAGATGTAAGCACTGAATCAAAATCTTTAACTTACAATTGAACATGAAAACTCCAGATGGCCTTGTAATTGTCTCTTCCTGTTTCTCCAGAGTGTTCTGGATCCTTGGCAAATAAACACAGGTGTTACAAACAGGTATAATTTTAATTGTTCTCAGTGTTGCCACCTGAATGTGACTCAAAAATGAAAACTCCCTTTGAAGTTGGAGATGATGACAAAATGAATTCCAAACTGATCTTTAATATTTTAGAAAAGTCAATGAATGGTGCTTTTCTTGTTATTTTTCACTTGTTCAGTAAGCTTCCCTTCCCTTCCCTTCCCTTCCCTTCCCTTCCCTTCCCTTCCCTTCCCTTCCCTTCCCTTCCCTTCCCTTCCCTTCCCTTCCCTTCCCTTCCCTTCCCTTCCCTTCCCTTCCCTTCCCTTCCCTTCCCTTCCCTTCCCTTCCCTTCCCTTCCCTTCCCTTCCCTTCCCTTCCCTTCCCATTACAAAATGCAGACTTAGAACTTGTGAGTATCTTGAAAACATCTTGAGGTTTGATGACTTCCAGAGACAAACCAATCAGCGAAAAGCAGAAGTAGACACCTTTTACTGAGTGTTTAAGGAAGATAAGATAAAAATTGGAGCCCAGGTGCAAGCTAGTAACAGAAAATGCACGGATGTTCATGTGTCTATGGACAAAGCACACACTGGTGCTTGTAGAGGTTCATTCCTGTCAGTATTTATGGCCCAGTTGGGTAAATTCTAGTACTAATACGCACATAAGAAATAGCAATAAATTGTCTATTTTATTGTTTACTTCCTTCTTTTCTCCTATTTAAAAATATTTTGTCATTGAAAACTCTATTATGAAGTTTATATCACCAATATTTTCCAACAGAAACATTAGAAAACAGAAAGAGCAGCACCTCAGTTTCTTATTCAACTTACTACACAAATATTTGCATAATTCCCATATTTTCAGAATTTCTGCTTCTTACTTGGTAGTATCCACTTTTTTAAGTAATGGAGACCTGTTACGTAATAAAAATAGAACATGTTATGCTCCGATTATAGAAATGTGGTATGTTTAATCTATCTCTGAGAAAATTCCCAACCTTGGCCTTTTATTTGGTATCTTCTTTCGTCACTTATTTCCAACCTTGTCTTCTGCCAAATTTATATATTGGTTTTTTGTATATCATTAAATGAAATCTAAAGAGTACTTGTGTTTTGGAAAGAGTAGTTTCTAACTTATATAACATGTACTGTTGTCTCAACTTGATGCAAATCAGGAGTAATAAATCCATTTTATCTTTGATATTCTCTTCCTGGAGAGAGGCAAATGGTAAAAAACAAGGGAGCTTTTGGAAGTTTTAGATTTTATTGCAAAACAGCTCGATGTATCTGACCAATATAAGAGTTAATTCTGAGAAATATTGAAATATTTGCAAGTGTCTCCTAGTCAGATAATGTTTTATCTGAAGTCATTTCATGTGATTGCTCTTATCAGAATAAGATAAATGAGCTTATTTATCATTTATTTTTTTAAATGTATTTTCACTTATTTAGAGAATCCAGTAACATTTGTTGAGAAATAGATCTGGTTTTGTATTGTAACATTTTCTTTTGTATTGTAACATTTTCTGGTTTCTAGAATTTACATTCAGCACAGACCAAAAGAGAAAATATTTATGGTATTGTATAGGGTTAGATACATGAACATACTTTGCCACAATCAAGGCAATGAGTACAAAGAAAGTAGAAGAAAAGGTATCTGCTGTCTTGCCAGAGGAACTCATATAAAGTCTTCCAACAATCTGAAACTCTGCTGAGAAATAAGAAGTCCAGATAGGTTACTCCAGAAAGAAGCATCTACTTTTCTCTGACATAACTAGTGTATAGATTACACAGAATAACAGAATGTTAGAAATTGGAAGTGACCTCTAAATATAATTTAGTCAAATCCCCCTGCCAGAGCAGGAACACCTAGATGAGGTTATACAGGAATGTGTCCAGCCGCGTTTTGAATGTCTCCAGAGAAGGAGACTCCACAACCTCCCTGGGCAGCCTGTTCCAGTGCTCTGTCACTCTCACTGAGAAGTTTCTTCTCGAATTTAAATGGAACCTCCCGTGTTTCAGTTTGTACCCATTGCCCCTTGTCCTACCATTGGTTGTCACTGAGAAGAGCCTGGCTCCATCCTCGTGACACTCACCCTTTACATATTTATAAACATTAATGAGGTCACCCCTCAGTCTCTTCTAAGTTAAAGAGACCCAGCTTCTCCAGCCTTTCCTCATAAGGGAGATGCTCCACTCCCTTAATCATCTTTGTTGCCCAACGCTGGACTCTCTCCAGCAGTTCCCTGTCCTTCTGGAACTGAGGGGTCCACAACTGGACACAATACTCCAGGTGTGGTCTCACCAGGGCAGAGTAGAGGGGAAGGAGAACCTCTCTGGACCTACTAACCACCCCCCTTCTAATACACCCCAGGATGCCATTGGCCTTCCTGGCCACAAGGGCACAGTTCTGGCTCATGGTCATCCTGCTGTCCACCAGGACACGCAGGTCCCTTTCCCCTACACTGTTCTCTGATAGGTCGTTCCCCAACTTATACTGGAACCTGGGGTTGTTCCTACCCAGATGCAATACTCTATACTTGCCCTTGTTATATTTCATTACACATTTCCCTGCTTAACTCTCCAGCCTGTCCAGGTCTCGCTGGATGGCAGCACAGCCTTCTGGTGTGTAAGCCACTCCTCCCAGTTTGCTGTCATCAGCAAACTTGCTGACAGGGCATTCTATTCCTTCATCCAAGTCACTGATGAATATGTTGAATAGTACCAGTCCCAGTACTGACCCTTGAGGCACTCCACTAGATACAGGCCTCCAACTAGACTCTGTCCCACTGATCACAACTCTCTGGCTTCTTTCCTTCAGCCAGTTCCCAGCCCACCTCACTACCTGATCATCCAGTCCCCACTTCCTGAATTCAGCTGTTAAGGATGCTGTGGGAGACTATGTCAAATGCTTTACTGAAGTCAAGATAGATCACATCCACTGCTTTGTCATAATCTATCCACCTGTTTATGTCCTCATAAAAGTCTATGAGGTTGGTCAAGCACAACTTCCCCTTGGTGAAGCCATGTTGACTGCCCATAAAGACCTTCTTATCCTTGATTTGCCTTGGGATGCCACCAAGGATAAGTTATTCCAACACCTTCCCAGGTGAAAAATGAAATTGAAGAAGTTTGTTTGAAATACTGCAAGAATTCAATGTTATAGACCCTCTCCACATATAAATTTTTCAGGAACAAACTTATTTTGTGTAATTTTTAGACATATGGAAAAACATTTTGAAATGTTTCCAGGAATCATCAGATACTATGAATGATTAAAAAGGAATTTTCAAAATATATTTTAAGTAAAGTAAAATTATTAAGAAATTATTTTTGCAGGATTTTAGGACAATGAAATTTCCATTTTTAAAAGCCAACTAAAAAAATTCCGTTAGTGTTTGATAGCTCAAAATTCTTGAAGAAGTATTATAGACTTCTCGTCACTGACAAATATTAATACTTTGGTGTTTTTTAAAAAAAGGTCCACAAATATCTCTAAAATGGTAACCTTGAGATGTATACATTCAAGTTGATTCCTCATGTACCATCTTAGCCCTCTGCCCCAGCATACCTCATCTGTCTTCTTTGAAGCCTGTACCCAACCTTCACAGCACTCCTGTCCCATCAGTGATCCCACCACATATCTGCATTTCCAATGACATTGCTGTGTCTGCACACAGACTTTAATTTCCTTCAATTCATACCCTAAGCTGCATGTTAATGTATTGGTCTCTGAAGTGGATTATCCCACTCTCTTGTTAGCCTTCTACTCAGGGAAGATTTAAAACCACACATGACAGTGTCCCATGCATGCTACTCCTCTCTTTTTTTTTCCCAATGACATGCAGGTTTTGGTCTCTGTCTCTTTATGAATCCAATTTTAAACCTTTATCAGAAGGTTAGCAAGCCCTTTGGCAAAGGTGAACCTGCCTTACTTGGTCAGGTGAACTAATAGTCTCCATAGAAATCCTGTATTTTGAAGAGGGCCATAAAAACTAATCCCTTGCCAGCAACACCAGCCATGCAGCCAGGCATTGATCCACTGGAAACATCTATTGTGGTCCAAGCTTTTCTCTCTTACTGTTGGGATCAAGGAAAACACCATCCCAGCCCTTGTCTCCTCCACTGCAGCTCCAGCAGGTTACACTCACTGTAGGTCAATTCAGTCTCCTTGAGCAGTATTGCGCTCATCCTTTGAATCAATAACAAGGAGCAGCAGTGATAGAGTCAACAAGTCTTGGCAATCTTTCTATAGTGTCATTGGTCTGGGCCCTGAGTCTGTACCAACTGCCCCAGTAAATCTTCCAGTCTGTGGATGGATGCCTCTGTCCCCTGTCAAGGGGGAGTTTCTAACCACCCCTAGTTTCTTCTTTGTGGAGCTGGTTTGGATCTGTCAGTGACATGCAACAAAACTAGATGCTTCCCATGACAAACTGTCTCTTTCTCTCCTATTTGCAAAGCTCTACTTCTGCTGTCCATCTGAACATCTGCATGTAGAAAAAGAGCTTTCTTGATTCTAGTGGTCAGAAGCATTCAACCTTCAATATAAGACTATGTCCTCCATGTTTCTCCTGTCAAATGAAACCTCTGACCATTTCTTCTCTGCAATTCTGGACAATGACCCTGTGCCCAGAAAAAAACACAGGTTAAGTGACTCTTCATATGTGCTGTTTTTTTTGCCTTTCAGTTACCTAGGATTTTTATTTCTCATTTTCGATGGGCCAATACTCATACCAAGCTCACCGAAGAATTTTTTATTTCAAGGATAGAGATATCTGACTGATAAATAATTTAGATCTCAGTGAAGGAAGCCAGAGAAAAGACAAACCTGCTCTGGCTCTGACTTTTCCTGTCCAACAGCTCTCAGACCTGATCATCACAACCTCCCTGATCAAGAACCACCAAGGACCTCAGCTATCAGTCCTAACTGCACAACACTGAACTCTTGACATTTCATCTTGTAGGTCATCTAGAATACAGGTGTCCAAGGCTAACAGATTTGTATATGTATCAATGATGATTTACACTGCGTGAACTTCAGCACAAATATTTTGTTAATGAGTCAATTTTAAAGTTTAAAATTGGACAGATATAAAATTGTCCTGAAGACTCCCATCACAATAAGCTCTGACCCTCTGATATATTACGAACAAACACACTATTCACATATGTCTATATATATTCACACACATAAAATATATTTACACATCTGTTCAGTCACAATATTAGCACAAAAAATAGTTATTTCAGTGCTTTCTGTGAATGAGTTGTATGCTTCATGTATTACTTTGCCTATTGATATACTGTTAACCCTTATAGCACAGAGCTAAAATAAATGTCTTGAGCAGCATAATTATTTGAAATTGTAGATATAATTTATTAAACATACTCATAACAGCTTATTTCTAAAAATTTAGTGAAAGATGAAATGTTATGGCAGCTGTCAGTCTCAAGAGTGTCAAAACATTAGACTATCAACCTTAAAATCACCTTAAAATACATAATAGTGCAATTTCTTACGTATTTCACATGGGAAAGAAAGTCAGTTTTCACTTATACTTCATTTCCCAAGATCCAATTATTAAAAAAAAAAAAAAAAAAAGCCCATAGCACATAGAAGGAAAAATCTGACACTTTTGAAATAAGTGGTAATGTTTTCATCAGCTTGTATAGCTCTTTCTCCTAATTAAAAAACATGTAGAACCAAAAGGCAATGTATCTAGTAGAAGATAATAAAATAATTGTTTTCTGGGAAAGATAAATAATACTTTATAATGGAAGGCTTTAGTCAGAAACAGGTTAGAGTAACCTTAAGCCTCAAAAAGTAATTTGTGTTTTCAAAGAGAAAGAAAATATTTAAAATTTAAAAGCTAAGTGTCATATAATGTTAATTATTCCTTTTTGTTCCAAGTAACATACATATCAGGCTATGATTATTAAAAAGGAGTGGAAAGATTTTTTTTTTTATTCTTTTTTCTTCCCCTTCACATTTTTACTTCCTCCAGATTCTATAGCAAATACTGTTTTTTCCATTACTTTTGCCATATGATAAGAAGATTGAAGTCTTTAAAGATAGTCATAGAGAGCTAACATCTTTAAACTAGAAGACAAAATTGTAACAAGAACCTACGTCAGAGGTTTTAGATTCAGCTGTACTGATTAAAAATAAGGCAATACTTTCATTAGATCATAGAACCATAGAATGTCCTGAGTTGGAGGGGACCCGTAAGAATCTTTGGGTCCAAGTCTTATCCCGGCATATGACAACTCCACAGTTCACATCATGTGTCTGAGGGCATTGTCTAGTCTCTCCTTGAATACTGACAGCCTTGGGGCTGTGACACCTCCCTGGGGAGCCTGTTCCAGTGCTCCACTACCCTCTGGGTGAAGAATCTTTTCCTCATGTCTAGCCTAAACCTGCCCTGGCATGTCTTGCTACCATTCCCTTGAGTTCTGTCATTGGTTGCAAAAGAGAAGACATCAGTGCCTACCCTTCCTCCTCCCCTTGTGAAGAAACTGTAGATTGTGAGTCTCACCTTAGTCTCTTCTTCTCCAGGCTGAACAAACCAAGTGACTTTAGCCACTCTACATGCGGCTTCCTCTCCAAACCCTTCACCATCTTTGTAGCCCTCTTCTGGACACTCTCCAGTAGCTTTATATCTTTTTTACCCTGTGGCACCCAGAGCTGCACATAATGCTCCAAGTGAGGCAGCACCAGTGCAGAGCAGAGCAGGACAATCCGCTTCCTTGCCTGGCTGGCAACACTGTTCTTGATGCACCCCAGGACATGGTTGGCCCTTTTATAGACACACTAAATATGAAGTTCTCTTCCTCCAGCAAAAGAATCCCTAAACAACTGAAGACCACTGGAGATGCATAAAAATGAAGTTCTGAGGGAGAAATTTGCTTCAATATAGTCTTTATGATGTTATCATTTTCCATTTTAATGTTGATGTTGACACAGCTTTTTAAGAGTTGCAAATATCTGTCTGGATGTACCATATGAAAAATGAGCTGTCATACAGAGAGAGATAGAAGCCAGAATAATTTAGGATTTGCTGAACTAGTAACTTAATATTTAAAATATTTCCACATGATCTTCCTATGACCTTATTATAAACATAAAATAAATTTTTAAACATTCTAGTGTTTTGATTAAAGTTGATTTACTGATTTCCAGAATGATACATAGGTGCATCTCTGTCTATTTCAACCATCTTAAAACTGGTTCTGACGGGAGGTAGGTGTATAAATGAAAATTATGAGTAAGGCAGTATAGCTCAGAAAATTGTTAATGTACTTAACAGATTTAGTAGTAAGAATACCAGTGTATAGTATTAATCAATCCATCAGAGGAGAAATAATAAAAATAGCCTAAGGAAAGATCTTATAAATCAGAAAAAATGAGAAAAAAAATGTATGCTCTTAAACACTATTTTTGAAATTAAGTAGCGTTTGTCCTTCCCTATAATGACTCTGCTTTTTGCACTTGTAGTGAAAAGCATGTAGATAATTTAAATCAGGAAAATAGGTTAGATTCTATTTCCTAGAAATCCATGCTACCATATTGATGGGAGTACTGTTCATGTCACATTGATGTGACTATTATTAAACTTCTCATTAAAAACAATAAACAAATACCAAATCCCCACTTTTTTAATGTATATTTTGTATTTTTCATGTTTTGCATGTCTTTTGTAAGATATTAATATTCCTTTTATATTTCTGAAGAAAAAATGACAAAATCTCTTCTGCAAAAATCCTAACAAATTTTTTAAAAGTCATATTCTGTTATCTTTTGTTTTCAACAAAACAATATAAACTGAAACTTTTTATCAGAACCTATGGTTTACACTGAAAAATATTCAAGTCTGGTTATAATACAAATCTTCAAGACCTAATTCAACACAACAGCTTTCTGACAAACTTTACAGATTAGACAAAGAGCTATTGTTTCTGCTTTTAACCTTTCAGTGGAAACATCTCAGCAGCTGAAAACAAAAACAAAACCAAAAACAAACAAAAAGGGAGATATTTACAAACTCCAGACTGTAGGTAGCAACTTCTCATACTGAGACAATATTCTCATTTGTCTGTTGAGAGACAGTTTACAATTTCTCAGTTGGAACTATGATTAAGCATGTGTACTGCAAACCTGGCAATGTTACAATCCATCCTTCTAATATCTTCTAAGAGAAGGCACTCTGGAATTGACACATAACCATGCGGTCTGACTGTTTGACTGTGTTTAAGTACTGTAACAGCTCTACAAGGAATGGATCCCTTGTTAAAACAGCACCAAGGTGTTAATGCAAACTGTAGTGGAACTGTGTAACCAGTTATGATGTTAATAACATGGGGGACAAGCTATTTGTCTTCGTTTTATGCCCTCTGCTGTACCTACACACACTGCTCAACGGGAGCAGAAAGTGTTAGGCAATGATTTGTGACACTGTAACAGCCCAGACTGACTTTCAAAGTACTGTGAGGGACTACAGTGGGTCCGTGATTCCCTGACAAAGGGCATGGGAACAAAAATTAGCCTTGAAGACATTAAGGCCTATCCGTGAGAGAGAAGGGAGTGAAAGAGTAACACTGATGGTCTATGTCGTTTGTCCATCTGAACCGCGACAGAGTACAGAGAGGGAAGAATGTGGGATCAGAGCTTATGCATGCACAGGACAGGAGCAGGATGTTTCTCAGGATGAACTGGGTGACAGAGCACTTTTCAGCTCAGTAAATCAAGGCACCTTTTCACTGGTATTAAAAGCAGAGGCAAGTGAGGAAAAGGGCCAAACAGCCCTCCTTATGCTATGTCCAAATGATACTTCGCTGTTGTCAGGGCTTTTTATTTAACTCATACTGATGATGTAGCATCACACTGTTGAAGATTGCAAAAATTTAATATTGATGCACAGAGCCCGCTGGTTTGACAGAATTTTGTGGTGATGTATGGATGAGGAAAGCAGTCTTCTGAGCTTATATTTCTGAATGCCCACAGACACGGCAGTTTGAGAGGTCTCAGAAAGAAAACCAAATAGCTATTACTAGCTTCATTTATGTTGATTATGTTGCCCTATGCTGGACCCTCTCCAGCAGTTCCCTGTCATTCTTGAACTGAGAGGCCCAAAACTGGACACGATATTCCAGCTGTGGTCTCCATCATGGGAACCCTCCACTGGACTCACTCCTGTACATCAGGGTCTGTTCAATGCTATGAGTTCAAGCCTGGACTAAAAGGGCAGTCCTCCTAGTTCCAAGCAATTATTTGGGATCCCTTTATCTTAGTGGTGCAGATGCAGGTGTGGAAGTAAACCCAGGTATTTTGAATGTATTGCCTCTCATAACTAAGTACTTTTTAAAAATTTTTTTTGGTAAATAAATAGGTTTTTAATAAAACTGTAATGCTGCCTTTTCAGAATCCTGAATTTTCTGCTGTTCTGTGTACATATCTTCTAATAAATTCTTCACAAGAAATTACCTAAAATGCAGGAAAAAAAAAAGTTTAATCTATAGATCCCAAGTCAAACTTGCTAGGCTACCATTTGGAAAAGCTACTAATTTATCAGTACTGTGAATGTACTTTCTAGATGTCTTCAAGAAAAAAAAAAAAATAAATACACATGGGACCTGCATATGCAGGGAAAAGTTTCTGACTATGACTGCACTTTAAAATAAGTTGCAATTACGAACAAGAGGCACTTACATTGTTTTTCCTGAAGATGGGAACTTTATGTCTAAAAAGCTTCAGTAGTTTTCTTACATGCTTTGAATTTTTAAGTGAGAAGAAATATATACTTCAGTTACACGTAGGTGAAAAAAAACCCCTATTGTTATCTTGCTAGAGATTGTATGGAGTGGAAGAGCATTCAGCATATTTATCTTAAGGGTCTTATTAGCATGTCATGTCTGTACAAATACAAAAACTCACCTCGATGACTGACTGTAAAATCTTACCTTTGAGATCACTATATTGAGTTATATATAATAAACAAGAAAGACATTATTTTAAAAAATAACATAGTCAAGTTACAGATACTCATAGAATTAAATACAACAATTTATATTGGAAAAGACATTTTTAAAAATCATCAGGTCCAGTCATTAACTTAGCACTGGCAAGTCCACCACTAAACCATACCTTTAAGTGCCACATCTACACATCTTTAAACATCTCCAGGAATGGTGACCTAACTACTGCCCTGGTCAGTCTAGTCCCATGCCTGACAACCCTTTCTGTGAATAATTTTTTCTTAATATCCAAACTAAATCTCCCCTGGCACAATCTGAGGACATTTCCTATTGTCCTATTGCTTGTTATTAATACTTGGTAGAAGAGACCAACACCCTCAACTTTAGCAACTCTCAAGATATAACTGAAATAAGATCAGATAAGATTTGCAAGATAATAAAAGTGCAAGATGTTTCTTGTGGTAGGATTGGATTTCAGGATTACACACATTTTGGCTTCAGTAAATCTAGGGCAGAAATCTGTTTTTCAGAGGTTTGTTTGCACCCCAGTGGTCTCTTTGGAACTATATAGGACAAGTATAAGAACTATGATGGAAATGTAAGAAAAATCTCAGAATGTGCTTAAAGGTTACTTTGAAAGTAATTTTTACCACTAGCTAGAATTGCATTTTCTCATATCTGTAGCAGATATCTGCTTTTTACTTAAATGAAACACGTAAATTTTATGTCAGATCCTTCTTCCTCAGCAAATATTTAAAGTTATTAATTGTTTGCCTGTTCTAGATTTACAATCTGGATGACTGTTTAGCATGAGGCAAGGACAAGTTTGGTAATTTCTAAGCTCAATATCAACTAAATGAACGTGTCATAACAACCCAACCCAAGATCCTGAGGGGGAAAAAAAAAAAAAAAAAAGACACAATTTGCAGTTAAAATTCGTTTTTTCAGAAAAGCTCTATCCCAGAGTTAGAAAGACCTGATGGAGTGACGACTGTTTCCAGCTAGTAAACGTGGTTTTTTACTTAATCCTTGAGTATTTCAGGCTGAAAAGAAAGATTTATTTTGCCTTACCTATTTCAAAGATCAGTGATAACATTCTTTTGATAAATTCCTACATGGAATCACAGTGTAGACAATGAAGCAGAACAGAACCCACCGATCCAGGACTATTTAATTAAACAGGCAAACCAAAGACCTTTTCAAAATATCACCTGAACGGACTATTGAGAACATTTAGTACTTTCAATCAATACTGATTAACCTTTCCTTCCAAACCAAAATCCTGCTGAGAGATCTGTTGAAAAGAAAGGACACACAGCTAAATTCTGTATAAATAGTTGTATTAAATTAAATTAAATTAAATTAAATTAAATTAAATTAAATTAAATTAAATTAAATTCTTATAAATTAATAATTCCTTATAATTTCTTAAAATAAATTCTTATAAAAATAATGTGTAGCCAGGAAAAACCATTGACTGAACAAGAGTGCTTAAACTTTGGTTTTTAATCTTAAGGAAGAACCTTCATAGTATTTTACTGTATATAAACCTCCTTCCCCCTGTTCCTCTGATGGTTTATTTATGGGGAGTCCATAATCACAGTTTATGGTTTCCTAAACATTGTTTCCATAATCTATAGTTTGTTCTTATCAAGACCACATCTAGGTCTCATAACCTCCCCCAATAGGATGAAATTACTTTCTACATCTGCCTGCAGATCTCATGTCTGAAAAACAGCAGAATGCAAAAAACTGCTCTGCCTAGGCAAAGAGAATGGAGACATATCATTTCCTTAACAAATGTAATTATTTAATAAAATAAATTATATCACTGACAAGGGCATAATGATCAAGTACTCTTTAATAATGATAAATACTATAATGGAGAACAGAAATACGTATGTTAACCTCTTCCAACATTAAAAATATAATGACTTTGCTCTTTAACTGCCAGTGTGCAAAGTTTTAAACACCTACTATTGTCTCCAGGTGTGGGTTTTTTTTAATAAACATATGAAAGGTAAGAGAATTTTGGTTGTCTTTCCACATTCTAAAATCTAAAATAAAGAGTTATTTTAAATAATTATGACTAATTCATTTGTAAGCCATAAAAATTAATGTTCTCATACTTGAAATACTACCACAATTTATTACATATAAAGAATAATCCTTCAACCACAGATACACTTTACAGGAGTCTTGTTGAAATGCTTCTTAGTTTAAATCTTCATTTTTTTAAACAAGAATTTTACAGAAATACAACATACATGACTCTGTATTTACAAAATAAAATCTTTCAAGTAATGGTTGTACTGTTTTGAGCTTTTTGTTTAGAATTGTTTACGTTGACACATGGTTGCATTATACATACTTATCACTTTTAATACCTATACAAGTACTAGAAGGAAGAAGTGTGTTGCTTCATCACTGAACAGATTACAGAAAAACCTTTCAGAAAAACAGAACTGAATTCCACTTTTGTTTTGTGTCACAAGAAGATTTCCCCACTTCATGATTTTCTCACACCTTGGCATGAATAGTTTTTACTATCTGTCCAAGCATCTGCACGAAGCTTGAAATAGCACAGCTGATGATGGAGAGAAACTGGTAGACACACAGAAAAAGATTATCATGTTATACTTCTTTCAAACGATGTATTATATATTCCAAATTTCTAATCCAACAGTTTACCTCAGCTCTAAATCACATTCATGAAGACAATTAAAAGGAGAATACTGAGTAATACTCAAATACAAAACTAATTAGCAGAACGCACTGTGATTAAGTTACACAAAAACAAAAAAACAACAATCTTAAACATTCTTTTTCTGATTGAACTCCTAGTGACAGAAGATTAAGGCAGCAGATGTCTTTAGTAATCTAGCAGTGCTTTACTAGGATTTTACAGCAGGAACACACCTTACTTTTATGTTCAAAAGGCTGAATAATAATGCTACGTAGGAAGTGTTCTCCATTAAATGAAACAAGGTACACTAAAAAATATAAGCATGTATATTATATGCAGTGGCATTTTGAAAGACTTTTTTTGTATTGTAATTCCTAAATTTGTTGTTTTGCAATATTTAACAAGATACAAGCATCAACATAGCAGAGGCTGGAATGCTTTATTTTGGGAGGAGGCACCTGCTATTTGAAGCTTTTTTCCTCATGTTTATTATTGTCATCTTAGGTTCCTTCATTGTATTCCTCCTTTGTCTTTATTCTCTCAAAATACCTTAATTTGGTCATCTGTAACACATCTGATTATATGGCTCTTTCTGCTCTGCCTCTCAATCTCCAAACAATAATGGAACAGTTTGATAAGAGTTGTTTATACTGTGCCAACTATTACACCATTCAGACTTTGCACATTACCACACTTTGCATGCATGAGTTTATCTAGGTGATGTTTTTTTTGTTTTGTTTTGGGTTTTTGTTGTTGTTTTTTTCCTTGTTTTGTTTGTTTGCTTGGGATTTGTTTGTTTGCTTGGGTTTTGTTTGTTTGTTTGGGTTTGGTTTTGATTTTTCTTGTTTGGTTGGTTGTTTGTTTGGTTGTTTTTTTGCCTAGATTTGTCTAGCATTTATGTGACCCAACTGGTACATACAATGTAGACTTTCACTTCTACAAGTATTTTTAAAATGTATACAACCAAATAGAAATATGTAAACACTGCAAGTCTGCAAATAATTAAAGTGGTCTAATAATTCTCACAGTTTTCCTAATGAATTCAGAGGGACCACTTACAGTCAAAGTATGCAACATGTGTGTCAGCTTGTCTGTGTCTAAAAAATGCACAGATTAAGGAGATTTCTAATAAGATAAAAGTTTACAGAAAAATATTGTGTTAACTGGGATAATGTACGTGGCTTAAAGAATGCCCTGCTTGGGCTTTAGAGTTAATCACCCTTCTGAAACAAAATGTGGTTTATTTTTTTCTATTCAGAGCTTCTCTGTGAAGCACATTTATCAAAGGAAAAACAGAGACCTCAAAAAAACATGAGGGAGAGCAGATTCAAGAGGTATCAATGTTAAGACAATAAAATCTACATGCAAAGGGTGGAGTTCAGTTCACTTATAGTACAGCAAAAATATACAGAAAAACCAAGGCATAATCCATTATGAAAGTAAATTTTTATTATATAAATTTCAAACATGCAATGGTAGGTCATAAATCATTATAAGAAGAGGATATATGTATGAACCAGTCAATTAAACTTGAAAGGTATGATAATATAAATTCAGATGACACAGGAATTAATAAACTTCTATTAGCCTATTACAAGAAATTTTACACACTAATGACTGAAAGTTCCATGGAGAAGATAGATGTATTTTCAGCTAGGCAGAATTTGTCACACCTGACTAAAGACAAAGGTACAGTACTGATAAAACAAAAAAATATTCAGTAATTAAATCCTTAAACATAGGGAGTGCTCCAGGATGTAATCAGTTGCTGAGGGGGATTTATAAAGTCTTTCTGTATGATTTTGTATAAAAATATATTTGAAGAATTTCACAATCTTGTAGATGTTTTTAATTAAGTAAAGTAGGGTATTCCCATGTGCCATAAAATGTGTCATCAATGACTCAAAAAGCAAACACAATTTTCAAGGGTGACAAGAGGGGTAGAAAATGAGAAATTGTAAACTGTTTTTACACTACTGAAGTCTTAACAACAGGTATTTTCTTTTGTTTTGTTTGTTTGTTTGTTTTCTTTTTAATATGAAGTATACAGGTAACACTCTGAACAGTCCTCAGTTTGGTATATATAATTATTTTCCCAAATTTCACTCCAAAGTTTCAACAACAGTATCGTCTCACTTCACCCTTGCTGCTTGTACCTGCACAAACACATGCCATGGGATAGAGAAGCAGACAAGAGTACAAAAATAAACATTTACAAACCAGCCATCATGACATGACAGAAGAACAGCCTGCCTGCCTGCTCAAGGACTGCCCCTTCAGAAATTAAAACCTCTTATCCTGCCTGGATATAAAGAGTTTATGATGATTCAACATGAAAATAGCCCACAGAAATCAGATGATATTTGGTTTGTTGTTCCTGGTGTTTTTACAAGCATAACTGACTCCAGATATGTAAGCATGTGAGCTATATATCCAGATCCAGAAAAATAAATGGTTATACACTGGTTACATTTGCATTAGGGATACCAGTAAGAAACTGTAGAAATACATGATAAGCTTTTGTATTTCATATGGTTCAGATGCTTTTTTCTGTGCTTCTGAAAATAATACAGTTGCTTTCAGATTACTACTGCAAATTCCTTGTCTTTTAATACTTTATTTTGTACTGCTGTTTATCAGACTATTTCATTCAACACTCGGTCCTGCACTAGGATTTGAATATACCTTTCAGTGAGAGCTGGCTTCATATAGTTTTGTTTGTTTGTTTGTTTGTTTGGTGTTTTGTTGTTTTTTTCTTCTGAGCTACTGTGTCTTCCATTACTTTATTTTTGCATTGTACTAGCACTTGGTGGGCTTCCCTTCCCTTCCCTTCCCTTCCCTTCCCTTCCCTTCCCTTCCCTTCCCTTCCCTTCCCTTCCCTTCCCTTCCCTTCCCTTCCCTTCCCTTCCCTTCCCTTCCCTTCCCTTCCCTTCCCTTCCCTTCCCTTCCCTTCCCTTCCCTTCCCTTCCCTTCCCTTCCCTTCCCTTCCCTTCCCTTCCCTTCCCTTCCCTTCCCTTCCCTTCCCTTCCCTTCCCTTCCCTTCCCTTCCCTTCCCTTCCCTTCCCTTCCCTTCCCTTCCCTTCCCTTCCCTTCCCTTCCCTTCCCTTCCCTTCCCTTCCCTTCCCTTCCCTTCCCTTCCCTTCCCTTCCCTTCCCTTCCCTTCCCTTCCCTTCCCTTCCCTTCCCTTCCCTTCCCTTCCCTTCCCTTCCCTTCCCTTCCCTTCCCTTCCCTTCCCTTCCCTTCCCTTCCCTTCCCTTCCCTTCCCTTCCCTCCCCTCCCCTCCCCTCCCCTTCCCTCCCCTCCCCTCCCCTCCCCTCCCCTCCCCTCCCCTCCCCTCCCCTCCCCTCCCCTCCCCTCCCCTCCCCTCCCCTCCCCTCCCCTTCCCATTTTTCAGTAAATTCAGTAATGAATCCTCAGAATGTAACACACAGAATACCAGGTGCCCAAACTCCAAAACACAGAATTAGGAAATCCTCCATAAAAACAATAATGGAATAATCTGTCAGTTAAAGAATTGTCATGAAGACGTTTAGGCAACATCTAGTGACTAATAGCAACTGAATATTCTTGCCATATGGGCCACTCACTTCAGAATTTCACTCCCCAGTTTTATAATCCATGTACCTTTAGGGACCTCCTGTGAATCTTAGAAAAGTAGGGATGGATTTGAAGATAATATTTTTATTAATAAATCTTTTTAAATGAATATAGCCAGTAAGAAAATAGTGAGTAGAGGAAGCAATGATAAATTGGAAATCAAATGAATTAACATGATGAAACCACAATACTTTAATCAGCAACACTCATCTGAGTTATATTTATTTATTAGAATATACAGACTGATTTAAAACCTGATGTGAAATCCAAAAAGTAGAAGTGCACAACTTAAAACAAATCAGTCTGAAATTGTCAGAATTGAGTCTGAATCACAAGTACAAAATAGTGCTACTACAGAAATGTGATGTCTCGTTTTCTTTAATTTATTTAGTCCATTCTTTAGCAAATGTTGCCTGTCATATTTGGAGAGAAACATTGTCTATGAAATTTGCATCAACTAGGTTAGGCTATCTATCAAACTTTACATCAAGTTTTCAGGAAGCAAGAAGAATGCAGGATGCACACCTTGAAGCATTTTAAGAATGTGTTTTCTAAGGTACTCTTTTACTAACTATTCATAGTATTGTAAATAAAAACAGGGAAATAAAACTAAATACGTGCAAACAGATGGCTGTATTAATACAGCCCTGAGTGCTAGATAATATTTTGTTTTTCTCATCAGGGCTTATTAGCTTGGCTAATCATCATGCCAACTTCTGCTACTGGGTTTGGAGTACTCATAGAGCAACTAAATCTCTGTCTGTCTAGACCATTGCCAGAGACAGTGTGCCGGCAAACTCCAAGAAACTTACTTTAAAATGTTGCATGTTGTTTTTTTGTTTGTGTTTTTTAGTTTTAGTTTGTTTTTTTTTTTTTTCCCTAGCTTTCAAATGATTTTGCAGATTTCCAGTGCAATATCTTTAATTTTCCACTATCCTTTTAAAGTTGTGCGTGCCAGATGTGGGTTCTCATTTCTGCTACTGGATTTATCTTGGCACAGTTATCTACATACTTCCACTCCCATCATCCCTAGCTAGACTGGAACAGAACCCTCTTGATCCTCTCTACTGATCCTTCACTAGGTAGACTACATTTAGTAGATTGAGTGTATCGGAACTGTGGAAGAGTAACAAGGAGAAGAATTGTAAACATGCTCAAGTGGCCCGCAGCTGAGGTATAAAGAAAACACATACCTCACACTAATTGTTTTACTGACCTTGTTTGCTTGACACACACACAAAAAAGGAAAAAAAATAAAAATAAACACCAAAGAAACAAACACAAACAACCAAACACAACAAAACCCAACCCAAAACAAAACAAACAAACAAACAAACAAACAAAAATAACCAAGAGCCAACACTAAACTTTAGTTATTTTTCCCAAAGGTAAAAAAAACATGAAATTTTTTTTAGATGTTTCCCTTGTTATGTATGTTCTTTTCCATGAATAAAACAAGCAAACAAAAAACCAAACCAAAACAAACAACAAAAAAACACACAAAAAAGTTTATGTCACACTGATTTTAAGCTCACAGGTAATTTTCACCATTTCTTTCTGAAAAATCTCCACCAACCTCTCAAAAATGAATGTGAACATAGCTATTACAGTGATTAAAAGTAAAAACATTGTGAAATAAAAATCACAGCTTTGCCTGATTTATTTCTGTGATTCTGTGATTTTTTAGTTACACCTAGTAATGATGCAGCACTTCTTTCAGTCTTAAAAAATAATCCAAACTGTATTGTATGTGCTCTGAGTCACTCTAGGAACTACAGGTATCTGGGGGCAAAAGTTTAACCACTGATTTCAAGCATCACAGGTAGAAGAAAGGAAAGTCATCTTTTAATATCTCGATATCTGAGTAACCAGGATCTAGGCCTCATTGCAGACAGCTTCTAGACTGGAGATAGTTTAGCTTCTGAAATGTACTCTGAGCATTTTTAACTTAGACTCACAGCATTTTTAATAGCTCATGACTTTAACAATGTTAAACAAATTGCTTAAATAATTTATTGAAGTAAGTCACTATAACTGTTATGTGTGGATGAACTAATGGAAACTAACAGACATTTTCTTCTCACAAGTGAAACTGTTTATTATTTTCAGACTTTTAGTTTTCCACTAGCTCCTTCACTAAGTTTCTGAGGAAAGCAGACTTTCTTTAATCCTATTGTCAAGCGTCTGAACTCTGTAAAGGTATTTTGTAAGCTGTCCAAATTTAATCTGTATCTAAGATAACCCAGCTAGCTGGAAACTAGTTTTCCCTAGTTTCCTATAAATAGCAAAGGAAGTATGTTACATTTAAATTTTCATAATAACATTAAATATGGTCTCACTAAGATTGCTGTGGGAAAGAAAAAGGTGTTTTCTTTGGATTCAAATGAATATGTGGGAATTTTTATGGGGGAAAAAAAAAAAAGCACGTGGAAGATAAATCCATTTATTTGTTCTTTAAAAAAAATATTGATGATAACATTTGCTTTTATGGCTTTACATGGTTTCAGGTCATACACCACAGTGTAAGATAACAGTAGACAACAGGAGGTCATGAATGCAGATACCCATCCAAAAATCATGTAGACATAAACAAACTTAAAATCTGATGTAGTAACTCTGTAAAATAACTAGTTTATAGCCGTGATCAAATCAATGCACAGCCTTAGCAAAGCCCATTAGGATGACAGATCTTTTCAGAGTGACAAAAAAGCCCTATATGCAAAGGTACATATGTATGTAGACACATCACATTGAGATGTCAAACAGTTCAACTGTCCGAAGAGTCCTTTGCTTTTACTTTTTATCTTCTAACTAAGCACAAGTATACAATGGTAGTTAAAAAGTATTTCCTACTATTTGTTACATACAATTGAATTTCCATTTTCTCCATGCTCTGGAAAAAGACTGTGGTCTTTCTTTTCTGTAAATGCACAAGCAATTTCAGCTTTGAAACTCCTTTGTTTACTAACAGTTACCTTCTAGTTACCAATAAGCAAGACATATCATAAAACTGTAATGTAAAATGTTCCACAGTAATGGCACTACTCTTTCAACAATTGGTCTTGTCGTGTTCCACCCTAGCACTAGTATCCCACTGCTGATTTTATAGTTTCCTCTTTTGCATAAGATCTTAAAAATGAACGGTAGGAGAAGGCAGGAAAAGATACATCAAAAATTACAATCAATATAAATGTATTTCTGTGTAAAAAGAAAACTAATTCTGAACTCCACTATTATTGAAAAACCCTTTCAAACATCCCATCTTTTTCACCTTTCAGTACAACTCATCTTCACATCTCAACACCGATTAAGAACAATGCAAGGTATCTCAACATCTACAGCTACAAAAATCATATCTGTTTTAAACATAGCTTTATCCATATCTGTTTTATTCCACCTCCATGTGGAATATTCCACTTCCACCTTCTTCTTCCTTTAGGAAACTCAGAAGTTGTAGCTAAAATCAGAAGTTTTTCTAACACTTAGAATGGACTTTTTTTTTCTTTTTAGATCACAAAAGATATACTGATAATTTCACGAAAGTCACACATACAAAACTTATAAACATTAAAACCCTTATGGTCACAGATTTGAAGGGTCTGCCAGGCCATACAGGATATTGAACTCTTTCACCTTTTTAAATACTACTGAGAAGTTAGAATATAATAGTTTGTTAAAATTCATAATCTTATCTCTTTCATTTCTATTTAAAAAATTATGCCTTCTGAGTCTAAAGGGGAAAGTTTAATTACATTTAGGCTGTGGAAATCACTATTTTAACCAAAACCTGTACAATCTCTCATTTAAATATTAGAAATATTTAGTTTCATGAACAAATAAATGTAGAGCTTACACATTTCTATTTACAAGCTATGCCCTTGTTGAGAGCTTCTCATCTTTTTAAAGAGATGTATAGCCATCATGAGGACTCAGATTTCATACTAACAGGCAAGAAGTTTAATTTAGTATCCTGTTAAATTCAGTTCTTGCCCAAGACCCTGCAGAACCAGATTGTTTCCAGAAATTTCTTGAGTACTAACTACTTTCTTTAACCTATTACATTTCTTCTATCCTGAAATCATGCTTGTCTGGCTGTCTTGCCAACACGTGTACAATGTAAGTCTCAGGAAGTAATTTAGACAAAAACTAACAGACCGCAGGTCTCAAAGGAAGTGTTTTTACCATACTATCGTCACCGCCAAACATGATGTAGGTGGGTTTTTGGCCTAAAGACTAAAAAACTTTTTTTCTTCAGTGTCCTTGAAGACTGAAAAGCCACACTTTGGCTTCCTAGCTCCCCAGCCACTACAGTATGCTTTTATGTCCTCATAAAAATATAGAAGATATAATGTCTAACTATAGATAGCGAAATATAATTTATGTATAAAGATACTTAAATATACATATATAAGTGCAAATATAAACCTGTCTAATTCTGTTAGAATGAGGAAGCTTTTCATTTACAATAAAGGCTCATTTGTTGCACTGAAATGGATGGCTATTTGTTGTATGATTATATGGGTTACATGATTATATGTTATATGATACAAAACCACAATGCTGAGTAAAATAAATAAAAATCTGAGGAAGGAAAATATTTAAATAGAACTTCAGTGACAGAGTCAGAAAAAAACCCCAAGAATATACATCTTTAAAATATTACAAAGCTTCAAGCTCACTGGTCATACAAGAAAATCTGGGCTTCTAAAATTCATAGTGTGGCTTGTCTAGGAAGCTGAAAGTGAAAGGAAAAGCTGAGAGCAGTGGGAATACTTTAAGCTCCCAGACATATCTTTGCTTAAAAATTATCACTTGTAAAGTATTTGTTTTCCAGTTTGCCTCAAAACACAAAAAAGGCATTGAATTTCTGTTCCCATTTGGAACCAAAATACTTCTTAAAAATCCAAAAGCCTGTAATAAAAGGGAGAGTTTCCATCCAAATATTATAAGGATGTCACTGTCAAAGGTTTTTGTGACAGACCAACTCTTTATATTCAGCAAGACCTCTTGATGTTACCACTGATGATATGTTGTTACGATTTTGTTTGACTGGCAGTCACCAGGGACTCCAAATCTTTAATAGCAATTTTTACTCCTTTTCTTTTTTTTTTTTTTAGATTCAGTTTCTCTGTCTAATTTATGGAACCTTTTATATCATTTTTTATTCCACCATCTGTTTGCAAAAGGCCTTTTGATGTATTTTTGGATAATAGAAAAGTGTTGATGTCTGAAAAGAAATTACATTTTCCTATACAACTTAAAATATTCTCTTACTGTCAAGAGATACTCCAAAGGTAAAATACTAGAAGATTGTGACATCTATCTATACAAGCTGATTGATGGGGGTATAACAGCAACATAAAATGGAGGAACAGCTAAATTGGCAGCAGACGATTATGTAGCAAGAACTAAAGCTGTAAATAAACTCTTTTCACAAATGAGCTTGAAACTACCTGAGATGGCATATAAAGGAGAAATATTAACATAATATTTTTGAAAGCATCCTCACCAAAGGAATATATACTTGGTCAACCAGAGACTGATAAATGTAATGCTCTTTAGAGATCCGAAATCTAACTCACTTTATACATCCTTAGGTAAAAAAGGTACCTCAAAAGCAAAGGGCAAATAAGCCACTTATACACATTATCAAAAAACTTATTTTGAAATGGAAAACAAAATTACTGTAAACCAAACAACTCTACATGCAATGTTAAAAGGAATAAAGAAATATATTCTGGCCAAACTGACAGTAGAAAATATAAGGTAAACAAATGAGAAAAGCTAGAAAATGACTGTAAACCAAACAACTCTATATACAATGTTAAAAGGAAAAAAAAATACATTCTAGCCAAATTGAAAGTGGAAAATACAAGGCAAACAGATAAGGAAAGCATAGAGAAAAAACATCTGAAAATCAAAATCATAGGGAAGTAGTATAAAAGAAGGTCTGTGATATGTGTCATAGAAACCATGTGTAGAGCTCTGAGATCAAAATGAGCAGTTTGATGCCATAAGTCAAGAAATAAGTGATGGATTCATCTTATGAGTTAAGTGACCCGAGGAGGAGGAAAACAAGATCATGTTAAGAGCAGCATTAGGAACTTTTTTTTGAAGCAGAGCAAAGGAATATGGAAGTTTTAAAATAATAATCATGACATGTGAAAGGATTATAGCACTGGGCAAGGTGGAAAAATAAGTCTTGGTGATATTTCAGTGTGAAGGCTTAAATAAGGAAGGGAGCATTATTTAAACACTTCTGTAACAGTGGAATGTAGCTCATCAGACCAGACTGACTGTTACTCAGTATTTAAAGCAGCATTACCCTTTCTTTTACATGAAGTCATGCCTTTCTAAGGAAAAATACGTGGTTTTTTGAACATCTAATTATATAAGGTCCATGCATATTTTGGGTGAATGGCTTCTTCTTAGGAAAAAACATTTACTTATTTCAGGGACTATAGATGAAATGATAGTTTTGAGGCTTCTGTCACAATGCAAAACTCAGAACTAAAAACCACATTATTTGCCTTCAGAGAAGTAATAAATAGGTTGCTCAGAGAGACTATGGGATTTCAATTCTCAGGGACACTGGGAATGGACTGGCCCCAAGCAAACTGATTTAAGGTGGCCTTGCAGAAGGTCATACTTGGGTCTAGAGTGGCTCCTGCCAGCTAGAAGAATTCTGTGGTTACCCAACAGTAATTGTGAAAATTCTTATACAGTGTTTATTTCTTACACAAAAGCACTTCTGCTGAGAATACTCTTGTTGACTATGTCAAATGCATACCTGAAGCAGTTTTTAATTAGTGAGAGTAATATTGCTATCAATAAAGAATTGGGAGGAAGCTCTAAAATCAGATTAAAACAAAACAAAACAAACAAAAAAAAAGAAGTTTATATGTTCTCCAAATATGTCTACAGATGTTAATACAGTATATGGGCTGCAGGTTAATAGAGTTATATTAGTATCATCTGCAAGCACAAGAGAAACAAGAACTCACACTGTTTTTCTTGCTTTATAAGATTTCAAGAACAGCAGGAAATAACTTAGGAAACTCTTTTCTGAGATCAGGATTTCCAGGCCTACAGAGAAGGTCCATGCTTATAGCTGTCAATGAAAAATTGCTCTGAAAAGAGTATAACAGTTATATCTATTCCTTTTAGTTAGGACTGTACATATGATCGTGTGTACTTGGAAATGGTTCTAACATGATATAAAGAAAATCCAGTGCCAACAGGGTGATCCGGGTACAAATGCAACCAAGGCAGGACGAACACACAGGCTTCCTCAGAGCACCCTACCACAGTAATTAGATCAGCAGCTGAAGAAGCTGTCTTAGAATACGTGTTGATTTTAAATACACTTGGATCCATAACTGTTTTAAACTCTTTACTACAGTTGCCCCAAGACAAATCAAAGTGAAGTATTTAAATTCTGCTGTAGGGCTTTTTAGTACCATTTTGAAATCCTTGGTATGTTCCTAATTCCACACGTCTCAGGTTTCTGTTCCCAGATATTTTGCTGAAAGTAGAGTTGTTCTACATGTGCATATGCTGCGATGTATATAGTGTGAGAAACACCAGACAGCTATGCATGGAGAAGAATGACACCACCATCCAGGTATGCAGATGAACAAGATAAACACAACAGCTTTTGCTGACACAGCAAGTATGCTGAAAACTTATCAGAAGTTCAGGGTGGGTATGACACTCTGCAGTAGAGGAAAGTCTATTTTTCACTGACTTCTGCTTTTGGGATTCCAGTGACCATGCCAAATCTTCATTGTAGAGCAACACTAGCATAAGGATTTACTAGAGCGGAGATCCTTCTTCCATGGAATACTACATTTCCCTATATATCTGACTCCAAGACAACTTATAGGAGGGCACACTCTAATCAAACTGCATAATGTAGTGGCTAAGTTATATTGTTAATGTGGTAAAAATGCAACTATTTTTAGCAGTTCATTTTTTTCAAGGTTGTTATTCTAAACAGACACTATCAATTATGAAATATAACACTAACCCTTTAGTTCCCTAGGACATGTTCATTTACAGAAGACTTTCTTAATATGCAAGTATGTAACAAAACTAAGCAGTGCAACTGATCTGATTTTTCATCTGAAAGCTTAATCTGTCATTTTAAGTCATACACAATCAAGTCATAAATTCAGGAACTTTGGACCAGTTAGAGAAAAATTTTGTGCCAGACTGAATTTCCCAACTAGAGCATGACTTTATATCATGCAGAATGCTGGTACATTTCATTTAAAAAGGTTATATTAACAAAAAAACCAAAACAAAACAAAAAACACAAACAAACAAAAAAAATTACACTTTTATCTGGTTGTACATTCCATGAATCTTTATAAATACCTTTATATTTGAAGGCATATACCACATTACATAAGATACATAAAACTTAGCAACATTTACATTCAGGTGAAGCAGAAATCCAAATGTGTATATTCACATATATGAGCTTTCACATGTAAGTAAAATTTTATGTATGTGTGTACATGTCCATAAACTCATGCATTTATTTACTTAGATTCTCTTTTAGTTCCTTTTTAGTTTTCTCTCCTGTATGTGATACTAATTAAAAAGTAAGGAAAACACTTTGAAAAAAAACCAACCAAACAAACAACATTTGATACAGTTACTGCTATTTCAGAGTGTGTTTCTGATTCATCCCACCAACTCAGCCAATGTTTTGGCAAGGCAATTAGTATTTCTGTAGAATGCAATATTTTGGCTCATGACATAGCGACAAAGTATTTGTCTATTTTTTCACAAGTTTCAAAAGAAAGACAGGGATGGAATACAAGAGAAAAATATTTACTTTTGATTTAAGACATCTGTTTTCAAAATACTCACCCCAACTATTTTTACAAGGAGATACAAAATTCTATTTTGCAGTCTTTGCTCAGCTTTTTCTGAGGGCTGTAGAATATCTTCATTTCTATTACTACAGAAAAAATGGGGGGCAGGGTCGTTAAACAAGACTAAACAAATTAAGAATGAGAGTACTTTTCAATTACTATGGATAGACACTGTCATAAAGAAAGAATTACTAAAAATTTCTAAATTGATAATACTTGAAAATAATGTTTTTGTCCTACTAACATTTGCTCTGAAAGAACACTCATGGTGATGATACAAAACAGAATTTCTGTGGATGGGTATAAAATCTGACATAATTTGAACTTAAAGCGGAAGACTAAAAGCTCTGCAGTGGGATCTGAAACAGCTGGGTTGATGGGCTGAGGCCAGTTGTATGAGGTTCAACAAGGCCAATTACTGGGTCCTGCACTTGGGTCACAACAACCCCACGCAACACTATAGACTTGGGGAAGAGTCTGTAGACACTGGAGAGCTGGAGAGTTGCCTGGTAGAAAAAGACATAGGGGTGTTGGTTGACAGCTAACTGAACATGAGTCAGCAGTGTGCCCAGGTCGCCAAAAAGGCCAACAGCATCCTGATGTGTATCAAGAAGAGTGTGGCCAGCAGGACTAGAGAAGTGTTTGTACACTGTACTTGTCACTGATGAGGCTGCACCTGGAATACTGTGTTCAGTTTTGGGCCACTCACTACAGGAAAGGCACTGAGGTGCTGGAGTGAGTTCAGACCTTATCGCTCTCTACAGCTGCCTGAAAGCAGGTTGTAGTATAGGGAGTGTTGGTCTTTTCTCCCAAGTAGCCATTGATAAGACAAAAGGAAATGGCCTCAAGCTGTGCCAGTGGAGGTTCAGAATGGATATTAGGAAACTTTTCTTCACAGAAAGGGTTGCGAAGCACTAGACCAGACTGTCCAGGTGTGGGACTACAGTGGATCCATGGATTCCCTGACGGAGGGCATGGGAACAGAAATTAGCCTTGAAGATATTAAGGCCTACCCGTGAGAAAGATGGGAGTAAAGGAGTATCTGGAGATGTTAAGGATGTACCCGCGAGAGAGAAGGGAGTAAAAGAGTAACATTGATGATAGCAAAATTAGCCAATGAGATGTTACTGCTGTAACTTGTAACCAATAGAGAAGAGACACATTAATTGGTAAAACTGTATAAAAATGCACTTGTCGCAATAAATGGCATCTACTACTTTCATCCTGGAAGAACTTGGTCTATATCATTTGTCCGTCCCAACCGCGACATCTGGTGACCCCGACATGATCCTGTGTGAATTGGATCTCACATAAGAGGAGACAGCAGTGGAGCTGCGAACAGCCAAGGACGAGCTGGGGAGACGGAGCCCAATACAGCTGATAGAGCAGCAGGGGGGAGCTGCCGAAGATCCAGATCCTTGAAAGGACACCATGCCAAGAGTTGGTGAGCTACCAGGAACGGGGGGTGGAACTTAACTAAAGAAGAGGGTATTATATTGTCTACGTGAAAGTTGCTTCTGAAGAAGCAGAGTATTAGCCTTCTGGAACTGAATTTACGAAGGACATTACTATGGGGCAAAGCACTACTCAAAGATCCAAAGAAACGACTGAACTTTTAACAACATGGCACTTTCTGCTAGAGACTTTGAGAGGATTAAAAGAGCAACGCGAACAGGCAGAGACAGCAGAGGGAGGTGTCTTTCCTGGGCAAGACTTGGAAAAAAAAAAAAAAGGTGCACTGTTCTGAACCCCACTGTTACTATTGATTCTCCAGCACCGTTCAAGTGCACGTTATCTGATGATGAGGATGAGGATGAGGGTCTGCAGCATTTTCTTGAAAAGTTAAAAGGAAAAGGAGAATGTGTACGTGTTTCCCCGAGATCAGATAAAAACCATGAAAGACTCAAGCAAAATTAGACCTATGCAATGTAAAAGCTATAGATCATTTGGGACAGAACGACAGGGAATCGTTGAAAGGGGTGGGTATCCCCCAACTCTTGGAAGAGATGTTAATTGGCACACCACAATTACAGGCATGATTAGTTTCTGAAATCCTGAGGTAGTCAACGGACCTTGCATATCAAGCTACAATAAAGGTGCCTGAAACCGACAAAGCAGCCAAATCATTTGCAACTATTAATCAGGATCCCAATGAGAATTACATGCAATTTATTGACCATCTTCAAGAGGCCATCAATAAGCGGGTTGAAAACTTAGAAGCTAAGGAAGCACTAGTGTTGAAATTAGCAGTAGAGAATGCTAATGTTTGCTATCAACGTGTCACCTGCGAGTTTTACAGTACATATTACGTGTTTCTGTGTATTGCCTCTCTGAAAATCCAGCAGCTTGTCAGGTATGTGAGTTAATTGTTTTACTAGTTGTTTTTAAGTGCGCTGTAAAACCTTCTCCCCACTTTTCCCACTCGCGCTGCAAGCAGCCCTGTGCTTCCCCCCTCCCTCCCTCTTCTCATGGTTTTTACTAATGAGATGGGGTTGGAAATGACTGTTTTCAGTCGTGTTCCTAAGAAATCGGTATTGGTAGGTGTTTCAGAACATAGGAAAGCACTCAGAAATATGAGGAGGGAAGTTCTTGTGAAATATGACCAATGGTGGCTGCTGTGTAAGTTAGATGAATGGGAAAAGTGGCTGGAGGATAGAATCTTGAAGTATAATACTTTGTTGCAATTAACATTGTTTTTAAGGTGAGAAGAGCAGGACAAAATAAATCTCTACAAGAGATCATTAGATCACTACAAACAGTTTTACAGGTGTAACGGTTTGAACTTCAACAAGCTGAGAGAGATTTAACTGAAAACACACAGGTCACAGTAAACTTGCTGAAGTCTGCAAGATGCTTTCCTCATCAACCTGTTTTATTTGTGGGTATCTGTTTAAGCATGTTGCGGTTTTAGTAGGTCTTTGTTGTGTGGTACGGTGAGTTCACAGATTGTTAAATAATGAGAATCCATGGAGTCAAAATGTGCGTTTTGTGATAATACTGAAGATCATGAGTAATTTAGTTCTTTACTTTGTGAATGTGATGGTAAAATTTTGTGTGTAGTAGCTGTTACTTTTCTTTCTAGCATGTTAGCTTTATTCCAGCATTCAGACTTGCGCAACTCTGTGATAGGCTGTGTGTCATCTTGGTGTACTAAACTTGGCTCTTTTGTATGCACAGTAGGTAAAGAATCCTGTTTTTGGGATAACAGTTGTAGCATGTCGGATGAGACATCAATAAAAGCCTTGCCTAATCCAGCTTGCTGGAGCAGTGGGGGGGCGGGTGCCAATTGGGCTCCAGTGCGCACTGACCTGTTTTGTCAGGGAGACCCAGCGGTACCTCCACCTGGCTGAGCAGCAAGCAGTTCAAAGGTGCAATACAAAAATCGAGATATTGTCTTGAATAAGTGTAACTGTGATCTGTCTGCATATTTGAACTTGGTACTTGGTTTTTATATCTGAGCTCAGTATTTTAGTTTGCATACATATACATTTGGTACCAAAAGAATTTTGTTTGGGGAGAAAATGGGAACCGGTTCCACTGTTAAAATATCACCTTGCTCCCCCTTAGGATGCATCCTTACACATTAGAGCAACTTTTGGGGAAATATTCTGACAAAAGAAAACTTGAAATTATACTGTACTCGAATGCCACTTAAATGTGGAATTCTGGGTTTTAGTGCTGTATTGCAATTAATGTTGTTCTTCAGAACTTTGGAAATAATTGTGTGAAGTATGGTAGTGTAAGTTAATTTGCTAATTTCGAGACCAGAAAATAATTTAGATTTTTAAACTCTGATTTGCATTGAAAAAAACAAAACAAAACAAAACAAAACAACAAAAATAAACCCCACACCAAAAATAAAAACAGAAACAAAACAAAAACAGAAACAAAACAAAAACAGAAACAAAACAAACCCTAAATGCTATGATGGATGTGAACTTGGTTTTGAATGAGGTTGTATTTAAAAGTTGCTAGAATATGAACTGATTTGAATTTCAGGCCAATGTCAAGCTCCAAGATAAACTCAGCTCATTGTAACCAAGGAGTTTGCCAGAGCCTTCCACTTCATACCAGCAATTATGCCACCTGCGTGGCCTCGGCTATATCTAAACTGCAGCATGAAGACAAAGAAAACAAAGATGGAAAAATCCAGTTGACTGCTGCTAAGCAGAGAAAGGGGGGCTTTATTCCCCCTCCTCTGTCTTCTTTTCCTGTAGTGTTGTCATCCATCCTTGTTGTGGCACTGCATTGCTTCTCGGCTCTGAATCAGGGGTTGTTGGTGCTGTTTCTTTTTGATTCAGTCTTGTTTCTTAGGTTCCAGCACATCTGAGGACAGAGCTCATCATTTTACCTTCTTGCTGAAGTCAGTCTTTTCACACTGGTCAGCTTTTGGGGGTGCTCAGGGTGGTCAGTGCTTCTCTGGGTCAGACCGGTACTGATTTGGGTGTGGAGTGGAGCTGTGCCAGTTTGATGTGGAGTTCGAACTGATTTGTTTTCATGCTGGGCTGGAGGTCTTGCCATCTCAGATGGGGGCAAGAGGGAGGATTTATTCCCTCCCGCCCCCAGCAATGTTACTGCTAGAGAACTGTAATAATATATGAAGAAGTCTGAGGGTAAAATTTAAAAGCATCACCAGTGGATCCATAGTTCTAATGAAGCTGGGAAATTAAACAAAACAGATGGGATGAGTTAGCTCTGAACGTGACACGTGCCCTGACTCAACAGCTGAGATCAGGTGTGAGTTAACTCTGGGTATTGCTGTGCAGTTATGCAAAGTAAATGACAGACAATCACTCCAGGGGTCCAATTTAATTATGAATTTACTAAAAGCGCATGGGGGAATACAAATTACAGTGATTGGTGACTTGGCAAAAGTATGTTACAATATTCCAAAACTTATCAATACATTGACAGCAAAAAAGCACTTCTGAAAATGGTGGATTGGCAACAATTAGTAACTATAATGCAAAACTTAATAAGACCTTAGCAGCAGAACTTAAAATGGTATTACTTTTATATGTTTGTCAAGGGTTTTGATTGCGGGGTGACAATAAAACCCTGACAGATGTATTGTTAACTTCCTCTCCCCCTCCCCTCCCCTTTCAGCCCCTCCCTCTCTCCCCCTTCCCACTAAGGACAGTTGGAAAGAGAGAAGACAGTTGGAAAAATTAAAAATGTTTTACTAATGCTACTAATAAGAGTAGAGAAAATAATACAAAATATACAAAACCAATCTTGAAAGTCCCAGCAACTGCAGAACTGGCACCTGAAGTCCTGAATTGGACTCTGCAGCCAACCGGAGCTGGATTCAGTCTGTCACTAGGCCTCAGTTTGCAGGGACAACTAGCAAGGTCCTCTCCCAAGGTAGGCCATAAGGAAAAAGGGACAAGATCCTCATGATTTCCCACTTTTATATGAAGTATTCACGTGAATGGGATGTTACACTCTGTTGGTCAGTTTCTTGGTCACCTGTTTCTCGTTGCCCCTCTTGTGAGATGTGAATCTGTCCTTATCAATAACCGCACATTCCATTGCTATGTTTACCAAAACATGTATCTGGTTCTCCAGGTAAATGCAGCTAATAGGAAGGCTTTAGCTGACAGGCAAATTCACTTAAAGAGAAACTTGTTTTCAACAAAACCAGGACAATGTTCAAGAAAAAGGAAGAGAGAGAGTGAAGGAAAACCAAAATATCAGAAAGAAAAAGAGAAAGAAAGCAAGATATCACCACTCCACAGGTTCTTCGGTCCCATGATGACCTCAGGAGTCAGGGGAGATGTGCTGAAGATTTACACACCACCACTTTGTATCATACGTGAGGTTATTTTATAACCCAGTTCATTTACATGTGAGATAGGAGAGAGCGGTTCATCTCCTCCCTCTGCTCACTCTTCATGCTAATTAGGAAGACTCTTCTGGAAATGGGTCTGGGGTCTTCAAACTGGGGGAAAGTTCACAGTACTGACCAGAAGTGAGTTGTTTTGCCTGTCAGCGGTAGCTGTTGGTTCGTGGTTTTTTCTGGTAGTTGTTTGTCCGACAGATGGTTCATCTCCATCAACCCAATTAGGCCATGAGGCCTTTCACAGCCACACTGTTAATTGCCCTTATCTTACAAGGTGTCTACCTCCAGGGCCATGAAACCTTGGGAAAGATAAGACAAGGTGTCATCTATGTTTTCCTCCCAAAATAACAAAAAACAAATGTTTAAGGCATAATATAGCACTTTGTTCTGCTAAGGATGGGGGAGCGCTTCAAGGTTGTCACAAGGTGTTATTTCAGATTTTGCTTGCAGGAAAAAACAAAACTTAGAAAGGAGAATCAGGATTTTGGATTAGGGCCTGCCATACTGAGGATATCCTGCTTGTATACTTATTTTTTTCTATAGAATACTGAAAATCTTGAGAGACATCCTAATATATGCTTCATAATCTCCTTTGAAGAAGAGAGTTTTTAGAAGAACACCAGACACGTAGCTGGTGAAAATTATCACTGTTTTGTGAGTTTCAGCATGCAAAGCAGAGATTGTCTTTTTTTTTTTTTTCCTTCCGTATTTTTTATCCAAAGCATGACTCCTGTATAAATGCTAGTCAATTGCATGCTTAAGGTTAGCTGAAAATTTTCTGTTACTTACAGTAGCCTAATGTGTGTGGAAAGTTCCTGAATGACAGCTGGGAGAACCTCCCATAAAGCAAGTTTTTTGGAGTAGTTTCTTGATATTTACAACTCATATATACAAATATATACAATGAAATGCAACACAGATAAATATATTTATTTTTTGTCATCATACCTACACTTAGACCTATATGCATATGTATACCTATACACATTTTAATTGGGTTCTGTAAGATATATTATTCCACAACACTAGGCATAAAAAGGCTGAGATCATCCACTTGACAGGGAAACCAGGTACACCTAAGGTACCTAGGAAATAAACTATAAAGTGAAATAAAAAGCAAGAGTAGGTGATTGTTAGCAAAGATGAGAAACTGGATTGCTCTGTGTCCCCGGTCATTCAGTGAAAACTGAAGGGCTTCTTAAACAAAACTGCACATTTGCCAGCAACAGAAAAACAGTGTTGGAGAACCAAGCATCATTTGCAGAGGTTGTAAAATATGCAGGAACCTGCATTGTGTAATGTAGAAGTAACTGAGTAGTGGTCCAGTAGGACAGAAAGTAGGACTGGTGTTGTCAGCAATCTTCTACTGCACCTCAGGTAAGATCTTGTTTTCAACTAGACCAAAACATTATTGCAGTATCATTCATACTCTTGACAGTTAATCTACCATCATCCCTAGCAGTCCTTTGGAAGGTCCAATTGTTGTGGACCAGATATAAAGTCCATTGTAGTCAATGGAACTAACTTGAATTTATTTCAGCAAGATCTTTAATAGGTGAAATGAAAGTTTTCCACACAAAATTAATTTATCAAGTAAATAAAATGTTCTATCACTTTGCATGTCTGTATCAGCTAAGTACAATTTGTGCTAAAAGGTCATTTAATTTCATTCACAAAAAAATCCAGAGAAGCTATCTTTGCCTTACTGTTTTATGCTATCTGTTAAATCATGTTACTGAAATACAAAAGCAGATTGAACTTTACTATCTCAAAAAAAAAAAAAAAATCTCAGCTCTTAGGATTGTCTGCAGAATTTAAATTGAGTGTATTTCAAAGCAGACATAATCTTTAATGTAGCATCAGTAAGACAAGACAGAAAAAAACAGGGAATATTACAAGTAACCAAATCCTATACAGCAAATATCTCCATATTGCATAATAAGAAATATAGACTCTTAAATTGTTTTTTTGTTTTGTTTTGTTTTGTTTTGTTTTGTTTTCTTTCAGAGACAGCATATATCCTCACTGTCTCAAGAATATTCTGGTCTTGCCAACAGTTAAAAATCCAGTATTGTCCTAATGCTTTGAAAAGGTTTGTGAACCTTATTTAATGTTTATAGTGTATCAAGTTTCTAGTAGTACGTCACATTTCATTCTTTTAGACAAAACATCCATAAAAGAGATACTGCATTCTGCAAAGGAAATATAATTGAATAATTTAGCAGCTCTATATAGGCCTATAAAATATTAAAAGGACAATGACAAACTATAGGGAATTTCACACAGATGATGTCTTGACATCAGTCTCACACTTCTGCAATATTCTGTTTGGCAATAATAGCAATGGATGAAGTCACAGGTTGATGAAGGAATTAATGCAATGAAAAGGAAGAAAGGTGCCACAATGAACTTGGTTAGGAGGTACTGCAGCATTTCCTCCTCTCAACATTGCAAAACAAACAGCTCTTCATAACATGACCCCTGAATGCTTGAAATCCTGCCCAGAATTCCATACTTTTTACATTCTTAGTACTTTTGCATTCGTAATAACAAATTCAGTTGCAAATAAGAAAGTCACAAAGGAATAAATATCTCGTTTCTGTCAACTGACAGAGAGGAAAACCTGAAAAATTCTTCCTGCTCCCCTGAAGAGTTTTGATTTTATAAATAGCAAGAAAATTTAAAGGGAGCCAAAACTCATTTTATTGTCAATGTGAGAGATCAAGTGAATGAATAGGTTGTAGATAGAAAGACAACTGAAATAACAGTTCAGTATTTTTATTCACTGGTGAAGAAAATCACTTAAGGAAGAAAGCAGAACAACTCTGCATGTGTTTAAAATATGTTGGTTAATTATTGCCCTGGTTTTGATTCTGCATGTGTTTAAAATATGTTGATTAATTATTGTCCTGGTTTTGACTTGGATGTAATTAATTTTCTTCCTAGTGGCTGGTATACATCTGTGTTTTGGATTTAGTATGAGAAGAATGTTGGTACCACACTGATCTTACAGTTTTTGCTAAGTAATGATTGTACTAAGTCAAGGACTTTTCAGCTTCACATGCTCTGTCAAGCGAGGACGTGCACAAGAGGGTGGGAGAGAGCATAGTAAGGACAACTGACCCAAACTGGCCAAAGGGATATTCCATACCATATGATATCACGTGCAGTATATAACCTGGGCAGAGTTGATGGGGATGGAAGGGCAACCACTATTCAGCAGCTGCCTAGGTATCAGTCAATGGGTAGTGAACAATTACATTATGCATCACATGGTTTATATATTCTTCTATTTATTATTATTACTACTACTAATTGTTGTGATTATTTACCTCTGTCTCATTAAACTGTCTTTATCTTAAGTCATGAGGTTTACCTTTTTTCTGAACTCTTCCCCATCCCACGGTGGAGTGAAGAGGTGGTGTGTGAACAGCTGTGTGGTGTTTAGCTGCCTGCCTAGTTAAACCATATGATACATAGATCATTCAGATCTTATTATCTAAAATCTGTTGGATATTTAATATTGTTGAACTTCTAAATGGTATCTGAGTGTCTTGGGGTTCCCTTCCTCTTTTCCCCTCCCCAGAAACGGGGGTGTACCTCAAGAGTCCATACTGGGACCAATGCTAATTCATGTCTTCATCAATGACATAGACAATGAGATTGGATACTCTCTCAGAAAGTCTGCAGATGACATTAAGTTCTGTGTTGCAGTTGATTCACTAGGGCGAAGGGATGCCATCCAGAGGGATCCTGACAGGCTTGAGGAATGGGTCTGTGTAAACCTCATGAGGTTCATCAAGGCCAATTACACCTGGATTTGGGCAATCCCCAGTATCAGTATAGACTGAGTGATGAATTGATTGAGAGAAAATCTATGAAAAAGGAATTGGGGATACTGGTGGATGAAAAACTGGTATCAGCCAGAAATGTGCACCCACAAGCCAGAAAGCCGCTTGTATCCTGGGTTGCACCAAGAGATGTGTGGCCAATGGGTCAAGTGAGGTGATACTCCCTATTGACTTGGCTCTTGTGAGATCCCACCTGGAGCACTACATCCAGCTCCAGGGTCCCCAGCACAGGAAATACATGAACCTGTTAGAGCAGGTCCAGAGAAGGGGCATGAAAATAGTGGTCAGAGGTCTGGAACTTGTCTCCTATGAAGAAAGATTGGGACAGTTAGGTTTAGTCACCCTGCAAAGTGAAGGCTCCAGGGAGAACTTACTGTAGTATTTCAATGCTTTAATGGGGCTTATAAGAATGACGGAGAGGTACTTTTTACTAAGCCTTTGTAGTGACAGGACAAGAGGCTATGATTTTAAACTGAAAAAGTATAGGTTTAGATTGGACATAAGAATTTTTTTAGGATGAGGGTGGTGAGACACTTGAACAGTTTACCTGGAGAAGCTGTGGTTGTCCCATCACTAGAAGTGTCCAAGGTCAGATTGGACAGGGTTTTAAGCAGCCTGATGTAGTGAAAGATGTCGCTGCCCATGGCAAGGGGTTTGGATTAAATGATCTTTAAAGGTCCCTTCCATTAACCACCATTCTATAGTTCTATGATTCTAAAATAGGGTCACCTAGAACAGGTTGCCCAGGACCATCTTCTGTTAGGTTTTGAATATCTCCAAGAACAGAGATCCCATAATGTCCTCTGGCAACCTCTTGCAGGATTTAACTACGCTCATTGTAAAAATATAGTTTTCTTATGTTTAAATAGACTTTCTTGTATTTTGATTTGTGCCCATTGCCTGTTGTCCTAACACTGAGCAACACTGAGAAGAGTCTGGCTCTGTCTTCTTTACACCCTCCCATCAGGTATTTATACACATGGGTGAGACTCCCCCCAGACCTTGTCTTTGGCAGGTATGGTTGATCAGGCATGATTTTGCCTTCAGAAATCAATGATGATGACTCCCAGTCACCATCTTGACCTTCCAGTGTCCAGAAATGGTTTTAAAAACTATTAGTTCGGTGCAAAAATAATTGTGGTTTTGGACTGTAAATTTTAAATCATTGTAACTAAGGCTCAAACACATCTTTATGAATCAAAATAGGAACCATTACAGTCAACACATTTTTGCCAATGACAAGTAAGTTTGTTTATTCCTGTGACATAAAAATCCATGCTTCAGGATGCTTTTCAGATGAACTCTTGGGAAGCATTTTCTGCATTCTGCTGGTTGTTGAAGCATTTTCCATGCAAAAAGTTGTCAAGATGCTTGAAGAAGTGGTGGCTTGTTGGAGAGAGGTCAGGTGAACAAGACAGATGAGGCAAAACTTGGTAACCAGCTTTGTTCAACTTTTGAAGTGTTGGTTGTGCAGTTTGCAGTTGGGCTTTATCATGGAGAAGAACTGGGCCCTTTCTGTTGACCAGTGCTGGCTACAGGCATTGTAGGTTTCAGTGCATCTCATTGATTTGCTGAGCATGCTTCTCAGATGGAATGTTTTTGCCAGGATTCTGAAAGCTATAGTGGGTCAGACTGGCAGCAGACCATCAAACAGTGACCATGACCTTTTTTTGGTGCAAGTTTGGTGTTGGGAACTGATTTGGAAGTTCCTCTCAGTCCAACCACTGAGCTGGTCATCGCCAGTTGTTATATAAAATCCACTTTTTGTCACACATTACGATCCAATCAAGAAATGGTTAATTGTTGTTGCAGAGAATAAGAGAAGACTACACATCAGAACAACATTTTTTTAAAAATTTTCAGTCAGTTCATGAGGCACCCATTTACTGAACATTTTCACCTTTCCAATTTGATTAAAATGCCAAACGACCATGAATGGTTGATGTTGAATTCTTCATCAACTTCTTGTATAGTTGTAGGAGGATCAGCTTCTATGATTGCTCTCAACTGGTCATTGGCAACTTCCAATGGCCAGCCACTACACTCTCTATCTTCAAGGCTCTTGTCTCTTTTGTGAAAACTCTTGAACAAGCACTGCACTGTATGTTCGTGAGCAGTTCCTGGACCAAATGCATTGTTGATGTTAGGAGTTGTCTCCACTGTTTTATGACCCATTTTGAATTTGAATAAGAAAATTGCTCAAATTTGCTTTTTGTCTGACATAATTTTCATAGTTCAAAATAAATATAAAATAAACAGCAAGTATTAAGTCAGTAGCAAAAAAACCCCACAAAGTGAGAAAAGTGCATTAAAATGTTGTTTAAGATAACCACATGTATTTAAGAATATATTCCAATATCAAATGGCAAATTTCAACAAGGTGACAACTGCAGTTGCTTTTGCACCAACCTTCCATTAGCTTCTGTGTGAATAAAATGAGGCTGACCTGCCTTTTGTTCCATGGATCCTGTCTCTTCGCCTTTCTTGAAGACTACAGTGATATCAGCTCCTTCCAGTCTTCAGGAACCTTCCCCATCTCCTATGACCTTTTAAAGATAATTGAAATTAGTCTTGAGGCTAGCGCACTCAACACTCACAAGTGCAACCTGCCAGTTCTCTTGTATTTGTTTATGTCCAGTTTGTTTAAATGTTCCCAGTCTTATCCTCCTCCCCTAAGGGTTAGTCTTTCTTACTCCAGACTTCTTCTCTGGTCTCAGTGGTCTGGGATTCCTGAGGAATTATCTTAGCAGTAAAGACCAAGATGAAGACTTTTCGGTGTCCTATGCCAACGGGATCCCTGAACTATTCAGCAGCAGCAAACCCATATTTTCTCTGGCTTTGCCATTGCTGTGGTTGTGCTTAATAAGTCCTTGTTTTTGACCTTTCCATTCCAATCTGCCCCTAAACTTTACATCCCTATTTAATTTTCCTTTTTCACAACAACTTCGACCTTTCATTTTTTTTGTAGGTTGTGAACCATTTTTAGAGGCATAGTAACAACTGAGGCTCTCTTCATCACAATAACTTTGTTTTATTCCTGTTGTACATTAAAAAAAAAAAAAAAAAAGGTGGTATTCCCTCTTCTGTTTATTTTTCATATTACAGTTTGCATACCTCTGAGCTAATTAACAGTGCAGGCCACTACCTTGGTACAGCTGAGACAATGTGGTTGGGTTTTTTTTGAATGGTTATTACAGCAGCTTATTTCTCTGCTTCTCTATCTTTCACTTCCTAAATCTGGTTAGAAATATGTCTTCATAGTCATCAGAATTCAGAAAGACTTAAAAATTGAATGTTAAATTGTAGTTTAAATGGCTATTAATGTATTTTGTTGGCAGATTTTTCAAAGAACCACAACTCACTGCACTGGAGATAGGGACACACTTCAAAATTCAGAAAAAGAGTATTATGTATTCTGTCCAGTCAAAATTGTGAGTTCTGAATGAGAAGGGCTCTTTGTTGTTACAACCCAGGAAAAAAAAAAGGGTGTAAAAAACACAGACAGAATATTTCAGTAATGTTTTGAGATTCTGAGTTCCCCACTGGAAATGTACCCAAGCACAAATCATATATAGAATATGTTGTGGGACACATTGTTCCCTACAACTTGATCCTAACAGCCATTTGTAAATCTCTTGCCATTTGACTTGCTAGGAAGACAGTATATTTGTGCAACATGCAAAATAAAACTCTGTCACAAATTCTCTTTTTAAGAATGTACTGTCATTTTATCAGAACCTAGCCATAACCTGTTTATTTGGTGAGTGGCTCTTAAAATAGAAAACTTTTTAAAATTGGACTGGTGAACCTCTTAATTCCATATGAAAAGTTTAAATTGAAAGCAATGTCATTTTGAAAACTGCAGGATTTATCTTAAAATTAAAAAAAAAACTTTTCCCACTATGCAAATGAAGGCATCAATAAAGTTGTTGTTTTGTTTGTTTTGTTTTGTTATGTTTTGTTATGTTTTGTTATATGTTTTGTTATGTTTTGTTTTGTTTTGTTTTTTAAGCCAACAACCTAACTTTAAAGTAGCCAAAAAAAAAGTTAAAGAAATAAATGTCTTACAGACTGGGAAACTCCAGCTGTGGAAACAAAACCAGGAACATAAACCTGTTTGTTAAGAGAAATTAGTCCTGTCTGAACCAATTTGAAGCGCATGTTTTGAGGGGAATTAAATATTTCCCTGTACAAAGACATCTGATTACATGTTTTGTAGTGGCATGTATGGTATGAAAACATATCATGTATATCATGCATATGAGAAAAAAAGTGTCAGAGAGTGAGGAAAGACAAAGGCTTTGACCTGAACCAGAAGAATCTCTAATATACACGTTGCCAATGTGAAGACAGGAAAAAAAATCTGTGGTAAACGTATGCCCACTCTTTTGCAGTTCCACGAAGCAATCATTTTTCTGCAGAGCTCTAGCTTAACATACAATAATAAACATACACAGACCTTTTTTTTTTTTTAACTTTTCTTAATTAATATTGTGGTTATTATAGGCATTTAAGCCCAAAGCATTTAGCTGAGGCAAGCCCTCAGGAAACTAAAGCCTGAAGTCAATAAAACCAGAGGAAAAGAAAGCAGTCATGGGGGGGAGAGGGGGTTGGGCACGGGGAAAGAGAGAAAGAGAGATGAGAGGTTAGAATAGACCCAGCTTTGTTTTAAGCTGATCTTGTATACATTCTCTCACAAGAATACACCATCCAAGATTAGTGCTACATCCCCTGGTCTCTGCCACAGTTCTCCCTGCATTCTATATAATGAAATTTCTGAACAGCTCTTTTTACCATTTATAATCTCCTTTATATATGTATATGAAGTTGATATCACTTCAGGTCTCACTTGTATTTCAAGTGACCAAGCTGTTGTAGCAGATAATGCAATACACAATTTACTGGTCATGATTATATTAATGTAAAACTACTTACAGTTTGATGCTGACATCAACAAATGATTGATATCAAAGACTGCCTTTCTCTTTCCTGCCTCTGAACGACTGTTTTTCTTGCTTTCCTTGTATAACTTAAAAGCCCAGCCCAGATTCTGGACTAAAAATACAAACCTTATAGGTGAGTGTTCCATTTATTGTACTATGAATATTGCTAGTGTAAAATGAAATACTAGGTTTGTTAGTAAAAGACTAGTTGCTTTCCAGTCTGATTTAATTTGGACACAGATGACAGCTAGTTTTGTTTAGGTGTTAAAGAAGGCTGTTAGCTAAGTAACTTAGCACTGAAGAAATTTCATAGTCTGAAATTCAAAGTTATTTTTCACAGCCTGAATAGTGGAAGAAGTCCACATTTATGCATAAAGACCCCACTTCAAAGTACTGTTTTAAATTAAAACAAGTCATCCCTTCTAAATGTCTTTTTTTTTAAAAAAAAAAAAAAAAGAAAAAAAAAATTCTGACATATATTGAACACTTTGTTTTCCTGAAAATATTGATTAAAAAAATCCTAAATTTCGCTGTCTGTTAAGAACTGTATTACTTAGAAGTTCAGGGTCAGACTGCTGTATGTAACATATTTTTGGAAATAAAATGTACAGAAAATAAGCTTTTGAGTATGTAAACATGAATCTCTCATGAAAAATAGCTGGTATTTTCTGTAATTCAAAAGAAGTCCTCTCAGCCAAGTTCACTTCCAAGGTCTTCAAGTTGATTAATGGGGGAGGATCCTCTTAAATAGACATAAAGAGAACAGTAAGCTGTTAATGCTCTAAGTTTTTTTCAATCTGTTCTAACAATAACCCCTCCACTCCCAAGCATTTGGTACAGCAAGAGGAAAACTAGTGTTTTTGATCTGCCTAATGTTGTTGTTCCTATCTTCTCCTGGTCTCTACCTGTGTAGCATTTTATTACCTTTGACAGTCATGCATACAGGCAGCAGGAAGTACTTGTCCTATCAAGACAGCTGCAGGGGTGAGGATGTTACATTTTAAACTGAATTAATGATTTTCATTTATAATGTCCTGGTTTAATATTAGTATTTATTAATATTGCATTTGTTTTGCTGTGATTTTTTTTCTCTCAGAAAATAAATTGAAATAGTATAATGGGATTATGTTATAAAGATTGATTGGTAAAACTCTTTTTTTCCTCCTACCTCTTGGTAGATCATCACACCTGATTGATGACTCTATGAAGATATATGCAAGAATGACTTTCCTAAATGAGATGAGCAGGAGAGCTACATTTTCAGGATTCAAATTACGTGAGGTAAATTAATGCCACAGCAGGTCAATGAATTCATAATTGGCTCGAACACTACTAGATATGAAATTCTTTATTGGTGACTGAATGACACTCACAAGAGTGTAAAATTCTTTTTTGTCTCTGAAAACATCAAAACAAAAGAAAATAAGTAATTCCAGTCTAACCAGATGCAAGCTGAGTTGTATACTATAAACAAGGGATAATGACAGTCACGATAGTGGCAACTTCATTATGCAAACTAAGGGTACTTTCACAGAAGCACAGATAATTTCACTAAAATAGCATTCTTGTTTGCAACAGGAAACAGACCAAAATTATTAGCTTGATAATGCACTCATGACTGTAATTTTGGTGTTCTTTGAGTTTTATAGATGGAAAATGCACAAGCACTCAGGAGGACCTTCTCTAAAACCTTAGGTATGCCCTTGTCAAGTACACAGAATCACAGTATCACAGAATGTAAGGGATTGGAAGGGACCTCGAAAGATCATCTGGTCCAATCCCCCTGCCGGAGCAGGAACACCCAGACTACGTAAGTGGTCTTTATAAATACCTAAAAAGTGTTTGAAATGTTATACAGATATTAACTATATCTTGCAATGAATTTTAAGATACAGAAATATACACCACAGAAAGTATTAAAACTAGAGCAGAGGAAACAATTCATGAATCTCAGTTTCCAATAATTCTGACTTCTTATCCCTTAGAAAAATATTCCACTGTTATCATGAATCAGTAGCTAAAGAAGAGTGAGAACATAGTAACTTAATACCTATTGCCAGTAACATTTTCAGTGTTATTAAACATCTTATTTCATATGCCAGAGCTCTGAACTGTTATGAGTTAACATTTTGGAAGCTTTTCGACAGTGAGTTATTTTTCCTTGCAATAGCTTTCTTCCATTTTTGCTGTTTGTTTTTAAAGAATTATAAAATGTCCTGAGTTGGAAGAGATCCACAAGGATCATCCAGTCCAACTCCTGTTGTGACATGTGACAAACAGTTAACACCATGTGTCGGAGGGCGTTGTCTAGTCCCTCCTTGAATACTGACAGCCTTGGAGCAATGACTACCTCCCTAGGGAGCCTGTTCCAGTGCTCCACCAACCTCTGGTCTAACCTTAACCCCTCCTGACACATCTTCCTGCCACTCCCTTGAGTTCTGTCATTGGTCACCAGAGAGAAGACATCAGCGTCTACCCTTCCTCCTCCCCTTGTGAGGAAGGTGCAGCCACAATGAGATCTCCCCTCAGTCTCCTCTTCTCCTGGCTGAACATACCAAGTGACTTTAGCAGCTCCTTATATGGCTTCCCCTCCAAACCCTTAACAAACTTTGTAGCATTTTTCTTGACACTTTCCAGTAGCTTTATATCGTTTTTCTGCTGTGACACCCAGAACTGCACACAGTGCTCCAGGTGAGTCCACACCAGTGCAAAGCAGAGCAGGACAATTGCTTCTCTTGTCCAGCTGGCAATGTTGTGCTTGATGCACTCCAGGACACAGATGACCCTCTTGGGCTACCAAGGCACTCTGTTAGCTCATGTTCACCTTGCCGTCGACCAGAACCCCCAGATCCATCTCCACAGAGCTCCTTTTCAGCATCTCATCCCCCAGTCAGTATGTACAGCCAGGGTTGCTGTGTCCCAGCTGCAAAACACGGCAGGTGACCTTGTTGAACTTCATGTGGTTGGTGATTGCCCAGTTCTCCAATTTGTCCAGATCCCTTTGCAGCGTCTCTCTGCCCTCAGGAGTGTCAACGGCTCCTGCCAGTTTTGTGTCATCAGCAGACTTACTAAGCAATCCCTCAAGTCCTGTGTCTAAGTCATTTATAAAGACATTGAAGAGTGCTGGCCCTAAGATGGATCCCTGCAGAACCCCATTAGTGACCAGTCACCAGCCCGACATAACCCCATTTATCAGAATCCTTCGAGCCCAGCCCATCAGCCAATTGCTCACTCACTCTATTGTGTGTTTACCCAGATCTGTGCTGGACATCTTGTCCAGGAGGATACTGTGAGAGACGGCATCAAAGGCTTTACTGAAATCTAAAAAGATCACATGGACAGGCTTCCCTTGGTCAGCTAGGTGGGTAGCCTTGTCATAGAATCAAATTAAGTTTGTTAAGCAGGACTTTCCTCTCATGAACCTGTGCTGGCTGGGACCAATGTCTGTGTTGTCATTCAGATGTTTTTTGATAACTCCCAGAACAATCTTCTTCATGATTTTACCAGGCACAGAAGTGAGGTTGATGAGCCTGTAGTTGCCAGGGTCATCCCTGCTGCCCTTCTTGTAGACTGGTACAACGTTTGCCAGCTTCCAGTCATCTGGGACCTCTCCAGATTCCCAGGAGCATTGAAAAATCCTGGAGAGAGGTCTTGCTATGACATCAGCCAGCTCTTTAAGCACCATTGGTTGAGTCCCATCAGGCCCCAATGACTTGTAGGGATCTAGCTGGAGTAGGAAATCCCACACAAATTCCACATTGATTTGGAGGTTATTGTTCTCACAGCCATGGTTTTCTAACTCAGGGCTATGTGGGCCCCCACATCCATCATCAGTGTTGGAGACTGAGACCAAAAAAGGATTAAACGTCTCAGCTTTGTCTGTGTCCCTGTTAATAAGGCGACCATGCTCATTGAGTAACAGCCTAATAGTATTTCTAGCTTTCCTTTCGTCATTAATGTATTTTGAAAGAGCCTTTTTTTTCTGCCCTTCACAGTACTGGACAACTTCAATGCTAATTGAGCTTTGGCAGTGCAAATTCTCTCCCTACAGTGGCAAGTAGCACGTCTGTAGTTCTCCCACGTTGCTTGACCTTTCTTCCACTGACCATGTAATATCTGTTTTTCATCATATTTCAAGAAGAAAATCCCTGCTTAGCCAAGCTGGCATTTTGCTTCACCTGCTTGATTTTTTGCATTTTGGAATTGTCTGATCCTGTGCTTTTAGTAAGCGATACTTAAAAAAGCAACCAAAATATTCCTTACTCCATGTCTGAACCCTATAAACCTCCCACTCTTTCAGTCGTAATTGTTTCTTTATATATAAGATATTTAAAAAGGGAACAAATCATTAGCGGCCTTTCTGGTATGTTAAGGCATAACACACTGCTTCATATTACAGAGAATTTCCATTTACCTACATGGGGTAAATCCTTCACTATATAAATTAAGCTTGTGCATCAAAATATTCAAAGTGTCCAAATCAATTGTATTTATTCACTGGATGTGCTGGCCATTTTATGTTTATGTGTTTTGAAAAGTGCTTTAAAACGTTTGTGTTTTAATTCAGGGTGTCACGGAGGCACCCTGAGGTTAGTTTAAGGGACAACAGGGTCCAAAACAACTTTTATTAAACCGGTGAGAAACAGGGTTTTAGCACTCCAAAGTGACTTAAATAAAGGTTCAGATATCAGTTGAGGAAAATTTTTAAGGGGCAGCAACTAATACAACAGGCGGTCCACAGAGTGCATGCACGTGGCTTCACCCAAAACAATGCCAGAGCCGTCCCTGAGTCCCAGAGAAGCACACACTTGCCTAAACACGGTGTGGGATTATTTTTAAAGAGATACACGTACTCGTAGTGAGTACGGGAAGTGTACACTTGCGATTCCGCGAGGCTAAATTTATAATACACTCGCAATCCTGCGAGGGTTAATTTACTTACATGTGCAAATGTGCACGGAATATTACATGTGCTTATGTGGAAGCACGGGAGGAAATAATTTAAAGTACACGTGCAAATGTGCATGGAATAGTTACGCGTGCAAATGTGCACGGAAAGTACATGTGCTTGTATTAAGCACAGAATGTACGCGTGCAAATGTGCACGGAAAGTTACACGTGCATATGTGCACGGAAGGAAAATACACCCGCAATTCTGCGAGGATTAATTTTACACGTGTTTATATTGAGCACGGAAAGTTACACGTGCATATGTGCACAGAAAGTATAAATATACTCGCAATTCTGCGAGAAGTTTTACTCACACCCGTGGCGGCAAGGCAAGCGGAGTCTCCATCCCGGGATGGGGCTCTCGGCGGCAGCATCTCGCTCGTGCTCCGAGAGACCCGCAACAATGGGCGGAGTCTTGACGAGAATCCCGTTTTTATAATGCCTGATCAGATCTGACTGTAGGCATTCCAGAAGCTTCTCTGCATCCCCACACTGGCTGTGGGTGCCCCTGAAGCCTCCAAACATCCCCCACACTGGCCGCAGGTGGCCGGCGGCTCACTGGCTCCTCAGCACTCCCTTCTCCTAATGGCCCTGGCCAGGGTGCTCTGGGGCCAAACAAAAGAAGCTGTGAGCCTCAAGTAGCAGGGAGAGAGGGAGATGTGCCCACTCCTTCCATACTGAAGGAGGGAGGGGGAGAGAGGGGGGTTTGCATTCTGCCACACAGGGATTTTTCCATTTCTCAGTGATATAATAGCTAAACATGAAGCAGGAAAAGGAAAAAGAGAAAAGGGAAGAAAAAGAAAGGAAAAGATTTTATGGCTTTCCAAGTGTAAAATTCTCTTACTGAGGTAGGGTCACATTTAGGATGGCTCTGAAGTTAAATTCAGGTTGTATAAACAATGACATCAGATGAAAAAGAAAGAAAAAATAGTGACAAATAACTGGACAATTCCTGTTTCAATTGAATTGCCACACTTTATTGCTCATGATGAAGGCATTAATCACTGCACCTTTAATACAATACTTTTAAGTTATGAAAAAGATATTTCAATACAGCCACAGATTCAATCCACATTAACATACAATCTATCTGAGTAGAATTCAAACCAACAAACAAACAAACCCCGCTATGCAGCACAACCCCACAAGACATTTCAAATTATATAGAAAACTTGAACTTGATTAGAAAAGAAAAATTCTCTCTAGAAGTTTTCAGTTAAAATTGCAGAACATACAAGCTCAGGGAAATAAATTAAAAGTTTGCAACTATGTATCTGATATCTATCATTTCAAAATGGTGCCAGAAGCACTAGCAAGACAAAGAACACAGCATGGGCTACTGATGCTTATCACCAGAAGAAAGGGAGCAAATCAGCCAGACACCCAAAATAGAAAGAGCGGTCACCTTTGCAATGTTCAGCTTTTACCATCAATGAAAGCTTGCAGAAGCAAAATGAAGCCAGTTCTGAAAGTTAATTGTGTTGAGTGTTTGTGTAGTATAGACTCTAACCTGTAGAAAGTGAAGGAAAAAAATGCAATTCCTCAAAATAGTTGTAAACCTGTAATTTTCAACTATTTATTTGATGACAAGTTTTTCATTTACCAGGAGTTTCATTTTTCCTGAAATGAAAACACAGGTAAATGCATGATAATAACAAGAAACAAAAGGCTGTTCGTTAATTTGTGATCTTCTACACACACATATGAACAGTTTCATTCAGTTGCATATGTACTATGCTAAAATACGTGTATTAGCTAAATTTGAACTAGATTTTCTCCTTTAAAATGTGTATTTCTATAATGAATTTTCTAGACATACAGGTAACAAAAAAGTCAACTTGACAGCAAAAGTTAACTATATTTAATAAAGCTATGTAAAATGTTTCTACAATGTCTTTTTAGGATTGTAGAATAATTCTTTACAGTTTACTTTTGGTTTTGCAAGAGAACAAGTTGTTTGCACTGAAAACACAAGATTTTTTAAAAAAGGAAGCACTAAGAATACTAGAAAAAATGATGTATTCAAAATTGATACAGTCATTATCATAGAATAGGGACTTCTTTCACCATTTTCTAACTTGGGGTAATCATTCTGTGACTGTACGTATGTGTAGGTTCCTATCATACCTGCATTTATGGAGTCCCAGACTTCAAGGAAAATCTCTTATTAGTCACTTCTGTGTAAGAGTTTTCTTTTTAATTACCACTATTAAAATGGAATATGAGAATATTGCTGAAAAAATACTCAAATTCTTGTGTTCAATGTGGCATCTTTGGTACATTGACAATCTGCTCAAACTTTGTATAGTTATCGATTTTACTTAAATCAGATTCAATTACAGTATTAAACAGGATTATTTTTAATAATCACTTCCTGACAACTCAACCTTCTTACATCCTGATGATTTCCCTTTTATTTTAATCCATTGTAAGCTCTCATATTACAGTTCTCAAATTGAGAACTACTTAATAATTTCTTACGGTATCACTGGAATTTCTTTGTTTGTAAATGGAGGCAATTTGGTCAGCTCCATTGACTTTGTCTAAGAATTACCTTAGCTGGTTTATTTTTGTCTACTTTCTCTTTTCTCCACCTATGTAATCATTGTTGTCTTTCAATTCCATCTTAAGTTCTTCCAAAGTCCTATGTAAAATTAAAATTATTGTGATCCCCTTCACTATAATTTTTCTAAAATAGATACTATGTACATTATATAAACACATAACTCCCACACTGTTTATTAGTTCTTCCTTTCCCCTTGAATTCAGAGCATCATCTTTTACATTGGACTAGTCATTTTATGTGGATTTTGTAACGAAATAACACAATGTGGATCTCTAACTGATACTTGACCATGTCACATATTATAATAGTAAATATAATGTCTTATCTTGCTAAATAGACCACATGCTGATATCATTATGATACCATTTACATAAATGTTGTTAAACTTATAAAACTTGAATGCACCAAACCAGGAAGAGGATTTAAAGAAAATCTCTTACTAAAGCAGGGAAAAAAACCCAAAAACCAAAAAACAAACAAACACAAAAAATGTTGTAGCCTGTTCAGCTCTTCACAATGCATTGGAGCCTGATTCTACGAGCCTATGATCTACAAAAAAAACAAACAGCAGTGGTTGCTAAGGACGAAGGACAAATGCACCTCTTCCAGATCCAGGAGGATTCATTTCACAGAGGGAAAGGGATTGTGCCACCAATCATGAGTAGTTAGGACAGCTTAGAAGTACGCGGCAAGATGGGTAATTCATTTGTTCATTCTGAATACTCTTTGAGTTTTTTATATATGCAACAGACGAATAGACTGCCAGGCAGATAGATAAACAAATATATCTCAAATAAATTTATTACTCAGGAGACCACCAGTTCGTTCAGGACATGATGCAGGAGTTCCTATGTGTAACATCATGAGCAAGCCAGGCTCTGTCAGATGGTCAGAGAAAACAACCATTGTTCCAACAAAACAAGGCTAATTTTACATTTTTAAGTAATGAAGCAGACTGGAGTCTTCAGAAGTGATCTTCTCTACTGAATGTCTAACAGCAATTGGAGTGAACTGAATTAACTTCTCCAGTTTCATTAAATGGACTCCAGTGTGTGCTGACCAGGATCACTCTGTGACATGACCTCAGCAAAGCAGGTGGCATGACTAGGACATTCTCTTGAAAAGCAGTCGTGATCCAAACTGAGTATTAGGCTAATGCTTCGACTATATGAAGGATGTTGCTGATTATATTGCCACCCAGGAGATACTTTTCAGATAGATGCTTCAGCAGAATTGTGACTGCAGATGCATTTTTAAAAACTTATGACATGCATTATATACTTTTTTCCATAGAGTACTTACTGTCAGTTCTTAAATACTGTATTGAGAAGTTATATATCAAAAATAGGACTGTAATAGCAATAAGTTACATTATGAGGTGTGATGTCCACAAACAAAAGGAAAATGGTCTTTCAGTTTGTATATCCAGGATGTATTTACTGGCTCTGCTGTCAGTCATCATTACATGATTCAGCCATTACCACGGTAGATTGACAGAACACAAAGAAACTTACCTCAGGTGTTGATAACCATGTGACTTCAACTGGGTTAATGCTAGACAATCACAAGGGACATTATTTCATCTTGGAAGACAGGTTATGCAGGGAAATAAAAGATAGCAAATGATACGACTGTATGAAAATTGCTATTTACTTATTGAAATATTACTTCTTCAGGAAAAATATCTCTTATTTCACATAATTATTCATGACATTTAAGCTCCAAGTTTGAAGTTTCCAAGTTTTTATTTTTATTGCAGGTGCTAAAGGTCCTTTTCCCTAAACAGCTTGAATTTCATGTTAAATCTTCCAGTTCGAGGAAATCATGTTAAAAAAATTTAAAAAAGGAGGAATAGAATGTTGTTAAGGACGTTGAAATTCTTTGGGGACCAAAGTAGAATGCAGTACTCTTTCATTCAATCTTCTGTTGTACTATTTGTAATCTCTTATCAGATGTGGGAAATTATAGGCTTGGGCAATCTCTTTGGAATAGGTGTCACAGTCAATAGTTTGTTGCAGAGACACCGTTTACTTTATTTGTAACAAAGCTTCAAGAGTCTATATTTAATATTTATTGACAGAAGTGCATTGTGGTGTATTTCAGAATTACGAGAAAAATGAGGAAAACAAGCTGTGCTATTTCTTTCTTTTGGCTACTTTATGATAAATATATGCTATCCTTTAAGTCACAATGAAATTCTTTTATATTTTTCAATAAAAATACTTTGCAACATTTATTTTTTTTTTGCATAGAAAAAATGACTATGTCTATTTTTCTCCTTATGATAGACTAACTGCAGTTTCTTTCCTCACTATATCATTGCTACTCTTTGATATTTGAAATAATTTTTTACTTTCTACTGGTAAACTAATAATTCCATACATATGTTACAAAAATATTCTCCCCAACCACATAATGACCTCATGATGATGTACGCTGGTCTTATGTGGACACACATTAAGCTTTGTAATGATAGATTTATGTAGAGCTTTTTGAATGACAGAAGTCTTGAGTACTGTTGTTTTAACAACTCATGACAATAAGTCACACAGCTTCACCATTCAAAATGAGTGAGCCACTAGATATTACCAAATAGCATCAATAATTATAATAAATGTTCTTCTAAATAATTTCAGTTTTAATCTAAAATGCTACTAGCAACGCAAGTAATATATGAACATTTCTGTATATTAATACAACAGAAACATTGGTACAATGATAAGGAAAACATAACTAATTGACTAATTGAAATACTATGTAACTATGTACAGGGGTAAATGAAGAAATAGGAGGATTTTACAGTTGATGATACAAACAATAAGATACAAAACTCTTCTAGTAACTGTGAGTAGTCATACAACAAGGTAAAACAGATAAATGTGATAAATGGTATCAATACCTAGTCTGAAATCGATGTGTGTGTTCCACTTTCAAATCACACATATTTGCTTAAAGCAAGCTTCACTACACATGGCCCCTTAATACCAAACTCCTTCAAGTGACAATGATTTAGTGTTTCTAATTACAGAGGTTCATTGAAAGATACATTTGAAAAAGGCAGCTCTTTACAACTTGTATTGTTTCAATAACTATGGAGGATAATAGGTTTAATTCCTTTTCATTCTTCCCCTCAACTGCTACCAATTTAGTTTGCATTTATGAATTCATCAATTTCAAATAACACAAGTATATATAGAAGGAAGTTGTCACTCACCATACGCTGCCCAATAACTCTGTACTGTCCAGTTACCACCTTCAAAAGATTTTATGCCTGCGAAGAGATATAAGTCATGTTCAGATAGATGGAAATAAGCAGCATGTTTACTTCCCACTTAGTCACAGATGGAATTAATATTGATTTCTATGTTCTTTTACAAAGTGTCAAGAATTAAAGGAAAGCTTTTGAAACAAAAAGCTGGCCCTGTTTAGAGAATGACTAAACACACTTCAGATGTGGTTTTTGTACAGTAATCACAGTTCTTGACAAATATTTATTGTTTAAAATTTCTTTATTATATATTTTTATAACTACCATAATAATGCTGTAATGATTTTGTAATTACTAAGTTGGTTAAATTATAAAAAATAATTTAAAAACTTATTTTACAAAGAAAAGTTCAGTAGTATCTGCAGGTAAGTATTCCCCATTTCTTCAGTTCCAGAAGGAGTTGAGTACCCAAGAAGAAATAATGAAAACAAAAGAAGGAAAATATATAATGATGAAAAAGATTAGCTATGAAGCTTCTTCCTCCTTAATTAGCAAGTTCTGACTTTTACTACTTCATTTTTTTGTGTATGAAGGTTGTTGCCAATACAACTCCTAATGACTCCTAATGTCCAAGTGATTAAGAAAAACCAATAGATTGCATTTTAATTAAAATAACTTCTTCAGCAGTCTTCACCTTACAGTGGTTTCCTGATGATTTATTCCATAAAGAAGTATTGAACTTTTCTCCTTGGCAGCCTAATTTGAACAGGTTTTCACTTCAAATATTTGCATACAGCAAATCACCTTGAATAAGGTTTTTCATGCAACTAAAAAACCTGTCAGTAGCTGGAAACTATACATTTTAAAATAACACAAATGTTCACAACTTTTTTGTGGAGCAGAAGAACAAGTATATGTATACACATATATATCAGGAAAAAAAAATAGAAAGCTGTAAAGTCCAACAATTAATTTTTCTAATTGATTTTGTATGTACATCTGGCAACCTCTATGATGTCCTGTGAAATTAAATGTCTAAATAGATGGAACAGAGATTTAGGGGGGGCGGCGAACCAAACCAAACCAAACCAAACCAAACCAAACCAAACCAAACCAAACCAAACCAAACCAAACCAGACAAACCCCAAACATTTAGGTCAGTGTGTTTTCTATCTAATAGCAACATGGCTGTTTCGTACAGCCAGTGTGCTATGATGCCTGACAGCGCCAGTTAGTGAGAAAAAAGATACATAGTCCTCAATGGACTCTGCATTTCAGCTAAATTGGCTTCAAGTTAGCTTGGCAATTGTCATGAATCATAACAAGTAGTACCCATGAAGTCATGCTAAACATACTTCCATACTTAGGCTCTGATTTTTATATTTCAAGTACTAAATGTTTAGACTGGAAAATGCATGATTCACATTAATGAAAAAATAGGCTTTTTAGTTTGTGTGAAGACAAGTGTGCCGTTGTTGACTGTGGCATCTGCTAAAAAGTAGTCAGATGTGATATGACTGTATGTAATAAGACCAAACATCAATTTGAGCTGACAACATATTAGGCATCAGAAGATCATGTTCTGTAGTGAAATCACTCAGTCTTCCTGGAATACTTGAAGATGTAGTATTGGTTCTTCTGGTAGAACTGTTGCAGCTATCAGAATTAGGTAGGTTTATCTGGAGACTCTGCAAAAGGATAAGAAAGAGTCTCTTCTCCTTGGTTACACAATCACTACTTTTTCATCAGAGACAAGCACATGGTTGTGCTTCAAGTACTTTTGGACAGTGTTTTTATATGTCCAATGAGTTAAAAGAGGAAAAACTGTTGGACTACATGGACAAATATTCTGTATTACTGTTTTTATCTTTGTTAAAAATGATTGCATGCAGCATGGCAGCTTCCACAGGGTTTGCTTAGAGCAAAGAATTCTATAGAATAGTTTAAAAAAAACCATGACATAATAAACTCTCCTACATCACTACTGCTTGTCTACCCTTACAGTGTTGCTGTTCATGTGCTCTGTTTTCTGACTGTGGAAGTAGGATACATAATACTCTAGCCTGACTAGTTTGTCCTCTTTGTTGATTAATATAATCCTGATAAAAATCAATACTCTTGTTTATCAGATGGCAAAAGGAGAAATAGGAGGTAGCCTGCGAAACTATCAATTAGAGAAACCCTGGTAAGCATGTTTTCCCATAATACATAAATATAACACACTGCAAAACTAATTATCATACAATGCCATAGAAACCAAAACTATAGAAGAACTTCAGAAAAAAGATTAAGCAAGTTCATGAAGGATAGGGTCATTAGATACAACAGTCTGGTTGAAGTTGGAATGAGTGAATCACTAAACCTTAGGTTACTAAAAAATATGTAGGGAATTGCAAAGTCAAAATCACTCTATGCACATCCCAGCTTCCATAATTTTTCTCTAAATGTTCACTGTATGAGAAGCAGAGCAGATGAACTCCTTCAGTATGATTTGTACTTACATTCTTGGACCCTTTTACAGGAGTAATCCTAATGTACCATAGCTCACTGGGGATCCCCTTCTCCAGACATCTCTGAAAACAAAGCCTTTCCTGTTAACCTTTCCAATCATCTTTCTACAGAAATATTTGGTAGCTTTCTGTTTCTGTCTGAACTGTAAAACCAAACAGAAAAACTGTTATCTCTAGAGAAACAATTACACTGGCTTCTGTCCCTGGGACAAATGAGGGATTGTAACAGCAAAGTTAGAAATACTGGTTCATTACTCCTAGCATTATATGGTGTTAATGATTGTCATTTTATCTTTCCAGTGCTAACGTACAGAAAAGTTAATGATCAGAGGCATTAGTTAAGATCAAGAAGATAACCCTACTAATGCTGAATGTGAAAAGCAGTAGAACTCTTTAGAAGTTCAAGTTGCACACATAAGGATGTTGACAAATTGACAGGAAATAGAACATACTGGAAAGCTGAGATATTTCTTGTGAAATTACATTGAATGCAGAAGTCAGAATTTATTTACTTTATGAATATTTAATGAGTAAATACATTTTACCATAATTTCTTTAGAATTCATCTGCAATGTAATACCTAAATACAGCATAGATTTTTACCTATTTATGATTGTTTGTTGTTGTTGTTTGTTTGGTTTTTTTTTGGTTGTTGTTGTTTTGTTTTGTTTTGTTTTTGTTTTTTACCTGAGACGTGAATTATACAGATACTCAACCACTCTTATATTGCATTGTCATAAACAGTTTCCAAAATTTTCCTTATCTTAAGAACAAACCTGTATACGTAAAATTCTATGACTTGCAGAAGAAAAAGGTGTACATATCAGATAAATATTTAACAAATTATTTTAATGTTGCAACCTTGGATTTCAAGGGCTATCTCCATAATATTTAATGCATGAGATATAGACCCTTATAATAGGTTTCTCATTGTGCATTGAGAAGCTAGGAATTTAAAGGATTTGCGATCACATTGCTCAAAAAGTCTGGAATGACAACCATAGCCCCAAGAGTTGTAAAACTTCTTTTATCACACTCTTTCTATATGCTTTGGAAAAATAGCAGCTCCTACTGGAAATTCTTTTGCTAGAGAAATGTAGTTGGTCATTTCTTATGGGAACAAACTGTGTTACTCACCTAGATAAGCAACTGTAAAAAGTCAAAAAGCAGGGAGAAAGGGAATGGGGAGGGGTAGAGATGAATGGTGATCAAAGCTGTGTTTCCTTTGCATGAGTCTATTTTAAGAATCAGAGATAAATGAAGAGAAAGCAACTTAAGCAAATATCTGTGTCTATCTTCAGTTAATAACTAATTTCCAATTCTTTTTGTTTTCTAGTAAAGACTTAAAAGAAACAAAGCCAGGGAGAGCATAGAACAGCATCAATAGTGAAAACACGTTTCAGAAAGGGAAGTAAGAGGCTTTTTCTATAGAAAATATTTTTAAGATATTTTGAGAAAGTAATAAATTATATAAATAATAAAAGTAAAAATGTTTATATTAAATTCTCAAATTTCTTGACATATGAACCTATACATGTACAAAGCATGCAAGAATGACTCCTATTTGTGAACTACATTTCTAAAACTCTATTTTATACCTTCGTAGGGGGTGAGTCAAAATGCTCCACAGAAAACACACCTCTTCTTTAAAAAGATGTTATTATTATGGATTTAATTTCTAAGGAATGGGAGAAAACAAATTCAGATACTATATTCTGTGATGTTCTTGGCACATGTTTGTGACAAGTAAAATAGAATGAAGTCATGATTTTGCAAATCCATTAATTCATCAAGAGGTACTGCTATCCTTTCCTTCATTTGTGCATGTTCATGCTCCAAGATGTAATGTCTTTCACCTCCACTAAGTATTTGTGTGTCTGAGTAATGAAACAAGTCAGGAAAATGAAGTAAAGTCAAAGTAACCCAAGAATAAAGGCTTAGTGTTAAACCAAAATTTCTTCCCAACTCTTTTATTATGCACTGAGACTAGCACTTTTTCCAGTAGTACAAAAAAGATCCTGGGAACAGAGGAAATCAGTGGGGAACCAAGGAAGACCTATGTTAGCTGAAAGTTTTCACAGCTTCTGGCCTGTGAGCCCAAGGAGGTAAATCAACTTGGTCTGCCCAGTCAATAGAGTAGTCATCCAGTGCTAAAAATTCTAACTTAGTGAAAAATAGAGCAATACACACAATACCCTCAAGATTTGTTGACTTATAGAACTTTTTCTTCCATACTGATTTGAGATAGAGCCTGAAATCCGTTTGTCATGTACAGGTAAACTTTCTGCAGTAAGCTATTGTTTAGCTTTTTCAGAATCCCAATGAAAAAATACGCTCTTCAAGCTGAGAACGGCTTTCTTGTTGTCTAAGAAAAAGAATGAAAGAAAACATATGCCACCTGAACAAAGTATTTCACCTCTTGTAACTGGCAGTAGCTTGAGAATCCAACTTTTAAGCTCCCCTTGAATGCATCTTGAATTGTGAACTCTATTAGCAGCTAGGCTGGTGTTTCAACACATATTTGTGCAATTAGGGTTCATAAATTTTGTATCTAGAAGTAAGAAATTGATTGCTTCCCTCTGCCAAAACTCTATCTTCATTTATTAAGATGCTTGTTTGCACAGCTTGCGTAAGTCATGTAACCATTCAGCAAAATCGTTACTGAGTAGACTATCACACCATCTTTTGAACTGACCTGAAACTATCTGGTCCAAGCAAATACTGATAGATGTCACAATTGCTTTTAAACAGAAAAACTGCTTTTCTCAAAAAAGGTTTGTAGGAACATACAGCGTTTTAGAATATTGAGATCTGTACTTGTAAAGTTTCAGAGCCTTCCAGCATTAGTTTTGTGTAAAGCTGCCATATACTTTAAGATAACATGAAGAAATATCTAGACTACATGTATCATCTTTCCTAAAGCATCTTTAAATTCCTTGTAGTTTCCTGTAGGACATCTAACAGGATCATGAGAAACTCCTTCAAAAGGTTTTGCTATTGTTTTCAATGTATCTCTAAGATTAACAAACTAAGTTTAGGTTTTACCACTTAACATGCAGCCAATGGGAGAAATTATCTTTTTGAAACTCTGTTCAGGTATTGTCCTCACTCATTCCGTGCAAAGTTAGTGAATGTCCACAACACAGCTTGGTACACATGTTCAACTCCACAGCCTTTGCTTCCACACCAATGTCTATAAAAGTGTTAGAAAGACAGTGCGGCTAAAATGTTCTAGCTAGTTCCAAACAAGGCAACATAAAGCAACAGCAGAAAGTTTCATCTTGTTAAGTTCAGGTAGAACATTAGAAAAGATATGTTCTTTATGATGGTTTTACAGTGCAATGAGATTGACAAAGAGGTTATGACACCCTTGAGAATTTTTCAAGTGTCAGTTGAACAAATTCATGGCTTACTTGAAATAGTGTTGGCAACAGCAGCTTAGGCTGGACGGCTGCACTAGAGGACCTCCCAGCATCCTTTTCAACCAATATTCCTATGATTCATTGATTCTGTGTGTAGGTTAATTTTACTCAGCATATCTTGTACTTTTGTAGACTAGACAGCTGAAGTAGAAATTCAACAACAAAAGCATTATCATGTTTTTAGAATGTGATAGTAAATCGTCCAGTTCCTGAAAATCATTTATGTAGCAAATATTCGTTCATAAAATAATGTATTTATATACATACTAATATAACATCAATGCTAAGGATCATAATATGAAGGGTATCACAACAAAGATCAGTGATCTTAACTCTATGTTTAGAATATGACTAAAATAGAAATCACTCTCAAATATAGAGAACATGGAACTATAACAGACAATCAGGTAACTACAAAGAAAATAAGAACAAACTCACAATTACATTCATAAGGTCCTAACTCAACCCCTAAAGAACAGGGTTGTTTTGGGGTTTTTTTGTGTGTTTTGTTTATTTGCTTTGTTGTTTATATGTTTTTTTTTTTTTTTAATATATGTAATTGTAACTTAGACTAAAATTTGCACATAATTCCTGAATTGCCTAGTAGCTCCCCTCTGATCTCAAAGTTAAAAATATTCTTTCCATCATTCTTTTTTAAAACTTTGCAGTCTCCGTACAAAAAGAGTATCACTGCTATGGAGGTAGATTAGACATGAGCAAAAGACTGCACTGCAAAAATCTTTCAGTCTGAAGCTTATTCGTACAGATACACTAGACTGAGTTTGACTTTTTGTTGTTCTACCTTCCTGCTCCTTTGTCTTCTCTGACTGTAACTTTAGTTTGCTTTATAGGTCTCTATACCTAATGCTCAGCATAATAATTTAAACATAAAAAATTTTAAAATTAAAATTTAGTTATTTTATAATTCAAAAGTAATCTCAGTAGACAGATGTGGTGAACTATATTAAATTAAGTAGAATAACATGATTTGAACCTTTGAGAAAGATGTTTGTGTTTTCTGTGGACATCCATCCCCTCTCTAGCTGCCCCTGGAAGAAAACAAAAAATATACATTCTTCAGCTTTCTTGAAAAACAATTAATAACAAGTTTTGAAAAATGAGACTATAGATCGTTTTTGAAAAGGGAAAAGAGAAAGCCACTTACTAGCAGGTGGAACACTGGATCATTGTGTGATAATCAACTGAAGTCTTACATTTATAGCATCAACAAAAGATCAGATGTTCTATCCAAAGGGAATTTTTTGTAGGCTCTACTATAGACAGATTGATGTAATACATTCTTCTAAAATAGTTTCATATGTCACATCTCACAGAGCAATTTTATTAAGGTAAAAGATTCCTAAAAATTATTAAATAAAGAAAAAAGTACTTTTCCCCTACTACTCTGTTTTTCCTACACAGAGTCTGCACTGTGCATTCGCTCCTACTATATCTTCCTGAGACAATGTCTATTATTCACAGTAAAATACAATTTCATCAGAAATTTTTAATAGCTGTAGCACAGTGCAAGGAGTCATAAAACTAAGGATGCCATTAAAGTATATCCTCAGGATTAAATGCTGTATTATGCAGTCATAAACTACTGTATTGACGTGTTTTAACCTGTGGCAATATTAGTCTAGAGAGGAGTGTTAACATTTCACATGAAGGATGGTTCACTGATTTTAAGAAAAGTTAGACCATGATATTGGGTATCAGTTCTGCTGTAAATGACCTTGGCTCAGCTACAGACCACCATCTTCTACATCTGTAAGCCTTTTCAAAATATACTGTAGTAGAAGTTTGCAAATGCTTTTATACTACAAATATTTCCTTAAGAGGGATTTCCTTTCAAGAGCCAACATTTCTCCTTCCTAGTTCTTTGAATTTCAATTCTGACTTTCGCTTCACTAACTGTAGGGATAGATTCCAAATATTTTTGGTCAAAAATACTCATAAAAGTTTGTTTGTTTGTTTGTTTTTTAAAAAGAACAAAAGGTTGTTTTCAAGAATCAGTCAAGAAAAGTATTAAAATAAGAATAGATGTGTGGAAGATATTGTAAAAAAAAATTGCAGCCCTCATCCTCTAATTTTTAAACATCAGCATATGTGCACCAACAGGATATGTTGAAAAACATGAAACAGTTATTTTAAGGGACTCAATTTACCATATCTGTTCTTGAAGTTCCCTTTGAAATCACCTGAATATTCTTGTAGGTTGATCTTAAACGTGTAGTATGTGCTGCCTTGAAACTGTACTTACTTCACAATACCCTGATTCCAAGACTCTGAAATAAGTACATGTTTCTGGTTTGAGTAAGAAACCTTGGAAAAATGTTCTACCTTTCTTGTTGTGAGTCAACAAAGACTCCACAGCAATGTGCTACCCAGAGCGAGTTTCATAATAAATCTACACTTAGTTGCAGTTTCAGGTAATTCAAAGCAGTTTTGTTAGGATATTTAGAGTCCTTTTATTCTTCCCTTAGTCATATTTTAAGAACTATGCATTCTAACTTCTACTTGTACCAGAACATGACTCACCATATCAAGAAATACTAGAAAAGCTTTGTTTTCTTTATTTCTTCCAGGACACAAAGCACTCTACTGAAGTTGAATTTAGATGTTCCTGGAAAAAATATATTAAACATAATATTTGGTGGCTAGAAATCTCTTTTCTGCAACAAGTCAAATGTAATTCTACCTAGACATGTGAGATTTAAAATATAGGTGCTCCAAAAAGAATGGCCTATTGAAATAATGGAAAAAAAAATTCCTCAGTTTTCACGTGTGTATTTTTTCTCTTGTTCATTTATTTTCCTATAGTTCCTGTCACCCTCCTACTAAACATTTCAGTACCACAATGTCCAAGAAGAATACAAGGCAATTCCATGAAGTACAGGCTATGTGGATGTGTTACAAGTTTACAGAAAACACAGAAGCATATAACCATGTAAAATTTCTCAGACACTTGAAAACACCTGGTTTTCTATGCAGTCTTAGAAGGCAAATCTGTAGAGGTCAGGAGGAATTTCTTAGTGATGTTTTTTTTTTTGTCAGACTAGAGAACTTCAATCATCCACTTCTACATCAACAACATAAATGCTACCCAGTTATGAGCATTAATTTGTGCTTAAAGGCTTCAGATGACATAAAATTAGTTGTCAGCATGAGTAGTTGTTTCAGACTAGCTCACTTGTATTATTTTAATCATTCATTCCACATATATTTTCATCTTCTGTATTAGGTAAAGTAGTAAGACAAAAAAGTAAGTCTTTTAACCCATATGTCTAAGCAGGAGAAGAACAGCTTTGCTAACCCAGTGACACCTTTAATTTGGTTTCTTAGTAGACAGCATCCCAAGCCAGACGACAAATGGAGGTACTGGGGACACTGAGGAAGTATTCAGATTGAGGAAGCTCTTGCAATTCTTTGTGAAAGTGGTGTCACCAGCAGTACACCTCAAGTGCTTGTGCATGAGCTTACACAGCAGAGAAAACAAATTGGAAGAACCAGTTTGCTGTTGCATTTGTACAGATACAGTTTCATTGGAATTCCAGAGATTCAGAGGGATTGCCTACATGACTGGAGTTCTGCTGGTGATGCACAAAGGCTTTTCAGAAGAGAAAGGCCAGGAATGAAATGAAGTTCTTGAGTTCATGAAGCTTTGTCTTGAGAAGGGTGACAAGCCAGTCAAGAGCTTACAAGGAAGGGTCACAATACAGGTGTTTGTGACAGTGTCATGTCCCATCAGGTGGGATTAGGGATGAGTGTGATGTGTGCCCTGTCTCACCAGGTGAGATCAGGTATGACTTAACTCTGGGTACTTCTGCACAGTAGTGTGAAGTGAATGACAACCACTTGAGCAGTCCAATTCAATTATGAATTCACTAAAAGCACTTGATGTAATACAAATTACATCGGTTAGTGACTTGGCAAAAGTATATTAATGTAGCACAAAACTTAACAAGCCTTTAGCAGCAGAACTTACAATGATGTTATCTTTATATGCTCAAGGAAAAGGAAAAGAGAGAGAGAGAAAGAAAACTAAGATGTCAGAGCAAAAGAGAGGGAGAGTATAAGATACCACCACTCTGCAGGCTGATCGATCCCACAACATCTGCTGGAAGGGAGTGGACACATTGAATATTTTGGTACACACCACCACCTCACGTCACATGTGACGTTGTTTTATAACCCAGTTTATTTACATACGAGATAGGAGAGGGCAGTGTGTCTTCTCCCTCTGTTCACTATTCATGCTAATTAGGAAGACTTTTCTGAAAATGGGTCTGAGGTCTTCAAACTCGGGGAAAGTTCACAGTACTGACCAGAAGTGAGTTGTTTTGCCCGTCAGGGGTAGCTGTTGGTTCATGGTTTCTTCTGGTAACTGGTTGTCTGACAGATTGTTCATCTCTGTCATCCCAATTAGGCCATGAGGCCTTCACAGCAACTCTGTTAACTGTCTCTATCTTAAAACTATATGTTTTGTTTCGCAGAACCTTGGGAAAGACAAGGTGTCTGCTTCCACAGCCATCTATCTTTTCCACCCAAAGTATCAAAAACTAGATGTTTGAGGCATAGCATTTTCTTTGTTTCATTTGGGATGTGGGGGGAGTGCTTCAAGGTTGTCACAGACAATCACTTGATCCCGAAGAGAAAGATTAAGCATTTTTTCTAGACAGCTGAAACCTCATAATGATTTGTTCTGCCTGGTAATTATGGAAATTTTGATCTCTTGAAGTCTCCTGGAAGGGCTTAGTGCTATCTGCAAGCAGATTGCAGGAGGCTTGAACTAGAAGACCTTTAAAGGTCTCTTCCAGCCTAAACCATACTATGATTCTATGATTCTATGAAACTGGGAGATAGAGTAAATAAGCGGATGGTAAGATGGCTGTAAAATTGCCTGGACCATTAGAGTCAAAAGCTGTCAAAGAATATGACAATTTCTATTTAATAATAGTATCCCACAGAGTTGTTAATAGGGCCATTGTTGCTTACAGATTTTATTAGTGGCTTGGACCTTGGGCAAGGTCAGAGTGTAGACTGTTCTAAGGGACTCTATTCTAAGGGACTTCATTCAAAAGGACTTAAAAGGCTGAAAAAACAGACTGACATGAATCTCAACAAAGGCAAGATATCAAGTCTGGTGACAGCAACAGAATATCTCTACACTCCAATACGGGATGAAGGTCAACTGCTGAGAAAGCAGCTTTGAAGAAACAGCCTGGGGTCTTGCCGGATTACCAGTCAACTTTGTATCATCAGTGTGCCATTGCAGCAAAAAAAGTCAAGTGTATACTGTGCTACATTTAAGAAGACAGTCAGCAGGTCAAAGACGTTGATTCTTCACCTCTGTTTAGCGCTTGTGAGATCACACCTGGAATAATGTGTTGTCCTGGTTTTGTTAAAAAACAAGTTTCTCTTTTAGTGAATTTGTCTGTCAACTAAAGCCTTCATATTAGCTGCTTTTTCCTGAAGAACCGGATACATGTTTTGGTAAACATAGCCATGGAATGTGAAGTTATTGATAAGCATGGATGGATATCTCGCGAGAGCGACAACGAGAAACAGGTGACCAAGAAGCTGATCAACTGTGTATAAAATTCCATTCATGTGAATACTTCATATAAAAGTGGCAGATCACGAGGATCTCGTCCTTTTCCCTTTTTCCTTCTTTTCCCTTTTGCTTATGGCCGACATTAGGAGAGGACCTTGCTAGTCATCCCTGCAAACTGAGGCCTAATGAGAGACTGAATCCAGCTCCAGTTGGCTGCAGAGTCCAATCCAAGACTTTGGGTGCCAGCTCTGCAGTTGTTGAGACTTTCAAGATTGGTTTTGTATAATTTGTATTATTTTCTCTATTCTTATTAGTAGCATTAGTAAAACATTTTCAATTTTTCCAACTCTTCTCTCTCTGTCCTTCTTTTCCTCCCCATCGCTTGTCCTTAGTGGGAAGGGGGAGAGAGGGAGGGGCAGGAAGGGGTGGAAAAGGAGGTTAACAGTATATCTGCCAGGGTTTTATTGTCACCCCGCAATCTAAACCCTTTACAGATAATTGGTGCCCAACGTGGGGTGAAAGAAAGGGGTAAATTTGAAGATTTTTGGCTTTTCTACTGCTCTGATGTACCTTTCAATTTTCTTGGCACAGTGCCAACTCATAGAGTTGTGATAATCGTGTGTCTGTTTGCTTTGGACATTATTTAGTGGTATTAAGGCAAAGTGAATTACATTGATTTAAAGATGTTGTGGCATAAGTTGTATTAATTATTTTCTACATTGTGCTCGGTGATCCCATATCTGTGTTGGGCTTTCTTTTTGAATCGAGGTATTCATTATATAACAACAAGAAACTGGACAATGGTTATGATGATACTGTGTGGTTTGGCACTGGTTTATTTCATTATACTGCAGCCGCTAATGAATTTCTACTCGATTCTGCTTTACCTTGAAAAGCCTCCAGGAGAGATAAGAAAGGAACACAGCTCTGTGTTTGCTAATTGGTCGAGCAAATCTTTAGAAAGGCTGACTAACAATTCTTTTGTTTTTTCCTAGGACAGTTTGCAAATGTTTTAGAGAGCTTTGAATATTCTTGGAGCTTTGATAGAACTGTGATGGTGTTATCTGGTTTGCTGAATGTGTGTCAGTTTGTGTTACTATTAAGAAAAATGAGGTTCAATAGGAGGTTTGCGTCTCTTTTTAGTCCTGAGATTTGCAGTGCGTCTTTGGAAGCTTTAGCAAAAAGCACTCCTGGCCGCTCGAGAAAGAGCAAAACAGCGAAAGCTGCTGCTGCAGCCACTGCCCCCGCAATGGTGGCTTCACAGGCTGAAGCTGCAGCTCCTACACGGAACTCCTCTGCCAAGATTGCTGCAGATAATGTTACTTCTCCAGCCTCAAAGGCTAACAAGGCAGCCCCCGCTTCTTCACACACTGGTCACTGTTGCTGCTGTAACCACAGCAATCACTGTGACAGTCATTCAGACTCTGGAAATTAATCAAATGATGGTGAACCCATATCAGCATCAGTTGCCGGTTGTAAGAAAGTCACTAGAAAGACTACCTGTGTAGCAGGTGATGGTACAGGACCAGCATCAGCCCAAGGGGCATCATCAGCACAGGGAGGAGATGAAGTGACCACCACTCGGTCTTTTTCTCCAGGTGAGCTGAGAGATCTGCAAAAAGACTTTAGTTAATGTGAAGGCGAGAATATGTTAACCTGGCTGCTCTGATGCTGGGACAATGGGGCAGAAACAATTGACTTGGAAGGTGGTGAAGCCAGACAGCTGGGATCTCTGTCAAAAGATTTCATCATTGATAGGGCAATTTCAAGAGAGTCTAACGCCACTACCCTTTGGACCCGACTCCTGGCAGCTATGAGAGTAAGATTTCTCTACAAGGAAGATTGTATATGCACACTAGGGAAATAAAATACTATGGAGAGAGGTATCCAGTTTCTGAGAGAATTAGCTGTGCGAGAGATCATCTATTTTGGACCAAACAGCCAAGAGGGGATGGACCCATATAGAATAAATAGTACACGATCTCTGTGGCGCAGATTTGTACAAAGTGCACCACCTGCATATGCTAAGTCATTGGCAGGAATGGTCTGGTCAGCTGGAGGTATACAAAATATTACTGAAGCGATTGAGCAGCTCTGAGACTTTGAGGACAGCCTTGCTGGTTCTCTACGGGCTTGTGTCTCTGCTGTGGAGAAACTGTGTGAAAAATCTGATGACCGGTTTGAAAAGCTGTTGCAAGAAATCAAAGAACTCAGAGAAGACACATACCATTCACGACCTGTACGAACCTATGTTTCAGCTATTAGGAGAAGGCATTTCCAATCTCGAGAGAGAGGACAGAGGCAGCCCACAAGAAGAGGTTCACTGTGGTTTTTCCTACATGAGCAGGGAGAAAACATGAATAAGTGGCATGGACGACCTACCTCCAGCCCCCTGATCATCTTGCTGGCCTCCTCTAGACCCTCTCCAACAGGGCCACGTCTTTCCTGTACTGAGGCCCCCAGAGCTGAACACAGGACTCCAGATGGGGTCTCACCAGAGCAGAGCAGACGGGCAGAATCACCTCCCTCGAACTGCTGGCCACAGTCCTTTTGATGCAGTCCAGGGTACAGTTGGCTTTCTGGGTTGCAAGTGTACATTGATAGTTCATGTCCAGTTTTTCATCCACCAGTCATCATGAAGAAACATATTTATTGTTCATTCTGGACTCTTTTTTGCCCATGCCCCATACATACATTATGACCTGTAAGTCATTGCTTTGAATTAGGATTGAATTAGGATGGAAATAGAAGAGCAAATATAACATGTTAGAGTGGGAAGCAAAATAGAGTTTTAAACATTGACTTCATTAAAGTGATTTTTCTTAATTGATACTTTGCTAACTGTCCCACTTTTTTTTTTTTTTTCAATATTGAAGGGAAATACATTTTTTCCAGTTTTTAGTTTTTTGTGGGTTTTTTTTTTTGTTTGTTTGGTTTGGTTTGGTTTTGTTTTGTTTCGTTTTGTTTTGTTTTTCCCCAAAATGGCCAGTGCAGGACTAATAATAAAAATTCTGTTCCGCTTATTAAGAATTTTGTATTTCAATCTGTATTAAAGTCACTGAATGGATTATTTCTCTTTGGTCTATTTTTTCCCATTTCTCCATAATTACACACTTTATTCCATGATGAATACACGAAAAACAAAACAAAATAAAACAATATACAAACAAAACACACACGCACAAAGCCAAACCAAACCAAAACCACAAAAAACCACAAGCCAATCAACCAAACAAAAAGCCTGCTTTGTCTGAGAACGTGGTATCACCTGAATAAATAGAAAAGTTCTGTGTATTATTCTAGTGAGGTCTAAAATAATCAAGAGAGCATCAGAGCGTAGTTGGTATGGTAATGAGGATGCCTCTATTGCCTCATTTCATAAATGTATAGAAAGTAAACTATGTCCAAAACAAAGTGAAAATCAAAATAACTGCATCATTTCAGTCTGTCTGTCTGTCTGAATATCTTCTTATGTGTAATAACTCATGTACTTATCAGAAACCCAGCTATCTTCTAGATAGCTGGTAGGAAAAATACCATCTCAGTGAAACTTCAATAAAAATACATATTCTTAAAGTATTTGCAGAAAAATATTTTCTTTTTTATTCACCAAATTTACAACAGATTGGAATCTGAGTTTAGCTGAAATTTCAACAGAAAAAAGAGGAATATAATGATTTTCCTTGTCACTTAATTGCCTTTTGTTACCCAAAGATTTGTGAAGTATGTCTGAAACCGGATCACACAAACCATGAGGGGACCTGCAACAGGTTATTGAGGAGGAAGTGTTGTTTCTCCTCTTAAGTAAATAGCGGCAATGGCAAACAAACAGTGTCATTTTTTTGGCTGATTTTTTATCCTTATGTGTAACCACAACTCTCAACTGCCCTTTAGATTTTGATCTGCATGCTATCACCTAAAGGGTCATATCATACTGGGGATAGTGGTTTCCTTCACGTAGCTTCATTTCGTATAGATAAGTTAGGATGCTTGTCATTCAGAATGGCTGGACTATGTTGTTTCCTATTAGAAAATGGTTATAACTCAAAATTGCCCAGAATAAATAGCTCTCTAAACATCTGTAAAAATGTAATGCATTTCTGTGGAAGCAAACATGGTCAATGCTCTCTTATAATTGCTCCCAAAGTAAAAATAAGTCAGAATATGGCTTCCATTGTCTAAAATGAGAGAAAATAAATAAATCCTAGTTCTCTTTTCCTCTGTGAAAATATGAAAAATACCTATATTATTTAATTATATTTATTTTAACAATATCCATTTCTCTTCCAAACCAAAAATCTGCTTAGTTGTAAAATAACTCATCCTTAAGCAACGTTGTTCTTCCTCTTCACTGAATAAGTTATATAAAGGTTTAACTGCTGTTTAGTACTTTATTTCTTGCATCATTCATGTGAGGTGGTAGAAAGGTACTTGCATTTTTACAACTGAGATCTCAAATGACAGTGGTCTGCTTTTTTGCAGCCATCCATGATACATTTGACAATTGTAAGTTGCTTAAGTAAGCTCTATGCTAAACTTTCAGTGTTTCCTCTGAATTCCCTACAATTATTTAACATTATTCTTTGATTGCAAAACCCAAAACTTCATGCAGTACTTTAGCTTAGACCACAGCAATAGTAAAAGGTCAAAAAAACCCAGCTTGCTATGTCTTAGAAGGTGTTTACCCCTATATATTTCTAAGTGCAACCAGCTGTCCTGCAACAGTATATCACCTCTGATTGAGGTTGAGATTATGCTTTGTTTAAATCCCTCAGATATGCTTTAAGAAACAACTATTACCAACTTGTTCCTTATCCTATGTCTTTATAATTTAATAATGGGTGAAGCCTGAAACTTTGTCTGGGCTTGTAAGTTCCCCAGTATAGCTTGATCTGTGAATTTAATAAACAGTTTACATTCCATTTTATAGAGTACTAATTGAAAATATTGAATATCAGTACTCGCTACACACTTCTGTTTCAATTATGAACCACTGATAATTAATCTCTGCAAACAGGTTTCTAGCCAGTGTTATCCATAATGTATTCTAAACTGTGCCTTCCAAGGTCATCTGTCAGAATGTAAAATCTAAAAGCCTTAAAACTCTGACATAAGTCAAGATATCACATCTACTCCTTCACCCCTATCCACAAAGCATGTTAACTTGTCACAGAAAGAAAAGGGACTCATGTAATGTGTTCTTTGTGGCACTAATGATACCTGTCGCTCTTCATTTTCCCACCCTTACTGGATGCAATTCAGTATGTTTTAATTTGTAAGTATTACTAATTAAGTTCTAGCATTGTTCTAGGAACTGGAGTTAGGAAGACAGGTCTACAGTTTCCCACTTCTTCATTTTCAGAGATACCTTTATCTTTCACTATTTTGTTGATATTTACTCTTCTAAGCATGACTCTCAATAATGACCATGGAAGTTTTGAAGCTTATGTTTAGCTGGCTATGTATAAGTTATTACAACTTACATACAGATTTACTTGTGGAAAATGAAAATATAGAAATTGTTTGTAGCCATGTAACTCTCTCTTCCTCTCACCAAATTCAGACTAGCACTGTTGATGGTCTTCCCTCCCTCCAATTTTTTTTCATTCTTGGAGAATGGAAGTGGGAAATTGAAAAAGTGAGCTGATAGAAAGCCTTCAGAGAAGGCAAAACTTGAAAAGAATTTCTGTAACAATATTTTATGAAAATATTGCTTGGAATGGAAAAGTAATTCTTCTCTTGGTAATATAATTGGAAGAATATGTCAACCAAGAAAGGACAGGCGAAAAAATGAGTAATATTAAGCATCTTCAAGCATCTCTCTTCCTTATTTTTATGGTGACCTGAAAAGAGAGAAGTCAAGTGACTTGCTAAAGGCAACCTCCCATCATCAACAGACTTTACTTCTACTGTCTCGTAGAGTGATGGACAAAATTTCTAGTGCTCGGTTACATCATGCAATGTACATCAATCAAAAACAAAACAAAAAATTTTGCCCAAGCATAAGTCCTTTTAAAATTCTCCAATGTAAGGTGTATTTTAAAACTTTGAAAAGAGGAGTTAAAAAGTAAATGCCCTGAGAAGCTCCAATTATTTTCTTTCAAGTAGCAGGCACTTCATTTTTTCTTCTTCCAACTGTTGATGAGTAGTTAGTGGAAAAAAAAAAAAAAATCTCTACTGCTGCTCTGAAATTGTGCAATTGTCTTCATGCACTCTTATCGGATAAGTATAAGACAATGACTTTCTTTCCTTGTCATCTCAAGGTATGAAATGAAGTTTAAACAATGAAAAAAATAACTCTTTCCTGATAAAGAATACTTACAAAAAACTTTTTTCATAAGTCATATTTAATATCCTGCCCAGTTTCAGAAGGTACTGCAACTAAAAGTGCATTAATGGCAATGTTTTCTAATTCATGGTATGAGCCTAACAGAGCATAGCAACTGTTAGAATTGATAGACAATTGTTAACTGCCAGAAGATAACATTCTCTTCAATGAGATAAGTTTTGCAACATTAAAACTGAAGTTAGATGAACATAAAACAGCTTCCAAATATTACTGAAGCAACTAAACTTTTATGACTTTAATTCTGGAGCATATAATTGTAAAATCACACAGAAAACAAACAAACAAACAAACAAACCAAACAACCCAGGAGTTAGACATGCCATGAAAATATTTTATTATTTATAGGTAACCCATTGCAATGGTAAATTGATAAATGAAGTTCTGAAGTATTTTAAATAATGGATATAGATCTCTCCCCTTGAAATCCACCAACTGTTGTATAAAAATAAACAAAACAAAAAAAAAAAAAAGAAAAAAACCCAAAATAAATAAATAATGAGATGTAGTGAACTACCCTGAATTTCTGGGAGTTGAAATGAATACGGAAGGCAAAACTTGGCTCTAGAACACACCTATGGAGGGTGTTATAAAGGGAGACATTCAAATGACACAATGAACTTCTACAGGATTTTAGCCGAAAACTCAGGATGAAGAACAAAGATGTTGAAGCTGAAAGACCATGAAAGAAAGGCAGATATCTAACACCTATAGGTTTTGTTTCCCAAAAAGGAGTAGCACAGGGGTCTTCTAAACAGAGGTTACAAGGAAAAAGCCAACAAAATCCTAGTAGGATTACCATAAGGTGTGATAAACTCACAAAAATACAGGTCTCAGAATTAATGAGACAATTCTCTAGTTATAATATCATGGAATATATTTGGAAGGAAAAAATTATTCCAGAATGATATGTGTTGTTATGTTTTATAGGTCTTAACCGTGAGACCTCATATAAAGCATGGTCCTCAAAGGAAACATCCACAGAGAATATATTCCCCACTATCAGTCCCGCATAGTATAGACACACCCACTGAGTTTATAAAATCAGGGGTACTGATGGTGTCCTGTCCCACTCAGTGAGGTGAGGGCAGAGTTAACTTTTCAATGCTCTGTGCCGTAACCAGGAGTAATGACAATTACTCGAGAGGTTCAGTTAAATCATGAATTTGCTTAAAACTCAGTGGAATTACAGCAAATAGTGGATTGACAAAAGTTTGTAATGATATTATAAAATTTAACAAGTCTTCAACAACAAGACCCACAATGATATTACCATTATGTGACCAGAATAAAGTTAGAAAAAGAGAGAGAAAAAAAAAGATAGATTAAGATATCAGAAGAAAAGTAAGATTTCACTACTCCAAGGGTCCATTGATCCTGCAATGATCTTTTTAGCTTTCTTGGTGGTGGGTGTGATGAAACTTCTAGTGTTCCAAGTGAGAAGTTTTTTTTATTCTTTAGTTAATTTGCATGCGAGATGGGAGAGAGTGGCTCACCTTCTCCCTCTGCTCGCTCCTCACGCTAATTAAGGCAATTGTTCCAGAAATGGGTCAACGGTCCTAGAAATGCCCATAGCTGGCTGGTTCTCTAGGGGTAGCTGGTGATCCATTTTTTTCCCCCAGCTGGTCAGTGATTGCTGAATGACCCTGCCTTTGTTCAAGCTCAATTAATGAGGGCTCAAGGAAGAGACACCGTTAATGCATTTATCTCAAAGATTGATGTCTTCATTTTGCAACAAATAGATAGGCCTCAGGGAAGACATAAGTCCTGTCTCCACAGCACTCATCTCTTCCTCCCTGCCAGTAGTTGCAAAAACCAGCATAATGAGGTACATACCATGTCCATCACAGATGGTTATATACCCTGCCTCTTCATGGTACTCTCCAAATCCTTCCTTGTTTGCAGTAGAGAGAAACAAGTTAAGAGTTATAAGAAGAACTCTCAGTTTCACATTCAAATCTATGCCAGTTATTTAGTGTTGGAAGAATTTGTGGACCAAACAACAGTCTGACTAAGAGATTTGACTTTACAGTTGAGCTGCTGATATGCCCTCAGATATTCTGTTTACAAAAATTATGAATGGTATTTATATATGAATTTAAAAATAGGGATCTTCAGAATATTTCATTGATATTTATGTTACTTTTCACAAAAGAACTGCATTTCTCGATCAGAGTAACAATTGGTATATCAGTCTGTTAGCATTCTCATCATACTGTCCCACAATAGCCACAGGTTGTTTCAATGTTGCATCTCTAAACAGACAAATCTGCAAGTCAAATTGAATGCAGTCAGCCTGTAAGGTTGTCATAAATTTATTGATCAAAGTCTCTAACTCCATTTTGTCTGACGTAGTTATTGGATATTGTTTTCCCTTACTGGATCAAAGTCTTGTTTCAGTTCTATCAATTTAGTGTTGGCTTTACCGAAACACTGGCTGCCAATACTAATTGAAATACAGCATTTGAGATTTCCTTGGAGATTTCTCGCAGCAAGCAGATCTGCACCATCCAAGCAGCTTCTTGTAGGACATGCAACTAAACAGAATTCTCAGAAAATGTTATTTGAGCTTACAATGTACTTAACAAATCTTGGCCTAAGAGAGATCTAGGGCTTTCTGGCAAATACAAGAATTCATATGGTAAAACTTGGTTCCAAATTTAGCATTCCATTGGTCTCAACAAACTTTCTTTCTCTCTTTCTCTCCTTCCTTCCTTCCTTCCTTCCTTCCTTCCTTCCTTCCTTCCTTCCTTCCTTCCTTCCTTCCTTCCTTCCTTCCTTCCTTCCTTCCTTCCTTCCTTCCTTCCTTCCTTCCTTCCTTCCTTCCTTCCTTCCTTCCTTCCTTCCTTCCTTCCTTCCTTCCTTCCTTCCTTCCTTCCTTCCTTCCTTCCTTCCTTCCTTCCTTCCTTCCTTCCTTCCTTCCTTCCTTCCTTCCTTCCTTCCTTCCTTCCTTCCTTCCTTCCTTCCTTCCTTCCTCCCCTTTCCTCCCCTTTCCTCCCCTTTCCTCCCCTTTCCTCCCCTTTCCTCCCCTTTCCTCCCCTTTCCTCCCCTTTCCTCCCCTTTCCTCCCCTTTTCCCCTTCCCTTCCCTTCCCTTCCCTTCCCTTCCCTTCCCTTCCCTTCCCTTCCCTTCCCTTCCCTTCCCTTCCCTTCCCTTCCCTTCCCTTCCCTTCCCTTCCCTTCCCTTCCCTTCCCTTCCCTTCCCTTCCCTTCCCTTCCCTTCCCTTCCCTTCCTCCTTTCCTTCTTTCCTTCTCTCTTTCTTTCTCTCTCTCTCTTTCTCTCTCTTTTTCTCTCTCTCTCTTTCTTTGTCTCTTTCTCATAACCTGAAAAACTAGCACAGTGGATTTACTAAGACGTTTCTTACAACTAGTTACCACAGAAAAAGTCTATTATTATTATTATTATTATTTTTTTTTTTTGGTTAATTTCCCAGCTTCATTAGAACTATGGATCCACTGGCGATGCCTTAAATTTCACCCTCAGACTCCTTCATGCATTATTACTGTTCTCTAGCAGTAACATTGCTGGGGGGAGGGCATGGGGCAGAATAAAACCTCCCTCTCACCCCAATCTGAGATGGCAAGATCTCCAGCCCAACATGAAAACAAATCAGTTCGAACTCCACATCAAACCATCCCGGCTCCACTCCACACCCAAATTAGCACTAGTCTGACCCAGAGAAGCACTCAGCACTCTGACCCGCCAAAGCTGACCAGTGTGAAAAGACTGACTTCAGCGAGGAGGTAAAATGATGAGCTCCTTCCCCAGATGTGCCAGAACTTTAGAAACAAAACAGAAGCACAAAGAAACAGCACCGAAAAACCCTCATTCAAAGCCAAGAAGCAAAGCAGTGCCACAAGGATGGATGATGACACTCAAAAAAAAACAACAACAAAAAAGGATGGAGGGATGGACAAAGCCCCCCCTTTCCCTACTTAGCAGCAGGCAACCAGGTTTTTCCTTTTTTTTTTTTCTTTCTCTTCTTGCTGCAGTTTAAACATAGCCAAGGCCACGCAGGTGGCATAATCGCTGGCGCTAAGGGAGAGCTGTCCCTGTCAGACTCCTTGATTACAATCAGCTAAGTTTAACTTGCAGCTTGACACGAGCCTGAAATTTATGTTCAAGCTGTACAGCACAGGCCTGGGATATTTTGCTTTTTTGTTTTCATTCCAACCATAACACACTTTATATTCAATTCCAATTAGCTCAGCAATAGCTACAGTCCTTAGCTCCATTTACCTTCTACAATTTACAGATGTCAAAAAAACAACATATTAAACATCAATCCATTATTCCATTTTCCTAGATCCAAATCAGTTCATATTCTAGCAACTTTTAAACACAACCTCTTACAATATCGAGTTCACATCCATCATAGCATTTATGGGGCATTTTGTTGTTGTCTTTTCTTTTTTTTTTTTTTTTTTATAATGCGCATCAGAGTTTAAAAATTTAAATTCTTTTCTGGTCTCAAAATTATTAGATAACAATAAAAGCAAAGTAACTTACAGTACCGTACTTTATCCCATTTTTTCCAAAGTTCTGCAGAACAGCATTAATTGCAATACAGCACTAAAACCCAGGATTCCACATTTAAGCCACATTTGAGTAAAATATCGATTCAAGTTTTCTTTTATCAGAATATATCCCCAAAAGTTGCTCTAATGTGTAAGGATGCATCCTAAGGGGGAGCAAGGTGATATTTTAACAGTGGAACCAGTTCCCATTTTGTAATTATTTCCCCAAACAAAATTCTTTTGGTACCAAATATATATATATATGCAAACTAAAATACTGAGCTCAGATATGAAAACCAAATACCAAGTTAAAATATGCAGATGAATCATAGTTACACTTATTCAAGACAATATTTTGATTTTTGCATTACACCTTTTAACCGCTTACTGCTCAGCCAGCTGGAGGTGCAGCTGGGTCTCCCAGACGAAAGAGGTCAGTGCGTGCTACAGCCCAATCAGCACCTGCCCCCCTGCTGCTCTAGCAAGCTGGACTGGGCAAGGCTTTCATTAGTGTCTCATCTGGTGCGCTACAACTGTTATCACCTAAAACAGGATTCTTGGTGTGCATACAAAAGAGCCAAATTTAGTACATCAGGATGAGACACAGCGTATTACAGAGTTGTGCAAATCTGAATGCCAGAATAAATCTAGCGTGCTAGAAAGAAAAGTAACAGCTATTACACACAAAGTTTTATTTTCACATTCACGCAGTAAAGAACTAAATTATTTGTGGTCTTCTGTATTATCGCAAAATGCACATTTTGAGTCCAAGGATTCTCATGATTTAACAGTCTGTGAACTCACCGTACCACAAAACAGACAAAAGACCTACTAAAACCACAACATGCTTATAACAGATAACCACAAAGAAAACAGGCTAACAAAGAAAACATCTATGATTTCTGTGTTATACTTAAAGATACTTAAAGGTTCTGTTCTCCAGACAATTTTCCCAATCATTTAACTTATACAGCAGTCACCACTGATTTCAATATTTCACAAGATCTTCTTTCCTCATATTTCCAGGTGCTTTCCTATGATCTAAAACACCTTCCAACACTGATTTCTTAGGAACTTGACTGAAACCAGTCATTTCTGACTCCATCTCATAAGTAAAAAACACGTGAGAAGAGGGAGGGAGGAAGGGGAAGCACAGGGCTGCTTGCGGTGTAAGTGGGAAAAGTGGGGCGAAGGTTTTTACAGTGCACTTACACAATCAATACCACATAAAAACACTGTAACAACAACCAGTAAAACAATTAACTCACATTCCTGACAAGCTGCTGGATTTTCAGCAGATGGTCAATAAATTTGAAGATGGTCAATAAATTGCATGTAATTCTCATTGGGATCCTGATTAATAGTCATAAATAGTTTGTCTGCTTCATCGATTTCAGGCACCTTTATCATAGCTTGATATGCAAGGTCTGCTGACTGCCTCAGGATTTCAGAAAGTAATCGTGCCTATAATTGTGGTGTGCCAATTAGTATCTCTTCCGAGAGTTAGGGGACACCCACCCCTTTCAATGAATCCTCATCATTCCATCCAAAATGATCTATAGCTGTTATATTGCATAGGTCTAATTTTGCTTGAGTCTTTCATGGTTTTTATCTGATCTCGGGGAAACACGTACACATTCTCCTTTTCCTTTTAACTTTTCAAGACAATGCTGTGGACCCTCATCCTCATCATCAGATAACATGGACTTGAATGGTGCTGGAGAATCATTAGTAACAGGGCGGGGATTCAGAACAGTGCTTTTTTTTTTTTTTCCCCCAAATCTAGTCCAGGGAAGCCACCCTCCTCCACTGGCTCTGCCTGTTTCCATTGCTCTTTTAATCCTCTCAAAGTCTCTAGCAAAAAGCACCACATCATTAACAGTTCAGTTGTTTCTTTGGATCTTTGGGTTGTGCTTTGCCCCATAGTAACATCCTTCGTAAAGTCAATTCCAGAAGGCCAAAACTCTGCTTCTTCAGAAGCAACTTTCATGTAGATAATATAATACCCTCTTCTTTAGATAAGTTCCACGCCCCCCACCCCATTCCCAGTAGCTCACCAACTCTTGGCATGGTGTCTTTTCAAGGATCCAGATATTTGGCAGCCCCCCCTGCTGCTCTATCAGCTGTACTGGGCTCCGTCTCCACAGCTCGTCTGCGGCTGTCACAGCTTCACCGCTGTCTCTTCTTCATGTGAGATCCTCTTCATGCAGGATCACGTCGGGGACACCATATGTCATGGTTGAGATGGACAAATGACATAGACCAAGTTCTTCCAGGATGAAAGTAATAGATGCCATTTATTGTGGCACGTGCACTTTTATACAGTTTTACCAATTCATGTGTCCCTTCACTATTGGTTACAACTTACAGCAGTAACATCTCACTGACTAATTTTGCTATCATCAATGTTACTCTCCTACACCCTTCTGTCTCATGGATACAGCTTAATATCTACAGATACTCCTTTACTCCCATCTTTCTCACAGGTAGGCCTTAATATCTTCAAGGCTAATTTCTGTTCCCATGCCCTCCATCGGGGACCCACAGTAGTACCCCACAGAGGACTCATAGTGAAATTGAAACATGTTGTCCCACAGGGGCAAATTGCTACAAAAAATACAACAGAAATTCCTTCTTAGTTGCAAAAGCTGTTATTGTCTATCTCTCATAAACAAATGAAATACAGATAAAGAAAATCATAGCAGAAAGTATCTTTTAGATCCCAGTGTGATAATTTTAGAAACCATACTAATACTATCTCTCTAAAATGGCAGGATTTATACAAGCTTTAACCTTTATGCACTGGTCTTATTAAAAGTACCATCTACATAAAGCTGCTGTGCAAGTAAGAATTAGTATCATATTTGTCTGCTCTGTTGATATACAGATGAAAGCTGGGCATGATTTGGGTAACATTAATACTGAGTTATCATGCAAAAGATATTCTGAATTCGGGACATCATCGAGATGTCACAGAAGCATATCTTTCTGTCTAAATGAAGAAAATAATTCTGAAAAGTAGCTCATATACATAAGCAAGTATCCTGTAGACAGTGACTCAGACTTGGTGATTTAAAATCTTGTACAGTAATGAAGAAGAATCCCATTACCAACATTTTATAATCAGTATCGTGTCGCTATTACTGACCTGGTGTACTAGCAACAAAGCATATTCCATAGAAACGATGTTGACAATGCAAAGATTTACTAGCTAAGGACTTCCAGGTATAACCTGAAATCAGTAAATAATAAGCAACACCTGGTAAGCAAGCTACCTCATTTTTGCAATACTCTGCCACTAACCCATGAAAAATACCAAACTAATTAAATTATTAATAAATAAAGACAAGGAGTTTATTCTCATCCAGTGGGCAGTAGATCTATGTATCTACCTAATGAAGTACGTTCAGGATGAAAAATGGTCATACGTTCAAAAGAGACTGAACAAATGCTTAGAAATGACTGCTAACCCATCAAGACACCAGTCCAAACAGTGATACGTGGGAAAGGTTTATCTCGCAGGGGCAAAAGGATGCTGGGACAGGAATTAGCAGGGCTCATTTGGAGAACCTTAACCTAGACTCGAAGGGGGATGGGGTTGTAGCTGGGTTTGCATCAGTGGGGCAGCACTCTAGAGTTGATGTAGGCTGGGAGGCCTCTCATACCTCTAGGGTGAAATTGGTGTACTCGGCTCGCTCCCTGAAATGCCTGTACACCAATGCGTGCAGCATGGGGAATAAGCAGGAGGAGTTAGAAACCTGTGTTAGGGCAGGAGATCATGAGCTGGTGGCATTTACAGAGACATGGTGGGACAGCACACATGACTGGAATGTGGTCATGGGTGGCTATGCCCTTTTCAGGAAAGACAGACCAGCCAGGCGTGGTAGTGGAGTTGCTCTTTACATGAGAGAGCAACTACAATGTATTGAATACTGTCCAGGCACAGATGAGGAGTGAGTTGAGAGTCTGTGGGTAAAAATTAAGGGGCAGGCTGGCAGGGGTGATACTGTTGTGGGTGTCTATTATAGGCCACCAGATCAGAGTGAGAAAGTTGATGAGGCCTTCTACAGACAGCTGAGAGCAGCCTCACAGTCATAGGCCCTGGTTGTGGCGGGGAATTTTACATTCCCTGATGTTTGCTGGAAGACAGCCAGTCTAGGAGATTCCTTCAGTGCTTCAACAATAACTTCTGATGCACATAGTGGAGGAGCTGACTAGGAGAGGTGCACTGCTGGACCTCATCCTCATTAACAAGGAGGGTCTGCTTGAAGTGGTAAATGTCAAGGGCTGACTTGGTTGCAGCGACCATGAAATGGTGGCGTTCAGGATCTTTATGGCAGGAAGAGAATAGCAAGCAGAATTGCAACCCTGGACTTCAGCAGGGCAAACTTTGGCCTTTTCAAGCAATTGCTAGGGGAGATCCCCTGGACAAGGCTGCTTGAAGGTAAAGGGACCCAAGATAGTTGGTTAGTGTTCAGGGATTGCTTCTACAAGACACAAGATCAGAGCATCCTGGCACGTAAGAAGTCAAGGAAGGGAGCCAGGAGACCTGTGTGGTTAAACAGGGAACTGCTGGGCAAACTCAAGCGGAAGAGAAGAGATTATAGATCATGGAAGGAGGGGCTGGCCACTTGGGAAGAATATAAGGCTGTTGTCAGAGGGTGTAGGGAAAAAACTAGGAAAGCTAAGACCTCCTTAGAATTACAGCTGGCGAGAGGAGTCAAGGACAACAGAAAGAGTGGTGGGTGCCCGGGTGACAGAAGAAACAGGGAAGGCAGAGTTACTGAATGCCTTCTTTGTCTCTGTCTCCTCTGTTGGAAGCTGTCCTGAAGAGTCCTGTACCCCTGAGGCCAAAGCGGAAGTCAGGACAATAGAGGAGTTTACCTTGGTTGATGAGGACTGGGTTAGGGAGAAATTAGGCAATCTAGAAATCCCTAAATCCATGGGTCTGGATGGGATGCACACATGTGTGCTGAGGGAGATGGCTGAGGTCATTGCTGGATGACTCTACATAATCTTTGCCAAGTCTTGGGAAATGGGAGAGGTGCCTGAGGACTGGAGGAAGCAAATGTCATTCCAGTCTTCAAAAAGGGCAAGAATGAAGACCCAGGTAACTACAGAACAGTCGGCCTCAGTTAAATCCCCGGGAAACTGATGGAATGACTTATCCTTGGTGACATCTCAAGGCATATAAAGAGTAAAAGGGTCATTAGGGGCAGACAACATGGCTTCACCAAGGGAAAGTCGTGCCTGACAAACTTCATCGCCTTTTATGAGGATATAACGAGGTGTATGGATGATGGCAGGGCAGTGGATGTGGTCTACCTTGATTTAAGTAAGGCATTTGGCACAGTGTCCCACAGCATCCTTACAGCTAAACTGAAGGAATGCGGTCTGAATGATTGGGTAGTGCCGTGGATGGCGAATTGGCTGAAGGGAAGAAGCCAGAGAATTGTGGTCAATGTGGAAGAGTCTATGCTTTTACCTCTTTTACCCTTCAGATGCTCTACACCGTGCCAGTGGGGGCAAGTGATTGAGCAGATGCGTGGCAGATGAGCTGTCAGCACCTCATGCCCACATGCCCAAAAATCCTCACACACAGGCAGACACTCAGGGACACAGTGTTTGTTCAAACAGAACATTTTTGGGGAACATTCCACAGAGCCAAGTTCCCCCAAGGCAGGAAATGAACTCTTGGAAAGAAGGTGTGATGGCAAGGCTCACTCTATTGCTTAAGGCATGGAGGAAGTATCACAGTATCACAGTATGTTTGGGACTGGAAGGGACCTCAAAAGGTCGTCTAGTCCAATCCTCCTCCTGGAGCATGAACGCCTAGGTGAGGTTGCACAGGAATATGTCCAGGCAGGTTTTGAATGTCTCCAGTGAAGGAGACTCCACAACTCCCCTGGGCAGCCTGTTCCTGTGCTCTGTCACCCTCACTGAGAAGAAGGAGTTTTTCCTCAAATTTAAGTGGAACCTCTTGTGTTCCAGCTTGATCCCACTACCCCTTGTGCTATCATTGTTTGCCACCGAGAAGAGCCTGCTTCCATCCTCGTGGCACTCACCCTTTATATATTTATAAACATTAATAAGGTCACCCCTCAGTCTCCTCTTCTCCAAACTAAAGAGACCCAGCTCCCTCAGCCTTTCTTCATAAGGGAGGTGCTCCACTCCCTTAATCATCTTTGTTGCCCTGCGCTGGACCCTCTCCAGCAGTTCCCTGTCCTTCTTGAACTGAGGGGCCCAGAACTGGGCACAATATTCTAGATGGGGTCTCACCAGGGCGGAGTAGAGGGGAAGGAGGACCTCTCTCGATCTACTAACCACCCCCCTTGTAATACACCCCAGGATGCCATTGGCCTTCCTGGCCACAAGGGCACAGTGCTGGCTCATGGTCATGCTGTTGTCCACCAGGACCCCCAGGTCCCTTTCCCCTACACTGCTCTCTAATAAGGAATTTCCCAACCTATACTGGAACCTGGGGTTGTTCCTGCCCAGATGCAGGACTCTACACTTTCCCTTGTTAAATTTCATCAGGTTACTCCCCGCCCAAGTCTCCAGCCTGTCCAGGTCCCGCTGGATGGCAGCACAGCCTTCTGGCGTGCCAGCCACTCCTCCCAGCTTAGTGTCATCAGAAAACTTGCTGATAGTACACTCAATTCCCTCGTCCAAATCGTTAATGAATATATTGAATAATATTGGCCCCAGTACTGACCCCTGAGGCACTCCGCTAGATACTGGCCTCCAACTAGACTCCGCACCATTGACTACCACTCTCTGGCTTCTCTCCTTAAGCCACTTTGCAACCCACCTCACTACTCTATTGTCCAGACCACACCTCCTCAGCTTAGCTGTGAGGATGCTGTGGGAGACTGTGTCAAAGGCTGTACTGAAGTCAAGGTAGACCACATCCACCGCTCTGCCATCATCCGTCCACCTTGTTACATTCTCATAAAAGGCTAGGAGGTTGGTCAAGCACGACTTACACTTGCTAAAGCCGTGCTGACTGCCCCTAATAACCCTCTTATCCTTGATATGCCTTGAGGTGGCACCAAGGATAGGCTGTTCCATTACTTTCCCAGGGACAGAGGTGAGGCTGACTGGTCTATAATTACCCGGGTCCTCACTCCTGCCCTTTTTGAAGACTGGAGTGACATTTGCTTTCCTCCAATCCTCGGGCACCTCTCCCCTTTCCCAGGACTTGGCAAAGATGATGGAGAGCCGTCTAGCAATGACTTCAGCCAGCTCCATCAGCACCCGCGCATGCATCCCATCTGGACCCATGGATTTAGGGATGTCCAGACTATTTAATTGCTCCCTAACCCAGTCCTCATCAACTACAGCAAACTCCTCCATTGACCTGGCTTCATCCGGGGTCTCAGGGGTACGTGGCTCTTCAGGACAGCCTCCGGCAGAGTAGACAGAGACAAAGAAGGCATTCAGTAATTCTGCCTTCTCTGTATCTTCTGCCACCAGGGCACCCACCCCATTCATCAGTGGGCCTACATTTCCTCTGGTATTAGATTTATCTGCTATGTATTTGAAAAAGTTCTTTTTGCAGTCCTTGACCCCTCCAGCCAGCTGTAATTCTAAGGAGGCCTTGGCTATCCTAGCTGCCTTCCTACATCCTCTAACAGCAGCCTTATATTCCTCCCAAGTGGCCAGCCCCTGCTTCCGTGACTTGTAAACTCTCCTCTTCTGCTTGAGCATACCCAACAGATCCCTATTCAACCACGCAGGCCTCCTGGCTCCCTTCCTTGACTTCCTACGTGTGGGGATGCTCTGATCCTGAGCGTGGAAGAAGCAATCTCTGAATGCAACCCAGCTATCTTGGGCCCCTTTTCCTTCAAGCAGTCTTGCCCATGGGATGGAGAGTCTGCCAAGGAGAGTCAGATGAGTGTTGTTTTCGAGCGATTTCTGTGGGGACAGGAGATGCAAAAGGGTAGATTCCACGTGGAGGACATTTGCTCCGTTTTGTGCGGCCAGAAGAACTGCTGTTAACTCTCCCCCTTGTGCACTTCCTTCACCACCTTCTACTACTTATTCGCCACTGCTTTTATTCAATGCGGTCGCCTTGTATTGCCATTTACCGTTTATCCTTTTTGCTGAGGCATCAGTAAGCCAAATGCCTTCTGTTGGTGTTTCTTGAGTGAGTGGGGCTGCATTCAAACACTTTTGCTTTAACTGTGAAACTCTCCTCTCCCACCCCACAAGTTTTCCCTCTTTTGCCCTTCAGATGCTCTACAGCGTGCCAGTGGCGGCAAGTGACTGAGCAGCTGCGTGGAAGCTGAGCTGTCAGCATCCCATGCCCACATGCCCAAAAATCCTCACGCACAGACAGACACTCAGAGACACAGCGTTGGTTCAAACACAACATGTTTGGGGAACTTTGCACAGAGCCAAGTTCCCCGAAGGCAGGGAACGAACTCTGGGAAAGAAGGTGCGGAGGGTGCCTAGGAGGCTGGCGCTCTGTTTCTTCCTCGAGTCCTCCCTGGGGTGGTGGAGGAAGCACAGAGCCAGCAGGTGGGCTTCAGGGGCACGCGCCGGCGAGAGACCGCATCATCTTCGTGGGGACGCAGACTGTCCAAGGTGTTGCCCAGCCCCCTGATGGGCCTCGGTCGCAGCATGTAGGCATTTCCGGAGGGTGTTGGGCTGGTACGGAGAAGTTCAATGGGCAGCTCCGCCGTCGTCGTCAACGATTCTGACGCGTCCAGGAGGCGCTCGGCCGAAACTCTGCCCGCATCCAGTGCACTGCTGGGTTTTTCTCTTTGCTTCTCCTGGTCGACTTTCTTTCTGGAACTGCCCCTCTTGCCGCTGCTGGCTGGCTGCTGGCTCCATTTCCTGAGCCACCAGCAGAGCCCAAAGAGCAGGAGCAGGACTCCAGCAACAGCCCAGAGCTGCCACTGCTGCAAGGCAGCGAGGAGTGGGGCGCTCCAGGCAAAGCTGCTCTGCTCCTGCTCCTGCTCCTTCAGCGCTGCCTCCTGCGCCTTCAGCTCCATCTCCCGCTCCTTCAACTCCACCTCCTGCCACAGCCGAGTCATCTCCCGGCTCAGCATCTCGGCACGCTGCCGCATGCGCTCCTGTGTGGCGTCGTCCAGCTCGCCGCCAACGAAGTGCGCATACGAGACCAGGGTTTGCAGAAAGCCGGCGAATGCCTCTATGGCTTCCATGGCCTGCAAGAGGAGGGAGAGAAGGGCTTGAGTGGGACCGGTAGGAGGGAGCTGGCGGCGTAGGAGCGGGGACGGGGGCCGCAGGGAGCGGGGGCAGGTAGGAGAGGGGCCGAGGCAGCTGCGAGGCAGCAAGGTCTGCGCCCCGTCCCGGCGGCGGCGCGGCACCGAGCCCTGCCCAGGGTGCTCCTGCACGCGGCTGGCCCTCGATGCAGGGTGAGAACCCACCCCCGCCAGGGCCCACGCTTCTGCCCCGGCCCCCACCCAGCCCAGCCTCCCCCGGCCTGCGCACTCACTGCTGGCCCAGGCCGTACTGGGGCAGCGCGGCTGCTGGTGCCCCTGAAAACCGCCCCGTGGTGACTCGTCCCCTGTGAGGTCACAGGCGCAAGAGCACGTCGCAGACACGCCCAGCGGCCAGCCCCACCTTTCTGCCCCACCCCGCCTCAGCCGCTCAGAGCCGCCCTGGTGTCCTGGTTAAGGCTGGGCCAGAGTGAATTTTCTTCGCAGCAGCTTGCGTGGTGCTCTATTTGGGATTTGTGATCCTCTGCCTGCCGGTAGCAACCTCATCATCACAGGATGCCCTGGCTTGCAAGAGGCCCACGAGGATCATCCAGTGCAAGTCCTGACTCCATAGCAGCCCCACTTCAATCACAGCATCACCGAATCGTTGAGGTTGGAAAAGACCCGTAAGACCATCGAGCCCAACCGCAAGCCTAAGCTTGCCAACTCCACTACTAAACGATGTCTCTAAGTGCGCTCTCTTTGCGTTTTTTGACATACCTTCAGGCTCGGCGCCTCACGCGCCTCCCTGGGTAGCTTGTGCCAATGCCCGACCACCTTGGGCGTTCCAGTCACCCCCGGGACACAGAAGGAATTGGGAGGCTGGACTACCGGACAGTGCTGCCTTCTTCTTCCTAACCCCCACCCACCAGTCCCTTCAGGCCACCGTTTTCTTCTGCAGGGAGAGGGCCAGAAGCTCCTGCAGCCGCAGTGCACGGGGGCCCCAGCTCTGGAGGCTGCAGAGGGAGCTGCTGACCTGTGGGACCCTCTTGACGTGGCAGGTCTTTGCCAGGCTCTCCAAGACAGGCCTGTGCTGTGGGGGATGCTTGGCGACAGAATGGGATGCAGTTTCATCAGGGCTATTAGTGAGATTCAGGAATATGGAGGGTAGAAGAAGAGGAGGCCAGCAGGTTGGAGAGTGCGTCGTGCTGGCGTGAGACCTCTGGGCCAGAATCTTCCTTCAGGCCTGGTCATAGGAAAGGGTGTTGTCGTGGATGCTTGATGGATGGTTCTGCTTGCCACAGAGCCACGTTCAGATCACTCCAAGAAAGGGGCCACTTAACCGAGTGTGATGGCAAGGCTCACTCTATTGCTTAAGGCATGGAGGAAGTATCACAGTATCACAGTATGTTTGGGACTGGAAGGGACCTCAAAAGGTCATCTAGTCCAATCCTCCTGCTGGAGCATGAACGCCTAGGTGAGGCTGCACAGGAATATGTCCAGGCGGGTTTTGAATGTCTCCAGCGAAGGAGACCCCACAACTCCCCTGGGCAGCCTGTTCCTGTGCTCTGTCACCCTCACTGAGAAGAAGGAGTTTTTCCTCAAATTTAAGTGGAACCTCTTGTGTTCCAGCTTGATCCCATTACCCCTTGTGCTATCATTGTTTGCCACCGAGAAGAGCCTGCTTCCATCCTCGTGGCACTCACCCTTTATATATTTATAAACATTAATAAGGTCACCCCTCAGTCTCCTCTTCTCCAAACTAAAGAGACCCAGCTCCCTCAGCCTTTCTTCATAAGGGAGGTGCTCCACTCCCTTAATCATCTTTGTTGCCCCGCGCTGGACCCTCTCCAGCAGTTCCCTGTCCTTCTTGAACTGAGGGGCCCAGAACTGGGCACAATATTCTAGATGGGGTCTCACCAGGGCGGAGTAGAGGGGAAGGAGGACCTCTCTCGATCTACTAACCACCCCCCTTGTAATACACCCCAGGATGCCATTGGCCTTCCTGGCCACAAGGGCACAGTGCTGGCTCATGGTCATGCTGTTGTCCACCAGGACCCCCAGGTCCCTTTCCCCTACACTGCTCTCTAATAAGGAATTTCCCAACCTATACTGGAACCTGGGGTTGTTCCTGCCCAGATGCAGGACTCTACACTTTCCCTTGTTAAATTTCATCAGGTTACTCCCCGCCCAAGTCTCCAGCCTGTCCAGGTCCCGCTGGATGGCAGCACAGCCTTCTGGCGTGCCAGCCACTCCTCCCAGCTTAGTGTCATCAGCAAACTTGCTGATAGTACACTCAATTCCCTCGTCCAAATCGTTAATGAATATATTGAATAATATTGGCCCCAGTACTGACCCCTGAGGCATTCCGCTAGATACTGGCCTCCAACTAGACTCCGCACCACTGACTACCACTCTCTGGCTTCTCTCCTTAAGCCGCTTTGCAACCCACCTCACTACTCTATTGTCCAGACCACACCTCCTCAGCTTAGCTGTGAGGATGCTGTGGGAGACTGTGTCAAAGGCTGTACTGAAGTCAAGGTAGACCACATCCACCGCTCTGCCATCATCCGTCCACCTTGTTACATTCTCATAAAAGGCTAGGAGGTTGGTCAAGCACGACTTACACTTGCTAAAGCCGTGCTGACTGCCCCTAATAACCCTCTTATCCTTGATATGCCTTGAGGTGGCACCAAGGATAGGCTGTTCCATTACTTTCCCAGGGACAGAGGTGAGGCTGACTGGTCTATAATTACCCGGGTCCTCACTCCTGCCCTTTTTGAAGACTGGAGTGACATTTGCTTTCCTCCGATCCTCGGGCACCTCTCCCCTTTCCCAGGACTTGGCAAAGATGATGGAGGGCCGTCTAGCAATGACTTCAGCCAGCTCCATCAGCACCCGCGCATGCATCCCATCTGGACCCATGGATTTAGGGATGTCCAGACTATTTAATTGCTCCCTAACCCAGTCCTCATCAACTACAGCAAACTCCTCCATTGACCTGGCTTCATCCGGGGTCTCAGGGGTACGTGGCTCTTCAGGACAGCCTCCGGCAGAGTAGACAGAGACAAAGAAGGCATTCAGTAATTCTGCCTTCTCTGTATCTTCTGCCACCAGGGCACCCACCCCATTCATCAGTGGGCCTACATTTCCTCTGGTATTAGATTTATCTGCTATGTATTTGAAAAAGTTCTTTTTGCAGTCCTTGACCCCTCCAGCCAGCTGTAATTCTAAGGAGGCCTTGGCTATCCTAGCTGCCTTCCTACATCCTCTAACAGCAGCCTTATATTCCTCCCAAGTGGCCAGCCCCTGCTTCCGTGACTTGTAAACTCTCCTCTTCTGCTTGAGCATACCCAACAGATCCCTATTCAACCACGCAGGCCTCCTGGCTCCCTTCCTTGACTTCCTACGTGTGGGGATGCTCTGATCCTGAGCGTGGAAGAAGCAATCTCTGAATGCAACCCAGCTATCTTGGGCCCCTTTTCCTTCAAGCAGTCTTGCCCATGGGATGGAGAGTCTGCCAAGGAGAGTCAGATGAGTGTTGTTTTCGAGCGATTTCTGTGGGGACAGGAGATGCAAAAGGGTAGATTCCACGTGGAGGACATTTGCTCCGTTTTGTGCGGCCAGAAGAACTGCTGTTAACTCTCCCCCTTGTGCACTTCCTTCACCACCTTCTACTACTTATTCGCCACTGCTTTTATTCAATGCGGTCGCCTTGTATTGCCATTTACCGTTTATCCTTTTTGCTGAGGCATCAGTAAGCCAAATGCCTTCTGTTGGTGTTTCTTGAGTGAGTGGGGCTGCATTCAAACACTTTTGCTTTAACTGTGAAACTCTCCTCTCCCACCCCACAAGTTTTCCCTCTTTTGCCCTTCAGATGCTCTACAGCGTGCCAGTGGCGGCAAGTGACTGAGCAGCTGCGTGGAAGCTGAGCTGTCAGCATCCCATGCCCACATGCCCAAAAATCCTCACGCACAGACAGACACTCAGAGACACAGCGTTGGTTCAAACACAACATGTTTGGGGAACTTTGCACAGAGCCAAGTTCCCCGAAGGCAGGGAACGAACTCTGGGAAAGAAGGTGCGGAGGGTGCCTAGGAGGCTGGCGCTCTGTTTCTTCCTCGAGTCCTCCCTGGGGTGGTGGAGGAAGCACAGAGCCAGCAGGTGGGCTTCAGGGGCACGCGCCGGCGAGAGACCGCATCATCTTCGTGGGGACGCAGACTGTCCAAGGTGTTGCCCAGCCCCCTGATGGGCCTCGGTCGCAGCATGTAGGCATTTCCGGAGGGTGTTGGGCTGGTACGGAGAAGTTCAATGGGCAGCTCCGCCGTCGTCGTCAACGATTCTGACGCGTCCAGGAGGCGCTCGGCCGAAACTCTGCCCGCATCCAGTGCACTGCTGGGTTTTTCTCTTTGCTTCTCCTGGTCGACTTTCTTTCTGGAACTGCCCCTCTTGCCGCTGCTGGCTGGCTGCTGGCTCCATTTCCTGAGCCACCAGCAGAGCCCAAAGAGCAGGAGCAGGACTCCAGCAACAGCCCAGAGCTGCCACTGCTGCAAGGCAGCGAGGAGTGGGGCGCTCCAGGCAAAGCTGCTCTGCTCCTGCTCCTGCTCCTTCAGCGCTGCCTCCTGCGCCTTCAGCTCCATCTCCCGCTCCTTCAACTCCACCTCCTGCCACAGCCGAGTCATCTCCCGGCTCAGCATCTCGGCACGCTGCCGCATGCGCTCCTGTGTGGCGTCGTCCAGCTCGCCGCCAACGAAGTGCGCATACGAGACCAGGGTTTGCAGAAAGCCGGCGAATGCCTCTATGGCTTCCATGGCCTGCAAGAGGAGGGAGAGAAGGGCTTGAGTGGGACTGGTAGGAGGGAGCTGGCGGCGTAGGAGCGGGGACGGGGGCCGCAGGGAGCGGGGGCAGGTAGGAGAGGGGCCGAGGCAGCTGCGAGGCAGCAAGGTCTGCGCCCCGTCCCGGCGGCGGCGCGGCACCGAGCCCTGCCCAGGGTGCTCCTGCACGCGGCTGGCCCTCGATGCAGGGTGAGAACCCACCCCCGCCAGGGCCCACGCTTCTGCCCCGGCCCCCACCCAGCCCAGCCTCCCCTGGCCTGCGCACTCACTGCTGGCCCAGGCCGTACTGGGGCAGCGCGGCTGCTGGTGCCCCTGAAAACCGCCCCATGGTGACTCGTCCCCTGTGAGGTCACAGGCGCAAGAGCACGTCGCAGACACGCCCAGCGGCCAGCCCCACCTTTCTGCCCCACCCCGCCTCAGCCGCTCAGAGCCGCCCTGGTGTCCTGGTTAAGGCTGGGCCAGAGTGAATTTTCTTCGCAGCAGCTTGCGTGGTGCTCTATTTGGGATTTGTGATCCTCTGCCTGCCGGTAGCAACCTCATCATCACAGGATGCCCTGGCTTGCAAGAGGCCCACGAGGATCATCCAGTGCAAGTCCTGACTCCATAGCAGCCCCACTTCAATCACAGCATCACCGAATCGTTGAGGTTGGAAAAGACCCGTAAGACCATCGAGCCCAACCGCAAGCCTAAGCTTGCCAACTCCACTACTAAACGATGTCTCTAAGTGCGCTCTCTTTGCGTTTTTTGACATACCTTCAGGCTCGGCGCCTCACGCGCCTCCCTGGGTAGCTTGTGCCAATGCCCGACCACCTTGGGCGTTCCAGTCACCCCCGGGACACAGAAGGAATTGGGAGGCTGGACTACCGGACAGTGCTGCCTTCTTCTTCCTAACCCCCACCCACCAGTCCCTTCAGGCCACCGTTTTCTTCTGCAGGGAGAGGGCCAGAAGCTCCTGCAGCCGCAGCGCACGGGGGCCCCAGCTCTGGAGGCTGCAGAGGGAGCTGCTGACCTGTGGGACCCTCTTGACGTGGCAGGTCTTTGCCAGGCTCTCCAAGACAGGCCTGTGCTGTGGGGGATGCTTGGCGACAGAATGGGATGCAGTTTCATCAGGGCTATTAGTGAGATTCAGGAATATGGAGGGTAGAAGAAGAGGAGGCCAGCAGGTTGGAGAGTGCGTCGTGCTGGCGTGAGACCTCTGGGCCAGAATCTTCCTTCAGGCCTGGTCATAGGAAAGGGTGTTGTCGTGGATGCTTGATGGATGGTTCTGCTTGCCACAGAGCCACGTTCAGATCACTCCAAGAAAGGGGCCACTTAACCGAGTGTGATGGCAAGGCTCACTCTATTGCTTAAGGCATGGAGGAAGTATCACAGTATCACAGTATGTTTGGGACTGGAAGGGACCTCAAAAGGTCATCTAGTCCAATCCTCCTGCTGGAGCATGAACGCCTAGGTGAGGCTGCACAGGAATATGTCCAGGCGGGTTTTGAATGTCTCCAGCGAAGGAGACCCCACAACTCCCCTGGGCAGCCTGTTCCTGTGCTCTGTCACCCTCACTGAGAAGAAGGAGTTTTTCCTCAAATTTAAGTGGAACCTCTTGTGTTCCAGCTTGATCCCATTACCCCTTGTGCTATCATTGTTTGCCACCGAGAAGAGCCTGCTTCCATCCTCGTGGCACTCACCCTTTATATATTTATAAACATTAATAAGGTCACCCCTCAGTCTCCTCTTCTCCAAACTAAAGAGACCCAGCTCCCTCAGCCTTTCTTCATAAGGGAGGTGCTCCACTCCCTTAATCATCTTTGTTGCCCCGCGCTGGACCCTCTCCAGCTGTTCCCTGTCCTTCTTGAACTGAGGGGCCCAGAACTGGGCACAATATTCTAGATGGGGTCTCACCAGGGCGGAGTAGAGGGGAAGGAGGACCTCTCTCGATCTACTAACCACCCCCCTTGTAATACACCCCAGGATGCCATTGGCCTTCCTGGCCACAAGGGCACAGTGCTGGCTCATGGTCATGCTGTTGTCCACCAGGACCCCCAGGTCCCTTTCCCCTACACTGCTCTCTAATACGGAATTTCCCAACCTATACTGGAACCTGGGGTTGTTCCTGCCCAGATGCAGGACTCTACACTTTCCCTTGTTAAATTTCATCAGGTTACTCCCCGCCCAAGTCTCCAGCCTGTCCAGGTCCCGCTGGATGGCAGCACAGCCTTCTGGCGTGCCAGCCACTCCTCCCAGCTTAGTGTCATCAGCAAACTTGCTGATAGTACACTCAATTCCCTCGTCCAAATCGTTAATGAATATATTGAATAATATTGGCCCCAGTACTGACCCCTGAGGCATTCCGCTAGATACTGGCCTCCAACTAGACTCCGCACCATTGACTACCACTCTCTGGCTTCTCTCCTTAAGCCGCTTTGCAACCCACCTCACTACTCTATTGTCCAGACCACACCTCCTCAGCTTAGCTGTGAGGATGCTGTGGGAGACTGTGTCAAAGGCTGTACTGAAGTCAAGGTAGACCACATCCACCGCTCTGCCATCATCCGTCCACCTTGTTACATTCTCATAAAAGGCTAGGAGGTTGGTCAAGCACGACTTACACTTGCTAAAGCCGTGCTGACTGCCCCTAATAACCCTCTTATCCTTGATATGCCTTGAGGTGGCACCAAGGATAGGCTGTTCCATTACTTTCCCAGGGACAGAGGTGAGGCTGACTGGTCTATAATTACCCGGGTCCTCACTCCTGCCCTTTTTGAAGACTGGAGTGACATTTGCTTTCCTCCGATCCTCGGGCACCTCTCCCCTTTCCCAGGACTTGGCAAAGATGATGGAGAGCCGTCTAGCAATGACTTCAGCCAGCTCCATCAGCACCCGCGCATGCATCCCATCTGGACCCATGGATTTAGGGATGTCCAGACTATTTAATTGCTCCCTAACCCAGTCCTCATCAACTACAGCAAACTCCTCCATTGACCTGGCTTCATCCGGGGTCTCAGGGGTACGTGGCTCTTCAGGACAGCCTCCGGCAGAGTAGACAGAGACAAAGAAGGCATTCAGTAATTCTGCCTTCTCTGTATCTTCTGCCACCAGGGCACCCACCCCATTCATCAGTGGGCCTACATTTCCTCTGGTATTAGATTTATCTGCTATGTATTTGAAAAAGTTCTTTTTGCAGTCCTTGACCCCTCCAGCCAGCTGTAATTCTAAGGAGGCCTTGGCTATCCTAGCTGCCTTCCTACATCCTCTAACAGCAGCCTTATATTCCTCCCAAGTGGCCAGCCCCTGCTTCCGTGACTTGTAAACTCTCCTCTTCTGCTTGAGCATACCCAACAGATCCCTATTCAACCACGCAGGCCTCCTGGCTCCCTTCCTTGACTTCCTACGTGTGGGGATGCTCTGATCCTGAGCGTGGAAGAAGCAATCTCTGAATGCAACCCAGCTATCTTGGGCCCCTTTTCCTTCAAGCAGTCTTGCCCATGGGATGGAGAGTCTGCCAAGGAGAGTCAGATGAGTGTTGTTTTCGAGCGATTTCTGTGGGGACAGGAGATGCAAAAGGGTAGATTCCACGTGGAGGACATTTGCTCCGTTTTGTGCGGCCAGAAGAACTGCTGTTAACTCTCCCCCTTGTGCACTTCCTTCACCACCTTCTACTACTTATTCGCCACTGCTTTTATTCAATGCGGTCGCCTTGTATTGCCATTTACCGTTTATCCTTTTTGCTGAGGCATCAGTAAGCCAAATGCCTTCTGTTGGTGTTTCTTGAGTGAGTGGGGCTGCATTCAAACACTTTTGCTTTAACTGTGAAACTCTCCTCTCCCACCCCACAAGTTTTCCCTCTTTTGCCCTTCAGATGCTCTACAGCGTGCCAGTGGCGGCAAGTGACTGAGCAGCTGCGTGGAAGCTGAGCTGTCAGCATCCCATGCCCACATGCCCAAAAATCCTCACGCACAGACAGACACTCAGAGACACAGCGTTGGTTCAAACACAACATGTTTGGGGAACTTTGCACAGAGCCAAGTTCCCCGAAGGCAGGGAACGAACTCTGGGAAAGAAGGTGCGGAGGGTGCCTAGGAGGCTGGCGCTCTGTTTCTTCCTCGAGTCCTCCCTGGGGTGGTGGAGGAAGCACAGAGCCAGCAGGTGGGCTTCAGGGGCACGCGCCGGCGAGAGACCGCATCATCTTCGTGGGGACGCAGACTGTCCAAGGTGTTGCCCAGCCCCCTGATGGGCCTCGGTCGCAGCATGTAGGCATTTCCGGAGGGTGTTGGGCTGGTACGGAGAAGTTCAATGGGCAGCTCCGCCGTCGTCGTCAACGATTCTGACGCGTCCAGGAGGCGCTCGGCCGAAACTCTGCCCGCATCCAGTGCACTGCTGGGTTTTTCTCTTTGCTTCTCCTGGTCGACTTTCTTTCTGGAACTGCCCCTCTTGCCGCTGCTGGCTGGCTGCTGGCTCCATTTCCTGAGCCACCAGCAGAGCCCAAAGAGCAGGAGCAGGACTCCAGCAACAGCCCAGAGCTGCCACTGCTGCAAGGCAGCGAGGAGTGGGGCGCTCCAGGCAAAGCTGCTCTGCTCCTGCTCCTGCTCCTTCAGCGCTGCCTCCTGCGCCTTCAGCTCCATCTCCCGCTCCTTCAACTCCACCTCCTGCCACAGCCGAGTCATCTCCCGGCTCAGCATCTCGGCACGCTGCCGCATGCGCTCCTGTGTGGCGTCGTCCAGCTCGCCGCCAACGAAGTGCGCATACGAGACCAGGGTTTGCAGAAAGCCGGCGAATGCCTCTATGGCTTCCATGGCCTGCAAGAGGAGGGAGAGAAGGGCTTGAGTGGGACCGGTAGGAGGGAGCTGGCGGCGTAGGAGCGGGGACGGGGGCCGCAGGGAGCGGGGGCAGGTAGGAGAGGGGCCGAGGCAGCTGCGAGGCAGCAAGGTCTGCGCCCCGTCCCGGCGGCGGCGCGGCACCGAGCCCTGCCCAGGGTGCTCCTGCACGCGGCTGGCCCTCGATGCAGGGTGAGAACCCACCCCCGCCAGGGCCCACGCTTCTGCCCCGGCCCCCACCCAGCCCAGCCTCCCCCGGCCTGCGCACTCACTGCTGGCCCAGGCCGTACTGGGGCAGCGCGGCTGCTGGTGCCCCTGAAAACCGCCCCGTGGTGACTCGTCCCCTGTGAGGTCACAGGCGCAAGAGCACGTCGCAGACACGCCCAGCGGCCAGCCCCACCTTTCTGCCCCACCCCGCCTCAGCCGCTCAGAGCCGCCCTGGTGTCCTGGTTAAGGCTGGGCCAGAGTGAATTTTCTTCGCAGCAGCTTGCGTGGTGCTCTATTTGGGATTTGTGATCCTCTGCCTGCCGGTAGCAACCTCATCATCACAGGATGCCCTGGCTTGCAAGAGGCCCACGAGGATCATCCAGTGCAAGTCCTGACTCCATAGCAGCCCCACTTCAATCACAGCATCACCGAATCGTTGAGGTTGGAAAAGACCCGTAAGACCATCGAGCCCAACCGCAAGCCTAAGCTTGCCAACTCCACTACTAAACGATGTCTCTAAGTGCGCTCTCTTTGCGTTTTTTGACATACCTTCAGGCTCGGCGCCTCACGCGCCTCCCTGGGTAGCTTGTGCCAATGCCCGACCACCTTGGGCGTTCCAGTCGCCCCCGGGACACAGAAGGAATTGGGAGGCTGGACTACCGGACAGTGCTGCCTTCTTCTTCCTAACCCCCACCCACCAGTCCCTTCAGGCCACCGTTTTCTTCTGCAGGGAGAGGGCCAGAAGCTCCTGCAGCCGCAGTGCACGGGGGCCCCAGCTCTGGAGGCTGCAGAGGGAGCTGCTGACCTGTGGGACCCTCTTGACGTGGCAGGTCTTTGCCAGGCTCTCCAAGACAGGCCTGTGCTGTGGGGGATGCTTGGCGACAGAATGGGATGCAGTTTCATCAGGGCTATTAGTGAGATTCAGGAATATGGAGGGTAGAAGAAGAGGAGGCCAGCAGGTTGGAGAGTGCGTCGTGCTGGCGTGAGACCTCTGGGCCAGAATCTTCCTTCAGGCCTGGTCATAGGAAAGGGTGTTGTCGTGGATGCTTGATGGATGGTTCTGCTTGCCACAGAGCCACGTTCAGATCACTCCAAGAAAGGGGCCACTTAACCGAGTGTGATGGCAAGGCTCACTCTATTGCTTAAGGCATGGAGGAAGTATCACAGTATCACAGTATGTTTGGGACTGGAAGGGACCTCAAAAGGTCATCTAGTCCAATCCTCCTGCTGGAGCATGAACGCCTAGGTGAGGCTGCACAGGAATATGTCCAGGCGGGTTTTGAATGTCTCCAGCGAAGGAGACCCCACAACTCCCCTGGGCAGCCTGTTCCTGTGCTCTGTCACCCTCACTGAGAAGAAGGAGTTTTTCCTCAAATTTAAGTGGAACCTCTTGTGTTCCAGCTTGATCCCATTACCCCTTGTGCTATCATTGTTTGCCACCGAGAAGAGCCTGCTTCCATCCTCGTGGCACTCACCCTTTATATATTTATAAACATTAATAAGGTCACCCCTCAGTCTCCTCTTCTCCAAACTAAAGAGACCCAGCTCCCTCAGCCTTTCTTCATAAGGGAGGTGCTCCACTCCCTTAATCATCTTTGTTGCCCCGCGCTGGACCCTCTCCAGCTGTTCCCTGTCCTTCTTGAACTGAGGGGCCCAGAACTGGGCACAATATTCTAGATGGGGTCTCACCAGGGCGGAGTAGAGGGGAAGGAGGACCTCTCTCGATCTACTAACCACCCCCCTTGTAATACACCCCAGGATGCCATTGGCCTTCCTGGCCACAAGGGCACAGTGCTGGCTCATGGTCATGCTGTTGTCCACCAGGACCCCCAGGTCCCTTTCCCCTACACTGCTCTCTAATACGGAATTTCCCAACCTATACTGGAACCTGGGGTTGTTCCTGCCCAGATGCAGGACTCTACACTTTCCCTTGTTAAATTTCATCAGGTTACTCCCCGCCCAAGTCTCCAGCCTGTCCAGGTCCCGCTGGATGGCAGCACAGCCTTCTGGCGTGCCAGCCACTCCTCCCAGCTTAGTGTCATCAGCAAACTTGCTGATAGTACACTCAATTCCCTCGTCCAAATCGTTAATGAATATATTGAATAATATTGGCCCCAGTACTGACCCCTGAGGCATTCCGCTAGATACTGGCCTCCAACTAGACTCCGCACCATTGACTACCACTCTCTGGCTTCTCTCCTTAAGCCGCTTTGCAACCCACCTCACTACTCTATTGTCCAGACCACACCTCCTCAGCTTAGCTGTGAGGATGCTGTGGGAGACTGTGTCAAAGGCTGTACTGAAGTCAAGGTAGACCACATCCACCGCTCTGCCATCATCCGTCCACCTTGTTACATTCTCATAAAAGGCTAGGAGGTTGGTCAAGCACGACTTACACTTGCTAAAGCCGTGCTGACTGCCCCTAATAACCCTCTTATCCTTGATATGCCTTGAGGTGGCACCAAGGATAGGCTGTTCCATTACTTTCCCAGGGACAGAGGTGAGGCTGACTGGTCTATAATTACCCGGGTCCTCACTCCTGCCCTTTTTGAAGACTGGAGTGACATTTGCTTTCCTCCGATCCTCGGGCACCTCTCCCCTTTCCCAGGACTTGGCAAAGATGATGGAGAGCCGTCTAGCAATGACTTCAGCCAGCTCCATCAGCACCCGCGCATGCATCCCATCTGGACCCATGGATTTAGGGATGTCCAGACTATTTAATTGCTCCCTAACCCAGTCCTCATCAACTACAGCAAACTCCTCCATTGACCTGGCTTCATCCGGGGTCTCAGGGGTACGTGGCTCTTCAGGACAGCCTCCGGCAGAGTAGACAGAGACAAAGAAGGCATTCAGTAATTCTGCCTTCTCTGTATCTTCTGCCACCAGGGCACCCACCCCATTCATCAGTGGGCCTACATTTCCTCTGGTATTAGATTTATCTGCTATGTATTTGAAAAAGTTCTTTTTGCAGTCCTTGACCCCTCCAGCCAGCTGTAATTCTAAGGAGGCCTTGGCTATCCTAGCTGCCTTCCTACATCCTCTAACAGCAGCCTTATATTCCTCCCAAGTGGCCAGCCCCTGCTTCCGTGACTTGTAAACTCTCCTCTTCTGCTTGAGCATACCCAACAGATCCCTATTCAACCACGCAGGCCTCCTGGCTCCCTTCCTTGACTTCCTACGTGTGGGGATGCTCTGATCCTGAGCGTGGAAGAAGCAATCTCTGAATGCAACCCAGCTATCTTGGGCCCCTTTTCCTTCAAGCAGTCTTGCCCATGGGATGGAGAGTCTGCCAAGGAGAGTCAGATGAGTGTTGTTTTCGAGCGATTTCTGTGGGGACAGGAGATGCAAAAGGGTAGATTCCACGTGGAGGACATTTGCTCCGTTTTGTGCGGCCAGAAGAACTGCTGTTAACTCTCCCCCTTGTGCACTTCCTTCACCACCTTCTACTACTTATTCGCCACTGCTTTTATTCAATGCGGTCGCCTTGTATTGCCATTTACCGTTTATCCTTTTTGCTGAGGCATCAGTAAGCCAAATGCCTTCTGTTGGTGTTTCTTGAGTGAGTGGGGCTGCATTCAAACACTTTTGCTTTAACTGTGAAACTCTCCTCTCCCACCCCACAAGTTTTCCCTCTTTTGCCCTTCAGATGCTCTACAGCGTGCCAGTGGCGGCAAGTGACTGAGCAGCTGCGTGGAAGCTGAGCTGTCAGCATCCCATGCCCACATGCCCAAAAATCCTCACGCACAGACAGACACTCAGAGACACAGCGTTGGTTCAAACACAACATGTTTGGGGAACTTTGCACAGAGCCAAGTTCCCCGAAGGCAGGGAACGAACTCTGGGAAAGAAGGTGCGGAGGGTGCCTAGGAGGCTGGCGCTCTGTTTCTTCCTCGAGTCCTCCCTGGGGTGGTGGAGGAAGCACAGAGCCAGCAGGTGGGCTTCAGGGGCACGCGCCGGCGAGAGACCGCATCATCTTCGTGGGGACGCAGACTGTCCAAGGTGTTGCCCAGCCCCCTGATGGGCCTCGGTCGCAGCATGTAGGCATTTCTGGAGGGTGTTGGGCTGGTACGGAGAAGTTCAATGGGCAGCTCCGCCGTCGTCGTCAACGATTCTGACGCGTCCAGGAGGCGCTCGGCCGAAACTCTGCCCGCATCCAGTGCACTGCTGGGTTTTTCTCTTTGCTTCTCCTGGTCGACTTTCTTTCTGGAACTGCCCGTCTTGCCGCTGCTGGCTGGCTGCTGGCTCCATTTCCTGAGCCACCAGCAGAGCCCAAAGAGCAGGAGCAGGACTCCAGCAACAGCCCAGAGCTGCCACTGCTGCAAGGCAGCGAGGAGTGGGGCGCTCCAGGCAAAGCTGCTCTGCTCCTGCTCCTGCTCCTTCAGCGCTGCCTCCTGCGCCTTCAGCTCCATCTCCCGCTCCTTCAACTCCACCTCCTGCCACAGCCGAGTCATCTCCCGGCTCAGCATCTCGGCACGCTGCCGCATGCGCTCCTGTGTGGCGTCGTCCAGCTCGCCGCCAACGAAGTGCGCATACGAGACCAGGGTTTGCAGAAAGCCGGCGAATGCCTCTATGGCTTCCATGGCCTGCAAGAGGAGGGAGAGAAGGGCTTGAGTGGGACTGGTAGGAGGGAGCTGGCGGCGTAGGAGCGGGGACGGGGGCCGCAGGGAGCGGGGGCAGGTAGGAGAGGGGCCGAGGCAGCTGCGAGGCAGCAAGGTCTGCGCCCCGTCCCGGCGGCGGCGCGGCACCGAGCCCTGCCCAGGGTGCTCCTGCACGCGGCTGGCCCTCGATGCAGGGTGAGAACCCACCCCCGCCAGGGCCCACGCTTCTGCCCCGGCCCCCACCCAGCCCAGCCTCCCCCGGCCTGCGCACTCACTGCTGGCCCAGGCCGTACTGGGGCAGCGCGGCTGCTGGTGCCCCTGAAAACCGCCCCGTGGTGACTCGTCCCCTGTGAGGTCACAGGCGCAAGAGCACGTCGCAGACACGCCCAGCGGCCAGCCCCACCTTTCTGCCCCACCCCGCCTCAGCCGCTCAGAGCCGCCCTGGTGTCCTGGTTAAGGCTGGGCCAGAGTGAATTTTCTTCGCAGCAGCTTGCGTGGTGCTCTATTTGGGATTTGTGATCCTCTGCCTGCCGGTAGCAACCTCATCATCACAGGATGCCCTGGCTTGCAAGAGGCCCACGAGGATCATCCAGTGCAAGTCCTGACTCCATAGCAGCCCCACTTCAATCACAGCATCACCGAATCGTTGAGGTTGGAAAAGACCCGTAAGACCATCGAGCCCAACCGCAAGCCTAAGCTTGCCAACTCCACTACTAAACGATGTCTCTAAGTGCGCTCTCTTTGTGTTTTTTGACATACCTTCAGGCTCGGCGCCTCACGCGCCTCCCTGGGTAGCTTGTGCCAATGCCCGACCACCTTGGGCGTTCCAGTCGCCCCCGGGACACAGAAGGAATTGGGAGGCTGGACTACCGGACAGTGCTGCCTTCTTCTTCCTAACCCCCACCCACCAGTCCCTTCAGGCCACCGTTTTCTTCTGCAGGGAGAGGGCCAGAAGCTCCTGCAGCCGCAGCGCACGGGGGCCCCAGCTCTGGAGGCTGCAGAGGGAGCTGCTGACCTGTGGGACCCTCTTGACGTGGCAGGTCTTTGCCAGGCTCTCCAAGACAGGCCTGTGCTGTGGGGGATGCTTGGCGACAGAATGGGATGCAGTTTCATCAGGGCTATTAGTGAGATTCAGGAATATGGAGGGTAGAAGAAGAGGAGGCCAGCAGGTTGGAGAGTGCGTCGTGCTGGCGTGAGACCTCTGGGCCAGAATCTTCCTTCAGGCCTGGTCATAGGAAAGGGTGTTGTCGTGGATGCTTGATGGATGGTTCTGCTTGCCACAGAGCCACGTTCAGATCACTCCAAGAAAGGGGCCACTTAACCGAGTGTGATGGCAAGGCTCACTCTATTGCTTAAGGCATGGAGGAAGTATCACAGTATCACAGTATGTTTGGGACTGGAAGGGACCTCAAAAGGTCATCTAGTCCAATCCTCCTGCTGGAGCATGAACGCCTAGGTGAGGCTGCACAGGAATATGTCCAGGCGGGTTTTGAATGTCTCCAGCGAAGGAGACCCCACAACTCCCCTGGGCAGCCTGTTCCTGTGCTCTGTCACCCTCACTGAGAAGAAGGAGTTTTTCCTCAAATTTAAGTGGAACCTCTTGTGTTCCAGCTTGATCCCATTACCCCTTGTGCTATCATTGTTTGCCACCGAGAAGAGCCTGCTTCCATCCTCGTGGCACTCACCCTTTATATATTTATAAACATTAATAAGGTCACCCCTCAGTCTCCTCTTCTCCAAACTAAAGAGACCCAGCTCCCTCAGCCTTTCTTCATAAGGGAGGTGCTCCACTCCCTTAATCATCTTTGTTGCCCCGCGCTGGACCCTCTCCAGCAGTTCCCTGTCCTTCTTGAACTGAGGGGCCCAGAACTGGGCACAATATTCTAGATGGGGTCTCACCAGGGCGGAGTAGAGGGGAAGGAGGACCTCTCTCGATCTACTAACCACCCCCCTTGTAATACACCCCAGGATGCCATTGGCCTTCCTGGCCACAAGGGCACAGTGCTGGCTCATGGTCATGCTGTTGTCCACCAGGACCCCCAGGTCCCTTTCCCCTACACTGCTCTCTAATAAGGAATTTCCCAACCTATACTGGAACCTGGGGTTGTTCCTGCCCAGATGCAGGACTCTACACTTTCCCTTGTTAAATTTCATCAGGTTACTCCCCGCCCAAGTCTCCAGCCTGTCCAGGTCCCGCTGGATGGCAGCACAGCCTTCTGGCGTGCCAGCCACTCCTCCCAGCTTAGTGTCATCAGCAAACTTGCTGATAGTACACTCAATTCCCTCGTCCAAATCGTTAATGAATATATTGAATAATATTGGCCCCAGTACTGACCCCTGAGGCATTCCGCTAGATACTGGCCTCCAACTAGACTCCGCACCATTGACTACCACTCTCTGGCTTCTCTCCTTAAGCCGCTTTGCAACCCACCTCACTACTCTATTGTCCAGACCATACCTCCTCAGCTTAGCTGTGAGGATGCTGTGGGAGACTGTGTCAAAGGCTTTACTGAAGTCAAGGTAGACCACATCCACCGCTCTGCCATCATCCGTCCACCTTGTTACATTCTCATAAAAGGCTAGGAGGTTGGTCAAGCACGACTTACACTTGCTAAAGCCGTGCTGACTGCCCCTAATAACCCTCTTATCCTTGATATGCCTTGAGGTGGCACCAAGGATAGGCTGTTCCATTACTTTCCCAGGGACAGAGGTGAGGCTGACTGGTCTATAATTACCCGGGTCCTCACTCCTGCCCTTTTTGAAGACTGGAGTGACATTTGCTTTCCTCCGATCCTCGGGCACCTCTCCCCTTTCCCAGGACTTGGCAAAGATGATGGAGAGCCGTCTAGCAATGACTTCAGCCAGCTCCATCAGCACCCGCGCATGCATCCCATCTGGACCCATGGATTTAGGGATGTCCAGACTATTTAATTGCTCCCTAACCCAGTCCTCATCAACTACAGCAAACTCCTCCATTGACCTGGCTTCATCCGGGGTCTCAGGGGTACGTGGCTCTTCAGGACAGCCTCCGGCAGAGTAGACAGAGACAAAGAAGGCATTCAGTAATTCTGCCTTCTCTGTATCTTCTGCCACCAGGGCACCCACCCCATTCATCAGTGGGCCTACATTTCCTCTGGTATTAGATTTATCTGCTATGTATTTGAAAAAGTTCTTTTTGCAGTCCTTGACCCCTCCAGCCAGCTGTAATTCTAAGGAGGCCTTGGCTATCCTAGCTGCCTTCCTACATCCTCTAACAGCAGCCTTATATTCCTCCCAAGTGGCCAGCCCCTGCTTCCGTGACTTGTAAACTCTCCTCTTCTGCTTGAGCATACCCAACAGATCCCTATTCAACCACGCAGGCCTCCTGGCTCCCTTCCTTGACTTCCTACGTGTGGGGATGCTCTGATCCTGAGCGTGGAAGAAGCAATCTCTGAATGCAACCCAGCTATCTTGGGCCCCTTTTCCTTCAAGCAGTCTTGCCCATGGGATGGAGAGTCTGCCAAGGAGAGTCAGATGAGTGTTGTTTTCGAGCGATTTCTGTGGGGACAGGAGATGCAAAAGGGTAGATTCCACGTGGAGGACATTTGCTCCGTTTTGTGCGGCCAGAAGAACTGCTGTTAACTCTCCCCCTTGTGCACTTCCTTCACCACCTTCTACTACTTATTCGCCACTGCTTTTATTCAATGCGGTCGCCTTGTATTGCCATTTACCGTTTATCCTTTTTGCTGAGGCATCAGTAAGCCAAATGCCTTCTGTTGGTGTTTCTTGAGTGAGTGGGGCTGCATTCAAACACTTTTGCTTTAACTGTGAAACTCTCCTCTCCCACCCCACAAGTTTTCCCTCTTTTGCCCTTCAGATGCTCTACAGCGTGCCAGTGGCGGCAAGTGACTGAGCAGCTGCGTGGAAGCTGAGCTGTCAGCATCCCATGCCCACATGCCCAAAAATCCTCACGCACAGACAGACACTCAGAGACACAGCGTTGGTTCAAACACAACATGTTTGGGGAACTTTGCACAGAGCCAAGTTCCCCGAAGGCAGGGAACGAACTCTGGGAAAGAAGGTGCGGAGGGTGCCTAGGAGGCTGGCGCTCTGTTTCTTCCTCGAGTCCTCCCTGGGGTGGTGGAGGAAGCACAGAGCCAGCAGGTGGGCTTCAGGGGCACGCGCCGGCGAGAGACCGCATCATCTTCGTGGGGACGCAGACTGTCCAAGGTGTTGCCCAGCCCCCTGATGGGCCTCGGTCGCAGCATGTAGGCATTTCCGGAGGGTGTTGGGCTGGTACGGAGAAGTTCAATGGGCAGCTCCGCCGTCGTCGTCAACGATTCTGACGCGTCCAGGAGGCGCTCGGCTGAAACTCTGCCCGCATCCAGTGCACTGCTGGGTTTTTCTCTTTGCTTCTCCTGGTCGACTTTCTTTCTGGAACTGCCCGTCTTGCCGCTGCTGGCTGGCTGCTGGCTCCATTTCCTGAGCCACCAGCAGAGCCCAAAGAGCAGGAGCAGGACTCCAGCAACAGCCCAGAGCTGCCACTGCTGCAAGGCAGCGAGGAGTGGGGCGCTCCAGGCAAAGCTGCTCTGCTCCTGCTCCTGCTCCTTCAGCGCTGCCTCCTGCGCCTTCAGCTCCATCTCCCGCTCCTTCAACTCCACCTCCTGCCACAGCCGAGTCATCTCCCGGCTCAGCATCTCGGCACGCTGCCGCATGCGCTCCTGTGTGGCGTCGTCCAGCTCGCCGCCAACGAAGTGCGCATACGAGACCAGGGTTTGCAGAAAGCCGGCGAATGCCTCTATGGCTTCCATGGCCTGCAAGAGGAGGGAGAGAAGGGCTTGAGTGGGACTGGTAGGAGGGAGCTGGCGGCGTAGGAGCGGGGACGGGGGCCGCAGGGAGCGGGGGCAGGTAGGAGAGGGGCCGAGGCAGCTGCGAGGCAGCAAGGTCTGCGCCCCGTCCCGGCGGCGGCGCGGCACCGAGCCCTGCCCAGGGTGCTCCTGCACGCGGCTGGCCCTCGATGCAGGGTGAGAACCCACCCCCGCCAGGGCCCACGCTTCTGCCCCGGCCCCCACCCAGCCCAGCCTCCCCCGGCCTGCGCACTCACTGCTGGCCCAGGCCGTACTGGGGCAGCGCGGCTGCTGGTGCCCCTGAAAACCGCCCCGTGGTGACTCGTCCCCTGTGAGGTCACAGGCGCAAGAGCACGTCGCAGACACGCCCAGCGGCCAGCCCCACCTTTCTGCCCCACCCCGCCTCAGCCGCTCAGAGCCGCCCTGGTGTCCTGGTTAAGGCTGGGCCAGAGTGAATTTTCTTCGCAGCAGCTTGCGTGGTGCTCTATTTGGGATTTGTGATCCTCTGCCTGCCGGTAGCAACCTCATCATCACAGGATGCCCTGGCTTGCAAGAGGCCCACGAGGATCATCCAGTGCAAGTCCTGACTCCATAGCAGCCCCACTTCAATCACAGCATCACCGAATCGTTGAGGTTGGAAAAGACCCGTAAGACCATCGAGCCCAACCGCAAGCCTAAGCTTGCCAACTCCACTACTAAACGATGTCTCTAAGTGCGCTCTCTTTGTGTTTTTTGACATACCTTCAGGCTCGGCGCCTCACGCGCCTCCCTGGGTAGCTTGTGCCAATGCCCGACCACCTTGGGCGTTCCAGTCGCCCCCGGGACACAGAAGGAATTGGGAGGCTGGACTACCGGACAGTGCTGCCTTCTTCTTCCTAACCCCCACCCACCAGTCCCTTCAGGCCACCGTTTTCTTCTGCAGGGAGAGGGCCAGAAGCTCCTGCAGCCGCAGCGCACGGGGGCCCCAGCTCTGGAGGCTGCAGAGGGAGCTGCTGACCTGTGGGACCCTCTTGACGTGGCAGGTCTTTGCCAGGCTCTCCAAGACAGGCCTGTGCTGTGGGGGATGCTTGGCGACAGAATGGGATGCAGTTTCATCAGGGCTATTAGTGAGATTCAGGAATATGGAGGGTAGAAGAAGAGGAGGCCAGCAGGTTGGAGAGTGCGTCGTGCTGGCGTGAGACCTCTGGGCCAGAATCTTCCTTCAGGCCTGGTCATAGGAAAGGGTGTTGTCGTGGATGCTTGATGGATGGTTCTGCTTGCCACAGAGCCACGTTCAGATCACTCCAAGAAAGGGGCCACTTAACCGAGTGTGATGGCAAGGCTCACTCTATTGCTTAAGGCATGGAGGAAGTATCACAGTATCACAGTATGTTTGGGACTGGAAGGGACCTCAAAAGGTCATCTAGTCCAATCCTCCTGCTGGAGCATGAACGCCTAGGTGAGGCTGCACAGGAATATGTCCAGGCGGGTTTTGAATGTCTCCAGCGAAGGAGACCCCACAACTCCCCTGGGCAGCCTGTTCCTGTGCTCTGTCACCCTCACTGAGAAGAAGGAGTTTTTCCTCAAATTTAAGTGGAACCTCTTGTGTTCCAGCTTGATCCCATTACCCCTTGTGCTATCATTGTTTGCCACCGAGAAGAGCCTGCTTCCATCCTCGTGGCACTCACCCTTTATATATTTATAAACATTAATAAGGTCACCCCTCAGTCTCCTCTTCTCCAAACTAAAGAGACCCAGCTCCCTCAGCCTTTCTTCATAAGGGAGGTGCTCCACTCCCTTAATCATCTTTGTTGCCCCGCGCTGGACCCTCTCCAGCAGTTCCCTGTCCTTCTTGAACTGAGGGGCCCAGAACTGGGCACAATATTCTAGATGGGGTCTCACCAGGGCGGAGTAGAGGGGAAGGAGGACCTCTCTCGATCTACTAACCACCCCCCTTGTAATACACCCCAGGATGCCATTGGCCTTCCTGGCCACAAGGGCACAGTGCTGGCTCATGGTCATGCTGTTGTCCACCAGGACCCCCAGGTCCCTTTCCCCTACACTGCTCTCTAATAAGGAATTTCCCAACCTATACTGGAACCTGGGGTTGTTCCTGCCCAGATGCAGGACTCTACACTTTCCCTTGTTAAATTTCATCAGGTTACTCCCCGCCCAAGTCTCCAGCCTGTCCAGGTCCCGCTGGATGGCAGCACAGCCTTCTGGCGTGCCAGCCACTCCTCCCAGCTTAGTGTCATCAGCAAACTTGCTGATAGTACACTCAATTCCCTCGTCCAAATCGTTAATGAATATATTGAATAATATTGGCCCCAGTACTGACCCCTGAGGCACTCCGCTAGATACTGGCCTCCAACTAGACTCCGCACCATTGACTACCACTCTCTGGCTTCTCTCCTTAAGCCGCTTTGCAACCCACCTCACTACTCTATTGTCCAGACCACACCTCCTCAGCTTAGCTGTGAGATGCTGTGGGAGACTGTGTCAAAGGCTGTACTGAAGTCAAGGTAGACCACATCCACCACTCTGCCATCATCCGTCCACCTTGTTACATTCTCATAAAAGGCTAGGAGGTTGGTCAAGCACGACTTACACTTGCTAAAGCCGTGCTGACTGCCCCTAATAACCCTCTTATCCTTGATATGCCTTGAGGTGGCACCAAGGATAGGCTGTTCCATTACTTTCCCAGGGACAGAGGTGAGGCTGACTGGTCTATAATTACCCGGGTCCTCACTCCTGCCCTTTTTGAAGACTGGAGTGACATTTGCTTTCCTCCGATCCTCGGGCACCTCTCCCCTTTCCCAGGACTTGGCAAAGATGATGGAGAGCCGTCTAGCAATGACTTCAGCCAGCTCCATCAGCACCCGCGCATGCATCCCATCTGGACCCATGGATTTAGGGATGTCCAGACTATTTAATTGCTCCCTAACCCAGTCCTCATCAACTACAGCAAACTCCTCCATTGACCTGGCTTCATCCGGGGTCTCAGGGGTACGTGGCTCTTCAGGACAGCCTCCGGCAGAGTAGACAGAGACAAAGAAGGCATTCAGTAATTCTGCCTTCTCTGTATCTTCTGCCACCAGGGCACCCACCCCATTCATCAGTGGGCCTACATTTCCTCTGGTATTAGATTTATCTGCTATGTATTTGAAAAAGTTCTTTTTGCAGTCCTTGACCCCTCCAGCCAGCTGTAATTCTAAGGAGGCCTTGGCTATCCTAGCTGCCTTCCTACATCCTCTAACAGCAGCCTTATATTCCTCCCAAGTGGCCAGCCCCTGCTTCCGTGACTTGTAAACTCTCCTCTTCTGCTTGAGCATACCCAACAGATCCCTATTCAACCACGCAGGCCTCCTGGCTCCCTTCCTTGACTTCCTACGTGTGGGGATGCTCTGATCCTGAGCGTGGAAGAAGCAATCTCTGAATGCAACCCAGCTATCTTGGGCCCCTTTTCCTTCAAGCAGTCTTGCCCATGGGATGGAGAGTCTGCCAAGGAGAGTCAGATGAGTGTTGTTTTTGAGCGATTTCTGTGGGGACAGGAGATGCAAAAGGGTAGATTCCACGTGGAGGACATTTGCTCCGTTTTGTGCGGCCAGAAGAACTGCTGTTAACTCTCCCCCTTGTGCACTTCCTTCACCACCTTCTACTACTTATTCGCCACTGCTTTTATTCAATGCGGTCGCCTTGTATTGCCATTTACCGTTTATCCTTTTTGCTGAGGCATCAGTAAGCCAAATGCCTTCTGTTGGTGTTTCTTGAGTGAGTGGGGCTGCATTCAAACACTTTTGCTTTAACTGTGAAACTCTCCTCTCCCACCCCACAAGTTTTCCCTCTTTTGCCCTTCAGATGCTCTACAGCGTGCCAGTGGCGGCAAGTGACTGAGCAGCTGCGTGGAAGCTGAGCTGTCAGCATCCCATGCCCACATGCCCAAAAATCCTCACGCACAGACAGACACTCAGAGACACAGCGTTGGTTCAAACACAACATGTTTGGGGAACTTTGCACAGAGCCAAGTTCCCCGAAGGCAGGGAACGAACTCTGGGAAAGAAGGTGCGGAGGGTGCCTAGGAGGCTGGCGCTCTGTTTCTTCCTCGAGTCCTCCCTGGGGTGGTGGAGGAAGCACAGAGCCAGCAGGTGGGCTTCAGGGGCACGCGCCGGCGAGAGACCGCATCATCTTCGTGGGGACGCAGACTGTCCAAGGTGTTGCCCAGCCCCCTGATGGGCCTCGGTCGCAGCATGTAGGCATTTCCAGAGGGTGTTGGGCTGGTACGGAGAAGTTCAATGGGCAGCTCCGCCGTCGTCGTCAACGATTCTGACGCGTCCAGGAGGCGCTCGGCCGAAACTCTGCCCGCATCCAGTGCACTGCTGGGTTTTTCTCTTTGCTTCTCCTGGTCGACTTTCTTTCTGGAACTGCCCGTCTTGCCGCTGCTGGCTGGCTGCTGGCTCCATTTCCTGAGCCACCAGCAGAGCCCAAAGAGCAGGAGCAGGACTCCAGCAACAGCCCAGAGCTGCCACTGCTGCAAGGCAGCGAGGAGTGGGGCGCTCCAGGCAAAGCTGCTCTGCTCCTGCTCCTGCTCCTTCAGCGCTGCCTCCTGCGCCTTCAGCTCCATCTCCCGCTCCTTCAACTCCACCTCCTGCCACAGCCGAGTCATCTCCCGGCTCAGCATCTCGGCACGCTGCCGCATGCGCTCCTGTGTGGCGTCGTCCAGCTCGCCGCCAACGAAGTGCGCATACGAGACCAGGGTTTGCAGAAAGCCGGCGAATGCCTCTATGGCTTCCATGGCCTGCAAGAGGAGGGAGAGAAGGGCTTGAGTGGGACTGGTAGGAGGGAGCTGGCGGCGTAGGAGCGGGGACGGGGGCCGCAGGGAGCGGGGGCAGGTAGGAGAGGGGCCGAGGCAGCTGCGAGGCAGCAAGGTCTGCGCCCCGTCCCGGCGGCGGCGCGGCACCGAGCCCTGCCCAGGGTGCTCCTGCACGCGGCTGGCCCTCGATGCAGGGTGAGAACCCACCCCCGCCAGGGCCCACGCTTCTGCCCCGGCCCCCACCCAGCCCAGCCTCCCCCGGCCTGCGCACTCACTGCTGGCCCAGGCCGTACTGGGGCAGCGCGGCTGCTGGTGCCCCTGAAAACCGCCCCGTGGTGACTCGTCCCCTGTGAGGTCACAGGCGCAAGAGCACGTCGCAGACACGCCCAGCGGCCAGCCCCACCTTTCTGCCCCACCCCGCCTCAGCCGCTCAGAGCCGCCCTGGTGTCCTGGTTAAGGCTGGGCCAGAGTGAATTTTCTTCGCAGCAGCTTGCGTGGTGCTCTATTTGGGATTTGTGATCCTCTGCCTGCCGGTAGCAACCTCATCATCACAGGATGCCCTGGCTTGCAAGAGGCCCACGAGGATCATCCAGTGCAAGTCCTGACTCCATAGCAGCCCCACTTCAATCACAGCATCACCGAATCGTTGAGGTTGGAAAAGACCCGTAAGACCATCGAGCCCAACCGCAAGCCTAAGCTTGCCAACTCCACTACTAAACGATGTCTCTAAGTGCGCTCTCTTTGCGTTTTTTGACATACCTTCAGGCTCGGCGCCTCACGCGCCTCCCTGGGTAGCTTGTGCCAATGCCCGACCACCTTGGGCGTTCCAGTCGCCCCCGGGACACAGAAGGAATTGGGAGGCTGGACTACCGGACAGTGCTGCCTTCTTCTTCCTAACCCCCACCCACCAGTCCCTTCAGGCCACCGTTTTCTTCTGCAGGGAGAGGGCCAGAAGCTCCTGCAGCCGCAGCGCACGGGGGCCCCAGCTCTGGAGGCTGCAGAGGGAGCTGCTGACCTGTGGGACCCTCTTGACGTGGCAGGTCTTTGCCAGGCTCTCCAAGACAGGCCTGTGCTGTGGGGGATGCTTGGCGACAGAATGGGATGCAGTTTCATCAGGGCTATTAGTGAGATTCAGGAATATGGAGGGTAGAAGAAGAGGAGGCCAGCAGGTTGGAGAGTGCGTCGTGCTGGCGTGAGACCTCTGGGCCAGAATCTTCCTTCAGGCCTGGTCATAGGAAAGGGTGTTGTCGTGGATGCTTGATGGATGGTTCTGCTTGCCACAGAGCCACGTTCAGATCACTCCAAGAAAGGGGCCACTTAACCGAGTGTGATGGCAAGGCTCACTCTATTGCTTAAGGCATGGAGGAAGTATCACAGTATCACAGTATGTTTGGGACTGGAAGGGACCTCAAAAGGTCATCTAGTCCAATCCTCCTGCTGGAGCATGAACGCCTAGGTGAGGCTGCACAGGAATATGTCCAGGCGGGTTTTGAATGTCTCCAGCGAAGGAGACCCCACAACTCCCCTGGGCAGCCTGTTCCTGTGCTCTGTCACCCTCACTGAGAAGAAGGAGTTTTTCCTCAAATTTAAGTGGAACCTCTTGTGTTCCAGCTTGATCCCATTACCCCTTGTGCTATCATTGTTTGCCACCGAGAAGAGCCTGCTTCCATCCTCGTGGCACTCACCCTTTATATATTTATAAACATTAATAAGGTCACCCCTCAGTCTCCTCTTCTCCAAACTAAAGAGACCCAGCTCCCTCAGCCTTTCTTCATAAGGGAGGTGCTCCACTCCCTTAATCATCTTTGTTGCCCCGCGCTGGACCCTCTCCAGCAGTTCCCTGTCCTTCTTGAACTGAGGGGCCCAGAACTGGGCACAATATTCTAGATGGGGTCTCACCAGGGCGGAGTAGAGGGGAAGGAGGACCTCTCTCGATCTACTAACCACCCCCCTTGTAATACACCCCAGGATGCCATTGGCCTTCCTGGCCACAAGGGCACAGTGCTGGCTCATGGTCATGCTGTTGTCCACCAGGACCCCCAGGTCCCTTTCCCCTACACTGCTCTCTAATAAGGAATTTCCCAACCTATACTGGAACCTGGGGTTGTTCCTGCCCAGATGCAGGACTCTACACTTTCCCTTGTTAAATTTCATCAGGTTACTCCCCGCCCAAGTCTCCAGCCTGTCCAGGTCCCGCTGGATGGCAGCACAGCCTTCTGGCGTGCCAGCCACTCCTCCCAGCTTAGTGTCATCAGCAAACTTGCTGATAGTACACTCAATTCCCTCGTCCAAATCGTTAATGAATATATTGAATAATATTGGCCCCAGTACTGACCCCTGAGGCATTCCGCTAGATACTGGCCTCCAACTAGACTCCGCACCATTGACTACCACTCTCTGGCTTCTCTCCTTAAGCCGCTTTGCAACCCACCTCACTACTCTATTGTCCAGACCATACCTCCTCAGCTTAGCTGTGAGGATGCTGTGGGAGACTGTGTCAAAGGCTTTACTGAAGTCAAGGTAGACCACATCCACCGCTCTGCCATCATCCGTCCACCTTGTTACATTCTCATAAAAGGCTAGGAGGTTGGTCAAGCACGACTTACACTTGCTAAAGCCGTGCTGACTGCCCCTAATAACCCTCTTATCCTTGATATGCCTTGAGGTGGCACCAAGGATAGGCTGTTCCATTACTTTCCCAGGGACAGAGGTGAGGCTGACTGGTCTATAATTACCCGGGTCCTCACTCCTGCCCTTTTTGAAGACTGGAGTGACATTTGCTTTCCTCCGATCCTCGGGCACCTCTCCCCTTTCCCAGGACTTGGCAAAGATGATGGAGAGCCGTCTAGCAATGACTTCAGCCAGCTCCATCAGCACCCGCGCATGCATCCCATCTGGACCCATGGATTTAGGGATGTCCAGACTATTTAATTGCTCCCTAACCCAGTCCTCATCAACTACAGCAAACTCCTCCATTGACCTGGCTTCATCCGGGGTCTCAGGGGTACGTGGCTCTTCAGGACAGCCTCCGGCAGAGTAGACAGAGACAAAGAAGGCATTCAGTAATTCTGCCTTCTCTGTATCTTCTGCCACCAGGGCACCCACCCCATTCATCAGTGGGCCTACATTTCCTCTGGTATTAGATTTATCTGCTATGTATTTGAAAAAGTTCTTTTTGCAGTCCTTGACCCCTCCAGCCAGCTGTAATTCTAAGGAGGCCTTGGCTATCCTAGCTGCCTTCCTACATCCTCTAACAGCAGCCTTATATTCCTCCCAAGTGGCCAGCCCCTGCTTCCGTGACTTGTAAACTCTCCTCTTCTGCTTGAGCATACCCAACAGATCCCTATTCAACCACGCAGGCCTCCTGGCTCCCTTCCTTGACTTCCTACGTGTGGGGATGCTCTGATCCTGAGCGTGGAAGAAGCAATCTCTGAATGCAACCCAGCTATCTTGGGCCCCTTTTCCTTCAAGCAGTCTTGCCCATGGGATGGAGAGTCTGCCAAGGAGAGTCAGATGAGTGTTGTTTTCGAGCGATTTCTGTGGGGACAGGAGATGCAAAAGGGTAGATTCCACGTGGAGGACATTTGCTCCGTTTTGTGCGGCCAGAAGAACTGCTGTTAACTCTCCCCCTTGTGCACTTCCTTCACCACCTTCTACTACTTATTCGCCACTGCTTTTATTCAATGCGGTCGCCTTGTATTGCCATTTACCGTTTATCCTTTTTGCTGAGGCATCAGTAAGCCAAATGCCTTCTGTTGGTGTTTCTTGAGTGAGTGGGGCTGCATTCAAACACTTTTGCTTTAACTGTGAAACTCTCCTCTCCCACCCCACAAGTTTTCCCTCTTTTGCCCTTCAGATGCTCTACAGCGTGCCAGTGGCGGCAAGTGACTGAGCAGCTGCGTGGAAGCTGAGCTGTCAGCATCCCATGCCCACATGCCCAAAAATCCTCACGCACAGACAGACACTCAGAGACACAGCGTTGGTTCAAACACAACATGTTTGGGGAACTTTGCACAGAGCCAAGTTCCCCGAAGGCAGGGAACGAACTCTGGGAAAGAAGGTGCGGAGGGTGCCTAGGAGGCTGGCGCTCTGTTTCTTCCTCGAGTCCTCCCTGGGGTGGTGGAGGAAGCACAGAGCCAGCAGGTGGGCTTCAGGGGCACGCGCCGGCGAGAGACCGCATCATCTTCGTGGGGACGCAGACTGTCCAAGGTGTTGCCCAGCCCCCTGATGGGCCTCGGTCGCAGCATGTAGGCATTTCCGGAGGGTGTTGGGCTGGTACGGAGAAGTTCAATGGGCAGCTCCGCCGTCGTCGTCAACGATTCTGACGCGTCCAGGAGGCGCTCGGCCGAAACTCTGCCCGCATCCAGTGCACTGCTGGGTTTTTCTCTTTGCTTCTCCTGGTCGACTTTCTTTCTGGAACTGCCCGTCTTGCCGCTGCTGGCTGGCTGCTGGCTCCATTTCCTGAGCCACCAGCAGAGCCCAAAGAGCAGGAGCAGGACTCCAGCAACAGCCCAGAGCTGCCACTGCTGCAAGGCAGCGAGGAGTGGGGCGCTCCAGGCAAAGCTGCTCTGCTCCTGCTCCTGCTCCTTCAGCGCTGCCTCCTGCGCCTTCAGCTCCATCTCCCGCTCCTTCAACTCCACCTCCTGCCACAGCCGAGTCATCTCCCGGCTCAGCATCTCGGCACGCTGCCGCATGCGCTCCTGTGTGGCGTCGTCCAGCTCGCCGCCAACGAAGTGCGCATACGAGACCAGGGTTTGCAGAAAGCCGGCGAATGCCTCTATGGCTTCCATGGCCTGCAAGAGGAGGGAGAGAAGGGCTTGAGTGGGACTGGTAGGAGGGAGCTGGCGGCGTAGGAGCGGGGACGGGGGCCGCAGGGAGCGGGGGCAGGTAGGAGAGGGGCCGAGGCAGCTGCGAGGCAGCAAGGTCTGCGCCCCGTCCCGGCGGCGGCGCGGCACCGAGCCCTGCCCAGGGTGCTCCTGCACGCGGCTGGCCCTCGATGCAGGGTGAGAACCCACCCCCGCCAGGGCCCACGCTTCTGCCCCGGCCCCCACCCAGCCCAGCCTCCCCCGGCCTGCGCACTCACTGCTGGCCCAGGCCGTACTGGGGCAGCGCGGCTGCTGGTGCCCCTGAAAACCGCCCCGTGGTGACTCGTCCCCTGTGAGGTCACAGGCGCAAGAGCACGTCGCAGACACGCCCAGCGGCCAGCCCCACCTTTCTGCCCCACCCCGCCTCAGCCGCTCAGAGCCGCCCTGGTGTCCTGGTTAAGGCTGGGCCAGAGTGAATTTTCTTCGCAGCAGCTTGCGTGGTGCTCTATTTGGGATTTGTGATCCTCTGCCTGCCGGTAGCAACCTCATCATCACAGGATGCCCTGGCTTGCAAGAGGCCCACGAGGATCATCCAGTGCAAGTCCTGACTCCATAGCAGCCCCACTTCAATCACAGCATCACCGAATCGTTGAGGTTGGAAAAGACCCGTAAGACCATCGAGCCCAACCGCAAGCCTAAGCTTGCCAACTCCACTACTAAACGATGTCTCTAAGTGCGCTCTCTTTGTGTTTTTTGACATACCTTCAGGCTCGGCGCCTCACGCGCCTCCCTGGGTAGCTTGTGCCAATGCCCGACCACCTTGGGCGTTCCAGTCGCCCCCGGGACACAGAAGGAATTGGGAGGCTGGACTACCGGACAGTGCTGCCTTCTTCTTCCTAACCCCCACCCACCAGTCCCTTCAGGCCACCGTTTTCTTCTGCAGGGAGAGGGCCAGAAGCTCCTGCAGCCGCAGCGCACGGGGGCCCCAGCTCTGGAGGCTGCAGAGGGAGCTGCTGACCTGTGGGACCCTCTTGACGTGGCAGGTCTTTGCCAGGCTCTCCAAGACAGGCCTGTGCTGTGGGGGATGCTTGGCGACAGAATGGGATGCAGTTTCATCAGGGCTATTAGTGAGATTCAGGAATATGGAGGGTAGAAGAAGAGGAGGCCAGCAGGTTGGAGAGTGCGTCGTGCTGGCGTGAGACCTCTGGGCCAGAATCTTCCTTCAGGCCTGGTCATAGGAAAGGGTGTTGTCGTGGATGCTTGATGGATGGTTCTGCTTGCCACAGAGCCACGTTCAGATCACTCCAAGAAAGGGGCCACTTAACCGAGTGTGATGGCAAGGCTCACTCTATTGCTTAAGGCATGGAGGAAGTATCACAGTATCACAGTATGTTTGGGACTGGAAGGGACCTCAAAAGGTCATCTAGTCCAATCCTCCTGCTGGAGCATGAACGCCTAGGTGAGGCTGCACAGGAATATGTCCAGGCGGGTTTTGAATGTCTCCAGCGAAGGAGACCCCACAACTCCCCTGGGCAGCCTGTTCCTGTGCTCTGTCACCCTCACTGAGAAGAAGGAGTTTTTCCTCAAATTTAAGTGGAACCTCTTGTGTTCCAGCTTGATCCCATTACCCCTTGTGCTATCATTGTTTGCCACCGAGAAGAGCCTGCTTCCATCCTCGTGGCACTCACCCTTTATATATTTATAAACATTAATAAGGTCACCCCTCAGTCTCCTCTTCTCCAAACTAAAGAGACCCAGCTCCCTCAGCCTTTCTTCATAAGGGAGGTGCTCCACTCCCTTAATCATCTTTGTTGCCCCGCGCTGGACCCTCTCCAGCAGTTCCCTGTCCTTCTTGAACTGAGGGGCCCAGAACTGGGCACAATATTCTAGATGGGGTCTCACCAGGGCGGAGTAGAGGGGAAGGAGGACCTCTCTCGATCTACTAACCACCCCCCTTGTAATACACCCCAGGATGCCATTGGCCTTCCTGGCCACAAGGGCACAGTGCTGGCTCATGGTCATGCTGTTGTCCACCAGGACCCCCAGGTCCCTTTCCCCTACACTGCTCTCTAATAAGGAATTTCCCAACCTATACTGGAACCTGGGGTTGTTCCTGCCCAGATGCAGGACTCTACACTTTCCCTTGTTAAATTTCATCAGGTTACTCCCCGCCCAAGTCTCCAGCCTGTCCAGGTCCCGCTGGATGGCAGCACAGCCTTCTGGCGTGCCAGCCACTCCTCCCAGCTTAGTGTCATCAGCAAACTTGCTGATAGTACACTCAATTCCCTCGTCCAAATCGTTAATGAATATATTGAATAATATTGGCCCCAGTACTGACCCCTGAGGCATTCCGCTAGATACTGGCCTCCAACTAGACTCCGCACCATTGACTACCACTCTCTGGCTTCTCTCCTTAAGCCGCTTTGCAACCCACCTCACTACTCTATTGTCCAGACCATACCTCCTCAGCTTAGCTGTGAGGATGCTGTGGGAGACTGTGTCAAAGGCTTTACTGAAGTCAAGGTAGACCACATCCACCGCTCTGCCATCATCCGTCCACCTTGTTACATTCTCATAAAAGGCTAGGAGGTTGGTCAAGCACGACTTACACTTGCTAAAGCCGTGCTGACTGCCCCTAATAACCCTCTTATCCTTGATATGCCTTGAGGTGGCACCAAGGATAGGCTGTTCCATTACTTTCCCAGGGACAGAGGTGAGGCTGACTGGTCTATAATTACCCGGGTCCTCACTCCTGCCCTTTTTGAAGACTGGAGTGACATTTGCTTTCCTCCGATCCTCGGGCACCTCTCCCCTTTCCCAGGACTTGGCAAAGATGATGGAGAGCCGTCTAGCAATGACTTCAGCCAGCTCCATCAGCACCCGCGCATGCATCCCATCTGGACCCATGGATTTAGGGATGTCCAGACTATTTAATTGCTCCCTAACCCAGTCCTCATCAACTACAGCAAACTCCTCCATTGACCTGGCTTCATCCGGGGTCTCAGGGGTACGTGGCTCTTCAGGACAGCCTCCGGCAGAGTAGACAGAGACAAAGAAGGCATTCAGTAATTCTGCCTTCTCTGTATCTTCTGCCACCAGGGCACCCACCCCATTCATCAGTGGGCCTACATTTCCTCTGGTATTAGATTTATCTGCTATGTATTTGAAAAAGTTCTTTTTGCAGTCCTTGACCCCTCCAGCCAGCTGTAATTCTAAGGAGGCCTTGGCTATCCTAGCTGCCTTCCTACATCCTCTAACAGCAGCCTTATATTCCTCCCAAGTGGCCAGCCCCTGCTTCCGTGACTTGTAAACTCTCCTCTTCTGCTTGAGCATACCCAACAGATCCCTATTCAACCACGCAGGCCTCCTGGCTCCCTTCCTTGACTTCCTACGTGTGGGGATGCTCTGATCCTGAGCGTGGAAGAAGCAATCTCTGAATGCAACCCAGCTATCTTGGGCCCCTTTTCCTTCAAGCAGTCTTGCCCATGGGATGGAGAGTCTGCCAAGGAGAGTCAGATGAGTGTTGTTTTCGAGCGATTTCTGTGGGGACAGGAGATGCAAAAGGGTAGATTCCACGTGGAGGACATTTGCTCCGTTTTGTGCGGCCAGAAGAACTGCTGTTAACTCTCCCCCTTGTGCACTTCCTTCACCACCTTCTACTACTTATTCGCCACTGCTTTTATTCAATGCGGTCGCCTTGTATTGCCATTTACCGTTTATCCTTTTTGCTGAGGCATCAGTAAGCCAAATGCCTTCTGTTGGTGTTTCTTGAGTGAGTGGGGCTGCATTCAAACACTTTTGCTTTAACTGTGAAACTCTCCTCTCCCACCCCACAAGTTTTCCCTCTTTTGCCCTTCAGATGCTCTACAGCGTGCCAGTGGCGGCAAGTGACTGAGCAGCTGCGTGGAAGCTGAGCTGTCAGCATCCCATGCCCACATGCCCAAAAATCCTCACGCACAGACAGACACTCAGAGACACAGCGTTGGTTCAAACACAACATGTTTGGGGAACTTTGCACAGAGCCAAGTTCCCCGAAGGCAGGGAACGAACTCTGGGAAAGAAGGTGCGGAGGGTGCCTAGGAGGCTGGCGCTCTGTTTCTTCCTCGAGTCCTCCCTGGGGTGGTGGAGGAAGCACAGAGCCAGCAGGTGGGCTTCAGGGGCACGCGCCGGCGAGAGACCGCATCATCTTCGTGGGGACGCAGACTGTCCAAGGTGTTGCCCAGCCCCCTGATGGGCCTCGGTCGCAGCATGTAGGCATTTCCAGAGGGTGTTGGGCTGGTACGGAGAAGTTCAATGGGCAGCTCCGCCGTCGTCGTCAACGATTCTGACGCGTCCAGGAGGCGCTCGGCCGAAACTCTGCCCGCATCCAGTGCACTGCTGGGTTTTTCTCTTTGCTTCTCCTGGTCGACTTTCTTTCTGGAACTGCCCGTCTTGCCGCTGCTGGCTGGCTGCTGGCTCCATTTCCTGAGCCACCAGCAGAGCCCAAAGAGCAGGAGCAGGACTCCAGCAACAGCCCAGAGCTGCCACTGCTGCAAGGCAGCGAGGAGTGGGGCGCTCCAGGCAAAGCTGCTCTGCTCCTGCTCCTGCTCCTTCAGCGCTGCCTCCTGCGCCTTCAGCTCCATCTCCCGCTCCTTCAACTCCACCTCCTGCCACAGCCGAGTCATCTCCCGGCTCAGCATCTCGGCACGCTGCCGCATGCGCTCCTGTGTGGCGTCGTCCAGCTCGCCGCCAACGAAGTGCGCATACGAGACCAGGGTTTGCAGAAAGCCGGCGAATGCCTCTATGGCTTCCATGGCCTGCAAGAGGAGGGAGAGAAGGGCTTGAGTGGGACTGGTAGGAGGGAGCTGGCGGCGTAGGAGCGGGGACGGGGGCCGCAGGGAGCGGGGGCAGGTAGGAGAGGGGCCGAGGCAGCTGCGAGGCAGCAAGGTCTGCGCCCCGTCCCGGCGGCGGCGCGGCACCGAGCCCTGCCCAGGGTGCTCCTGCACGCGGCTGGCCCTCGATGCAGGGTGAGAACCCACCCCCGCCAGGGCCCACGCTTCTGCCCCGGCCCCCACCCAGCCCAGCCTCCCCCGGCCTGCGCACTCACTGCTGGCCCAGGCCGTACTGGGGCAGCGCGGCTGCTGGTGCCCCTGAAAACCGCCCCGTGGTGACTCGTCCCCTGTGAGGTCACAGGCGCAAGAGCACGTCGCAGACACGCCCAGCGGCCAGCCCCACCTTTCTGCCCCACCCCGCCTCAGCCGCTCAGAGCCGCCCTGGTGTCCTGGTTAAGGCTGGGCCAGAGTGAATTTTCTTCGCAGCAGCTTGCGTGGTGCTCTATTTGGGATTTGTGATCCTCTGCCTGCCGGTAGCAACCTCATCATCACAGGATGCCCTGGCTTGCAAGAGGCCCACGAGGATCATCCAGTGCAAGTCCTGACTCCATAGCAGCCCCACTTCAATCACAGCATCACCGAATCGTTGAGGTTGGAAAAGACCCGTAAGACCATCGAGCCCAACCGCAAGCCTAAGCTTGCCAACTCCACTACTAAACGATGTCTCTAAGTGCGCTCTCTTTGCGTTTTTTGACATACCTTCAGGCTCGGCGCCTCACGCGCCTCCCTGGGTAGCTTGTGCCAATGCCCGACCACCTTGGGCGTTCCAGTCGCCCCCGGGACACAGAAGGAATTGGGAGGCTGGACTACCGGACAGTGCTGCCTTCTTCTTCCTAACCCCCACCCACCAGTCCCTTCAGGCCACCGTTTTCTTCTGCAGGGAGAGGGCCAGAAGCTCCTGCAGCCGCAGCGCACGGGGGCCCCAGCTCTGGAGGCTGCAGAGGGAGCTGCTGACCTGTGGGACCCTCTTGACGTGGCAGGTCTTTGCCAGGCTCTCCAAGACAGGCCTGTGCTGTGGGGGATGCTTGGCGACAGAATGGGATGCAGTTTCATCAGGGCTATTAGTGAGATTCAGGAATATGGAGGGTAGAAGAAGAGGAGGCCAGCAGGTTGGAGAGTGCGTCGTGCTGGCGTGAGACCTCTGGGCCAGAATCTTCCTTCAGGCCTGGTCATAGGAAAGGGTGTTGTCGTGGATGCTTGATGGATGGTTCTGCTTGCCACAGAGCCACGTTCAGATCACTCCAAGAAAGGGGCCACTTAACCGAGTGTGATGGCAAGGCTCACTCTATTGCTTAAGGCATGGAGGAAGTATCACAGTATCACAGTATGTTTGGGACTGGAAGGGACCTCAAAAGGTCATCTAGTCCAATCCTCCTGCTGGAGCATGAACGCCTAGGTGAGGCTGCACAGGAATATGTCCAGGCGGGTTTTGAATGTCTCCAGCGAAGGAGACCCCACAACTCCCCTGGGCAGCCTGTTCCTGTGCTCTGTCACCCTCACTGAGAAGAAGGAGTTTTTCCTCAAATTTAAGTGGAACCTCTTGTGTTCCAGCTTGATCCCATTACCCCTTGTGCTATCATTGTTTGCCACCGAGAAGAGCCTGCTTCCATCCTCGTGGCACTCACCCTTTATATATTTATAAACATTAATAAGGTCACCCCTCAGTCTCCTCTTCTCCAAACTAAAGAGACCCAGCTCCCTCAGCCTTTCTTCATAAGGGAGGTGCTCCACTCCCTTAATCATCTTTGTTGCCCCGCGCTGGACCCTCTCCAGCAGTTCCCTGTCCTTCTTGAACTGAGGGGCCCAGAACTGGGCACAATATTCTAGATGGGGTCTCACCAGGGCGGAGTAGAGGGGAAGGAGGACCTCTCTCGATCTACTAACCACCCCCCTTGTAATACACCCCAGGATGCCATTGGCCTTCCTGGCCACAAGGGCACAGTGCTGGCTCATGGTCATGCTGTTGTCCACCAGGACCCCCAGGTCCCTTTCCCCTACACTGCTCTCTAATAAGGAATTTCCCAACCTATACTGGAACCTGGGGTTGTTCCTGCCCAGATGCAGGACTCTACACTTTCCCTTGTTAAATTTCATCAGGTTACTCCCCGCCCAAGTCTCCAGCCTGTCCAGGTCCCGCTGGATGGCAGCACAGCCTTCTGGCGTGCCAGCCACTCCTCCCAGCTTAGTGTCATCAGCAAACTTGCTGATAGTACACTCAATTCCCTCGTCCAAATCGTTAATGAATATATTGAATAATATTGGCCCCAGTACTGACCCCTGAGGCATTCCGCTAGATACTGGCCTCCAACTAGACTCCGCACCATTGACTACCACTCTCTGGCTTCTCTCCTTAAGCCGCTTTGCAACCCACCTCACTACTCTATTGTCCAGACCATACCTCCTCAGCTTAGCTGTGAGGATGCTGTGGGAGACTGTGTCAAAGGCTTTACTGAAGTCAAGGTAGACCACATCCACCGCTCTGCCATCATCCGTCCACCTTGTTACATTCTCATAAAAGGCTAGGAGGTTGGTCAAGCACGACTTACACTTGCTAAAGCCGTGCTGACTGCCCCTAATAACCCTCTTATCCTTGATATGCCTTGAGGTGGCACCAAGGATAGGCTGTTCCATTACTTTCCCAGGGACAGAGGTGAGGCTGACTGGTCTATAATTACCCGGGTCCTCACTCCTGCCCTTTTTGAAGACTGGAGTGACATTTGCTTTCCTCCGATCCTCGGGCACCTCTCCCCTTTCCCAGGACTTGGCAAAGATGATGGAGAGCCGTCTAGCAATGACTTCAGCCAGCTCCATCAGCACCCGCGCATGCATCCCATCTGGACCCATGGATTTAGGGATGTCCAGACTATTTAATTGCTCCCTAACCCAGTCCTCATCAACTACAGCAAACTCCTCCATTGACCTGGCTTCATCCGGGGTCTCAGGGGTACGTGGCTCTTCAGGACAGCCTCCGGCAGAGTAGACAGAGACAAAGAAGGCATTCAGTAATTCTGCCTTCTCTGTATCTTCTGCCACCAGGGCACCCACCCCATTCATCAGTGGGCCTACATTTCCTCTGGTATTAGATTTATCTGCTATGTATTTGAAAAAGTTCTTTTTGCAGTCCTTGACCCCTCCAGCCAGCTGTAATTCTAAGGAGGCCTTGGCTATCCTAGCTGCCTTCCTACATCCTCTAACAGCAGCCTTATATTCCTCCCAAGTGGCCAGCCCCTGCTTCCGTGACTTGTAAACTCTCCTCTTCTGCTTGAGCATACCCAACAGATCCCTATTCAACCACGCAGGCCTCCTGGCTCCCTTCCTTGACTTCCTACGTGTGGGGATGCTCTGATCCTGAGCGTGGAAGAAGCAATCTCTGAATGCAACCCAGCTATCTTGGGCCCCTTTTCCTTCAAGCAGTCTTGCCCATGGGATGGAGAGTCTGCCAAGGAGAGTCAGATGAGTGTTGTTTTCGAGCGATTTCTGTGGGGACAGGAGATGCAAAAGGGTAGATTCCACGTGGAGGACATTTGCTCCGTTTTGTGCGGCCAGAAGAACTGCTGTTAACTCTCCCCCTTGTGCACTTCCTTCACCACCTTCTACTACTTATTCGCCACTGCTTTTATTCAATGCGGTCGCCTTGTATTGCCATTTACCGTTTATCCTTTTTGCTGAGGCATCAGTAAGCCAAATGCCTTCTGTTGGTGTTTCTTGAGTGAGTGGGGCTGCATTCAAACACTTTTGCTTTAACTGTGAAACTCTCCTCTCCCACCCCACAAGTTTTCCCTCTTTTGCCCTTCAGATGCTCTACAGCGTGCCAGTGGCGGCAAGTGACTGAGCAGCTGCGTGGAAGCTGAGCTGTCAGCATCCCATGCCCACATGCCCAAAAATCCTCACGCACAGACAGACACTCAGAGACACAGCGTTGGTTCAAACACAACATGTTTGGGGAACTTTGCACAGAGCCAAGTTCCCCGAAGGCAGGGAACGAACTCTGGGAAAGAAGGTGCGGAGGGTGCCTAGGAGGCTGGCGCTCTGTTTCTTCCTCGAGTCCTCCCTGGGGTGGTGGAGGAAGCACAGAGCCAGCAGGTGGGCTTCAGGGGCACGCGCCGGCGAGAGACCGCATCATCTTCGTGGGGACGCAGACTGTCCAAGGTCTGGGCCTCGGTCGCAGCATGTAGGCATTTCCGGAGGGTGTTGGGCTGGTACGGAGAAGTTCAATGGGCAGCTCCGCCGTCGTCGTCAACGATTCTGACGCGTCCAGGAGGCGCTCGGCCGAAACTCTGCCCGCATCCAGTGCACTGCTGGGTTTTTCTCTTTGCTTCTCCTGGTCGACTTTCTTTCTGGAACTGCCCCTCTTGCCGCTGCTGGCTGGCTGCTGGCTCCATTTCCTGAGCCACCAGCAGAGCCCAAAGAGCAGGAGCAGGACTCCAGCAACAGCCCAGAGCTGCCACTGCTGCAAGGCAGCGAGGAGTGGGGCGCTCCAGGCAAAGCTGCTCTGCTCCTGCTCCTGCTCCTTCAGCGCTGCCTCCTGCGCCTTCAGCTCCATCTCCCGCTCCTTCAACTCCACCTCCTGCCACAGCCGAGTCATCTCCCGGCTCAGCATCTCGGCACGCTGCCGCATGCGCTCCTGTGTGGCGTCGTCCAGCTCGCCGCCAACGAAGTGCGCATACGAGACCAGGGTTTGCAGAAAGCCGGCGAATGCCTCTATGGCTTCCATGGCCTGCAAGAGGAGGGAGAGAAGGGCTTGAGTGGGACTGGTAGGAGGGAGCTGGCGGCGTAGGAGCGGGGACGGGGGCCGCAGGGAGCGGGGGCAGGTAGGAGAGGGGCCGAGGCAGCTGCGAGGCAGCAAGGTCTGCGCCCCGTCCCGGCGGCGGCGCGGCACCGAGCCCTGCCCAGGGTGCTCCTGCACGCGGCTGGCCCTCGATGCAGGGTGAGAACCCACCCCCGCCAGGGCCCACGCTTCTGCCCCGGCCCCCACCCAGCCCAGCCTCCCCCGGCCTGCGCACTCACTGCTGGCCCAGGCCGTACTGGGGCAGCGCGGCTGCTGGTGCCCCTGAAAACCGCCCCGTGGTGACTCGTCCCCTGTGAGGTCACAGGCGCAAGAGCACGTCGCAGACACGCCCAGCGGCCAGCCCCACCTTTCTGCCCCACCCCGCCTCAGCCGCTCAGAGCCGCCCTGGTGTCCTGGTTAAGGCTGGGCCAGAGTGAATTTTCTTCGCAGCAGCTTGCGTGGTGCTCTATTTGGGATTTGTGATCCTCTGCCTGCCGGTAGCAACCTCATCATCACAGGATGCCCTGGCTTGCAAGAGGCCCACGAGGATCATCCAGTGCAAGTCCTGACTCCATAGCAGCCCCACTTCAATCACAGCATCACCGAATCGTTGAGGTTGGAAAAGACCCGTAAGACCATCGAGCCCAACCGCAAGCCTAAGCTTGCCAACTCCACTACTAAACGATGTCTCTAAGTGCGCTCTCTTTGTGTTTTTTGACATACCTTCAGGCTCGGCGCCTCACGCGCCTCCCTGGGTAGCTTGTGCCAATGCCCGACCACCTTGGGCGTTCCAGTCGCCCCCGGGACACAGAAGGAATTGGGAGGCTGGACTACCGGACAGTGCTGCCTTCTTCTTCCTAACCCCCACCCACCAGTCCCTTCAGGCCACCGTTTTCTTCTGCAGGGAGAGGGCCAGAAGCTCCTGCAGCCACAGCGGTGAGGTTGGAAAAGACCCGTAAGACCATCGAGTCCAACCGCATCTGGAGGTGCTTGTCCGAAACTCTGCCTAAACTTGCCAACTCCACTACTTAAGTGATGTCTCTAAGTGTGCTGTATTATATTTACAAAAGAATAATGAACTGTCCTTGGACTGAAATAGAATATTGTACCTATTTTTTTTTTATTCAAGGAAGTTTTTCAGTGTTCATTGTAGCATTAATATTTGCCTGGTAGTTGTAGGTATTTGTTTAAACAGGTATCACAATTACATGAGTCATTGCCTGTATTATGTTTTAGCAAGTTCAGTGTTAAATTAGGAGAACCCATGGACCCAAAATGTATATTTTATGATGATCTGGAAAAACACGCATACAGCTGCATATATTACCTACAGAATTCAAATAAAGGGGTTCTTATATTAATTGTACCCCTCCCTATTCATATATTTTGGGACAAAATTTCATTTGAATGTTCATCAATCTAAAAGAATCATGATTTAGTTAGAGGAGATTTGGAAACACACTACAGACCCGCATGAGTTACAAAGAAGCAATACCTCATATAGATTTCAGGGAGTTTGGATGTGATTGGTGTCCTGGATTCCTGATTTACAGACATAAATTAAGAAATTGATTGTCATGAGTGTATTAGCAGTTGTTACATTTGTATGTTTGTATGTTATATTGCAATATGTGATTAAGTGTTGTGCTGCAGTGCCTAAAAGAGTTTAAAAACCTGAGACTTATTTTATATATATATATAGGTGAATTATTGTCATCACTTGAAAGAATGAGTGATTCTTGTCTGCGGTTGCTAACCTAAAGGTATACAAACACTTTCAGTTTTAGTGCTCACACAACAAAGATGAGTGGCTTGCAAAACACTTAATCATGAACTATAGACACTATTGACCTTGCAGTTCAGATATTTTGAGGCCCGCACAATTAGTTCAGTCTTGCTTTAATACATATCTCAAGACTGTTAACCAATTATGCTGCACTCTAGAAAATAGATATATGATACACAATTTGACACAACAAATGGAGGTCTTAGCCAATGCAACTGTCTGGAGTTTAAAACAATTAAATAGACAAATTCAAGCCAACATGGAGGTTACCTTACAAAATAGATTTGCCTTAGATCTGTTACTATTAAAAGAATATAGAGCATGTGGTTTCTTGAAATTGGACTGTGATCACTGTTGTATCCACATACCAAAGGTGACAAAAAAAATAAATAAATCAGTTGGGGTTATCAAAGAGGTAGGGAAACAATCACAGGACCTTAGACAAAATATAGAAAGTACTTGGATTAATAAACTATTATCTCAAACAGGGAATATTTCACTTGCAGCATTATTAGTGCAAACAGGAATAATTACTTTACTTGTAAGAATTGTGTTTATCGATTTTAGGATGTGTAAAGAGAGCCATAGAAAAAGCAGTTTGTAAGTAAGTGATCAAGACTATATTTTAATGAGGGTTGAAGCCTAGTGGCCACAAACCCTCAAGAAAAAGGAGGGACTAATGATAACTAAAATTAGTTATTAATAATAACTAAATAACTAAAATTAGCAATTAGTAATAAAATCGGTTAATAAAAATAAGGGTTGTAGATTTTTTTGGCACTTGGTAAATTAATAAGGTTCACAGATGTTAGGCATTATGCACTTGTTAGGTTTTAGGTCACAAGAATGGTATTTGTTAACATAAGCAGGAGAAGGTTAGGAGACAATGCCCTTGCTCTCCGAAGAGACTACCACCTCTACTCTACTACCACCTCTGAGGTTGCAAGTCGAATAACAAAGGGATTGGGCCTGCCCAGAACCTGAGGTCAAGCAGTGGACAGCCTGAGAAAGACTTCTTACTTCATCCCAGGAACCCTGAAAGACCACTGACTTATTGAACTACACATGCACAAGGGACATTTACATATGCTAAGTAGTTCCAGGAAATGTAATGCATATGCAAATATTTTCCAATAAATATGATGAATATGTATAATCTGGATGGATATAACCTGTGCCTGGAACTTCTTCTGTCCTCCCCGACTTGGAGTATGGATAACCCTGAGGTTGGTGGCACACCGATAGAGGTGTTGCTTGCTTTTAAAACTGCAAATTTTGATTTTAAAAGTTTCTCCAATTAGCCAGTTTATGGTATCAACTGAGACATACATGAATCTATGAGACCACATGGGATGCACCTGAGGGTGCTGACCAAGATGTCCGGTGTCATTCTGACGGTGCCTTTGAAATGCAGTGGCAATTGGGGAAGTTTTCTGTTTACTGGAAACGCATAACCATTGCACTCACCCTCAAGAAGGGCAAGAAGGAGGAATCTCATAACTACTACTGTGTCAGCCTCTCCTCAGCAGCCAGAGAGAGAACAGAACAAATCCTCCTGAAAACTATTTCAAAACCCATGAAAAAACTGCTAGGAACAGCCAGACTGGTTTTATCATGGACAAATCTTGCCTTTCCAACCAGACTGTTGCCTATGATGGGATGACTGACTGTAGAAATAAGAACAGTGGATGTCATATACCTTGACTTTAGCAAGGCCTCCAGCATGGTCTGTTTACAGTTGATAAAGTACTTTAATCAAACTATGTCAGATGGATCTTCTTGAAGTATAATAGCAGAAATAACTCTGCTGCCATGGGGAAGCCATGGATACACAGATGGGAGGAAATGTTCCAGAGATGATGGGATAGCACATGGAAAGAGTTACAGCATGAGATCAGAGAATGCACAGAGCCTGAAACCATGCACTGGGGAGGTTGGAGCAGACAATCAGGCTCAGAAAGGACAGAACTACAACCTGAACTCTACACCTGCAGTGTTTTGTGGGCTATGGAGCACATAAACATTGCATCATCTGGTTGAAAAAGCACGTATATCCCAGGCATCACATCTATAGGTGATTGAATGGGAAGGAAGCAGGAGCCTCAGTAAACTGAAAAACAAGGTTTTTGCAACCAAACTAGCATCCTCAGACTCCTCTCATAGTTCACCATATAGGAATGCCAGAGGCAGATTCTTCCTTGCTTCTAACATAATGTTCTGGTTTAAAAACCCAAACATTAAAATAATCAGGGTTACTTTGCTTTCCATACCCTACAGATTGTCTTCAGGGTGAACCCTGAAACTTTTTAACATCATTAAAGTTTAATTTGAATTGGGAAAACAAGTAAGCAATGCTAGTTGTAGCTTAATATATTTGGCTTCAGGATACAGGTAGATTCCTGCTGTCCTTGACTGATGTAGGGCTGCTGCGGTTCCCTCTCCCAGTGAGGCAGTAATGAGGCTGGTTCTCAATAGGCAGACTCATGCATATGAAGAACACACACATAGCTAGCCACACAAATCAGTACTATAAAGAACAGTACATTTACCAACATCTATATAAACATGAACTGCATGGACATCCTGGTCATGATCCTTCTCAAATCACAGGTATGATTTGAATTCTCAACCACTGTATTCTGTGGTTCAACAAATATAAGTTATGCAGTCAAAAAAAAAAATCTCTTCATAAACTGAGGATACCTAGTTTAAACAGCAGGAAGCCTCTTTGACTTTATATTTCTGTTCCTTATTTATCTATGCTATCCCTAATGAATACTGAACTGACAAAAATATATAAATTCCTTTAACTAGGTAAGTGCATGATCTCTTTAATTTTATACTATTATAAATTATTGTTGGACCATATCAATAGATGAAGAAGGAGAAAGAAAGCATCATATAGAAAACTGATTTCTTCACCAAAAAAAGCAGAGCTTTACTTCAAAATATGAATTTCTGAAGCAGAATAAATAAAGACTTGCCATACAACCAATATTTAACAGTCCTCAGGCCTTGAGACTACAGGGGAAATCTGGAGCAAAGACCTTGGTAAAGGAATATTTAAAAGTCAGGGAAAATTTAGACAACTGAGGAGAGGCTGGGAGACCTGGGGTTGTTCATCCTGGAGAAAGCTCAGAGGAATTTTATACATGTGTATAAATTCCTGATGGGGGAAGTAAAGAAGATGGAGCTAGACATTTCTCGGTGGTGTGCAGTGCCAGGACAAGAGACAATGGGCACAAGCAGAAATAGGGGAATTTTTTTACTAAGTGATTAAACACTGTCAAAGTTTGCCAAGAAAAGTTGTGGAATCTCCAGCCCCAGAAATATTCAAAACCTCATTGGACACTGTCCTTGGCAACCTGCTCTGAGTGACCCTATTCTAGGCAGGAATGGTTGGCTTAGATGATCTTGGGCAGTGTCTTCCAGTCTTAGCCATTCTGCAACAGCATGATAACTGTTCTTTTTATACTATCATACCTTTTAAAACTGTACTGCGAGTGTTGCTGAAGCACTAGCTCTGAGGATATGTGGCTCATAATGACATCATAATTAACGATTTAAGTTGCTTGGGAATTCTATTTTTGCTCACTTGAAGCAGAATTTCAGATTAATTAAATCCCTCTTTCTAATGCTATTTTTCTAATAGAAGTGGCAATGGCAAGGAAAAGAGCTGGACAGCATGCAGCTCAAGTTTCTCTGGGAAAAAAAAAATATATATTTATTCTTTGCTGTAGTAGTTTCTAATTGTTTTTATTTAAATACTAACCCATGTCAAAACATGGATAGCAGCTTCTTAAAACTCTGTATCAGAGTAGGGTCGTACTTTTTAAGTTAACTTATTTTTGAAGGCACTGGGAGTAAAGAAAAAGCACCAGTTAAGATTTACAAAATAACAAGACACAGTGAGAGCTTATTAAATTGTGAACACATCTCCACATTGTACAGGTAGGTAAAAGGCTAATTAGGGGCTAAAAAGACCAAGTGAAAAGGTGGGAAATACATAACTAATATGATGGATGACCATCATTATCTCTAATAGATTAATTGTTGTAAATGGATCCACAAAAAGGTTTCTGTATTCCTACTCTGGGAAAACATAGCAAGCTATGCTGTCACTTAAAGCAATTTTATGTGGAAGAGGAAGAGGAAGGACAATCAAAAACCTCTTCTTCACCTTTTGTTGATCATTCTTCTCAGAACTTGAGCTCCCACACAGTTTTTACTGGGCCTTTACTTGCTGGTTCATAAGCACAAATAAATTTCCATAAAACTACTACATCAGTGTAAAACTCAGTTTTGAAGAAAAGGTCCAAGCCATATAGTGTCTTCACTGTAACCATCCAAAAGTATAAAAGTTAAATGTTTTATCTCTTGTTCCATATCCTTTTTCTGGAGACTGTAACATAGTTTTTTATTACTTGTCTTTCAACTGAAATTTTCACCAAGATATAGCAGAAGATATTTAACATAATTAAACCTTATGTGATGTATGTTTGAGTTATACACTGTTCCTTATACCTTATATAGAACTGTGTTAACTCACTTCATTTTACTTGTAGTTAATTGTTTCCTCTGCGTAGATATGACACAGTGGGATAGAATATCTAGAGAAATACTCCTGCCTCTGTAGGCCCTAGGCAATATTTTAATACATTTCCAAATGGTTTTAGAACTCTTCCGTGTTATGCATTTCTAAATTAGAAAATGTTCAATATGTGGATTCACTTTCATTTCAAATTATTCCACTGTGTTTACATGCTCAAACTGCAAATCCAGTTTACACCATAAATCAGTAACAGCTCTCAGTTTGGTCTTTCCTGAATGCATACTGCACAGGTACTCTGCAAGTTGTTTGTACCTTTTTTATCTCTGATCACAAGTGGTACAAGAAAGGATCAAAAAGATATATTTAAAATAAGATGAGGAAACATTCTGATAATTATTTTGCTTGCCATATCAGAAAATAATCCCAAATCAACTGAAGATTTATAATCAAGTGTACTAGTTAACATATAGAAGAAACATTGGAGGAAAAACTAATGTTTAATCTGTTCTCAGAATCTTGCCATACTGAACAGATTGCCCAGATAGCTTATGAAGTTTCCCTCTGTAGAAATATCCAAAAGTCACCTGAACATAACCCTGCTTGAGCAGGGTATTTGGATAAGATGACCTTCAGATGTCACTTCCAGCCTCAAACATTCTGTGAACCAGGGAGTAGCTTCTCTTCTAGCGTAGACACAAATGGAAAAAGTGAACAGCGACACCACAAATTACTGCAATAAGTTATTTAGAATACCTTTTTGTTGTTGTTCAATTGTTTTATTTTTTCCCTGTTGGATTCCTCCCCCAGAGACATAGATTTGATAAATTGAATGTTATAAATTCCAGTACATCATATTGCTAGCATATACTTTTAGAACTGCTTGTCACAAAGCAGTTGGCTTCTAGAAGACATTGCAAAAGCTCTTTTGTGAAAAATCTTATGTTCTTATAGCTAGCACTAGCTCAGAAATGTCACCAGTGTCTACATAAATATACCAATGAAAAACATGATGCTCATCAGCTAAGCTATTAAGCAGCTGTAACTACCATGATTGTTGACCTGAATGAATTTCATCACACATGTGATTTCTGTTAACTTGTTTTCCAACCTTTGGCTTGACATGCCCATCTAGATGTATGGAAATGGAAATTTATTGGGTAGAGATAGATAGTGTCAAGATTTAAAGCTAGGCAACAATAAACTGTGGCAGACGCTCTCTGTTACCCCCTCACCCTCCCTCCACCCACTCCTTTAGATCAGAAAGATGATAAGGAGGATGAGAAGGAAGGGAGACTTAGACTTCAAGTTGGAAGTTTTTAAAGGGTTTTATTAACGCTACTAATAAATAAAGAATATATACAAAATGTACAAAACCAATCTTGAATGCTCAATATGGAGTTAGCATCACTCCAGCAACAGCAGAGCTGAGTGTGCGGAGCTGGCAGCTCCAGCAGCTGCAGCTCAGGCCCCTGGAAGTCATGGGCGGGACCTCACAGCAAACAGGAAATTGGGTGCAGTGATTGCAGGGACTCGAACCTAGCATCACAGGCACAGGTGACAAGGTCCTCTTCAGATGCTGTCCATGGTCGGAGAGGGCTAGACCCTGATGATCATCCTCTTATATAGGGGGTATGGCAATTATGGGATGGAATACTCCATTGGTCAGTTTTAGTCACCTGTTCTCTCCACCCCTCCTTCCAAATATGTCCCATTGTCAGTTAACCTTGGTTACCATAGTAATAAATCTAAACATGGGCTTCTTCAGCATTCTGTTGGTCCTCTTATCAGCACCAAGTACAGTGTCTGAGAAAAATATGCAGGCTAAAATTCAGAAAAGTACAATTACTTAGAAGGCACTCAGCTGAATTTAGCTGAAAGGAAAAATCATTTAAAGAGATCTGGTCTTATTTTTAACAAAACCAGGACAGATAGTGTATAATCTTTTTCTCTACAGTACCAGCCTAATGAAAACCAAATGCCTGTTAGGAGTCTCCATTTTTAAAAAAAAACTCAAAAGTAATCATTACTTTGCGGTAAGAAGTGGTAAGGGTATTTTTTAACATAGTGATTTCAGTAACCAGAAGCAGTTTGAGCTGCTGATTAAGAGAATGAAAGTGAGGTTGTTAAAAAAAATGTGTTTATGTGTGAAAAAATTTGCAACAATCTATGAAGAAAGCACTCTTCTTATGTAGTGTTTTTTTTCCAATTATTTTCAATAATTAGCAGTTGACTTTTTAAAATGATTTTTGCTGTTGTTGTTGTTCTTCTGTGTTAAACTCATAGGCTTTTAACAGTGTTAACATATTTGACCATCTTCATGGCAACTTTAACTCTTTTTTTTTCTGTCTGCATCATCCATGAATAAAATAAGTGTTTCCTTCTTAAGAAACCATGAGATGTAAGTGGAATCTACACTGTATTTAACTCAAAGAAAGATAATTTAGTCTATAGACCCTCATGTGACTCACCTTTTAAAATACGGAGGAGTAGAATTCTATTTAGAATGGAAGTCTACCTTTTTAACAAATGCTGTCTCAGGTCAGAAAAGTAATGATACACTGAGTACATTGGTGCAAGAATTTGAAGATAAATGTTGTGTGATTTAGGTGCATTCTGAGTTAGGCATAAACAAACACTTCAAGAGAAAGTTCTGAGTCCCTGAATTCCCTAAGGCCAAGATACACTTGGACTGAGGGCAAACTGTCCTGTCTTTGAGGAAAGAACCATAACATTTTGTTTTCAGGAGGTGTTTTATTATTTTTGTATGACATATATCAATATTTGGTAAGATAGTATGATTCATATTATCAGAGATACAATTTTCGACCTTGCTGTGACAAGTTTTGAAGATCGTAACATCATTCAGTATCAAGGTAGAACCTACTAGCTGTTATGAATACATCCAGATCATCTGCAGATGACTCCAAGTTCCTTCCATTACATTAATCTGAATGAGATTGTGCATGACAGCAGCAGAAATCATGTGAAGAAACCTGTGCTAACATTTTCAGACCTGTGCTCTTTTTTTTTTTTTTCCCCATGATCCAAGGATTTTTATACTTTGTTCATGTGTTGCTTTGGGGCTATAGTTTTAATCACCGTAGTTATGCTAAGACAACATCCGTCTTCCACAACATCATGTGAGAATGAAGACATAATACATAGTATTTCTTATGAAGGAGTTGCTTTGCTGGAACCAACCCATTTCTGCCTCTTATAAATGCATGCAATTTATGGAAGTTTTTACATTTTCAGCTTTACCAAGAAAGTTCATGCATTTTTGCTTTTATGGATGGAACAGAAAAAGTGTAAGATTCAACAGCTGAAAAGTCAGAATTCATTTACTGAGTTCTTTCTTTAGATTAGTCATATCAGAATGTTAAGAAAAAAAAAATGTTAACTATGATATGTCAATTAAAGTACTATTAGGAGCTGCATAGAACCTAACGTAGCATAATAATGTACTAAATCCCACATAGGAACATGTTAAATGATGTTTAAGTATGTTGGCAGTACATACCACCCTTTCCCATTTCCTTTGATTGTGCTGCACTGTAACAATCCACATCTTCCAAATTAAATTGTTTTACATTTCTGACTGTGATTAATTCCCAAAGCAAAGGACAAGATAGTTTCCTTTCCATATTCTCCAGTCACAGGTCAGTTTTAAAACTGGCACATTCTCTCTGCCCTGACATCTCTGACTGACAAGTGTAGCTGCAGGTGGGAGTACCTTAAAACTGGGAAAACTTTGGGCTTGATTGTGTAATATTGTCTGAAGGGATAACAACAAGTGAAAGCCACAGCAAAGAAACACTGAGTTTTGGGGAGCGCTTGAATCATCCCACTTATCAGATAAATATTTTAATCTGAGATTCACATCTCCATAAGATACAGTGAGGTATATGTATGCTTCTGTGCAATTGAGAGACAACAAATAGAGTGGAATAGAAAATATGGCAGGGGGGAAGCAAGGGAGGATGGAGGGTGTTTGTTTTGTTTGTTTGTTTGTTTTATTTTGTTTGTTTGTTTGTTTTCTGTATGTAAAGACATTGGTAGGTGTGGTAATCCGACAGATGCTCAAATGGTGCCAACAATGGCATATCAAAGCCCTTTTGGCTTTCAAGTGTAGTTTTTTAGTTTCTAAAATGTAAGTTAATTGGTCTGATACCAAGCTGTCCCTGGCTAGGACCACAGGTAAGATCTTGCAATATGATCACTCAGGTAATGTTTTGGCTTGAAGATCATCTTAGACAAGAAGATATGTTGTGGGTAAGCAATATAAGATGCAAACTAAAGGAACATTCACTTTGAAGGGATGGAAAATTTTAATTCAGATTTGTATGGTTACCTAACACAAGATAAGATGTGACTGAGGCAAGAAATGTGTCTATTTTTTGTGGATCTAGATCAGTGTTGTAAGAAAAGATTTTACAGTGTTGCTGTTTGTAATGAACATTAATTTTTCTGGTCTCGGAGGGATTTTTTCCTCTTCTGTTATCACGGGGTTTGGTTTCTAGTCCTACTGTTCCCAGTGTCTTGCCTAATAGAGTGCAGACAAAAAATCTCATGTGCTGACCAAGTGCAATGTACTTACACTAGTATATCTATTTTGTATTTTATATTGTGAGACAGAAGACAGATAATGAAGATTTTGTTTTCTCAGTTTACTACCTATTTTATAATCAAAGCATTATAAGCCTACTTTTATTACATCCAAGTTCACTCATGGTGCTAATTTTTTATAACTACTATTAGACTTATTAGAAGAAAGTAATAAATATGTTTTTCTTTTCACTGTATGCAAAAAACATAAGAAAGCAAAGTTGGTTTATACGTTACCCTAGAGACCAGCAGATTTAGCATTGCACATACTTGAGGAAAAGGCTAAAAGCCCACGTGTGTCTGAATGAACTGAGGTTTCCATTTAAACCAAACCTGGCATTTAGGATATTCAAAATCTGTATTTAAATTCTGTGGCTTAAACCCATATTTAATTACTAGTGCTACTCCCTGGTTCAATGTGCTGATCCCAATTGAATGATCTGGCTGTTCCATCTCAAGAGGAGAATTTGTATAAGGTTGTAGGCATGGGGTCTGAGATTCTGAACTCTGTTTTCCCCTCATTTGGTAGGGGCATCTCTAATCCAACATGTGAGAGTGAAGTAGCGAAAGAGGCCAATTCTACACTTTGTGGAGCTGACAGGCTGAACTGGTCTCTTTCATGACAGTCTTCTCTTACCATGTGATTTTAAGTGTCTACCACCAGATGTGTTGTCCATGAGCTATCATCTTTCCAAGAAGGTGTTATTTATTGCTGCTGTACAATATGAGGATGGGCTGGCACATAGCCTGGGTAGTGGTACTAAGGAAGTAGCAGTGCCAAATCCAAAATAACTTGAGTTTATCATATGGTAGAAAGCTATGAAGGTAACTCTATATACTGCAAATCACAACTTCTGTCCAGTAACTCAAAAATAAACACATAAACAAATAAATCCTTAGACTGCAGTTACGGTGACTGAAAATGTTGTTGTCTTTTCTGAGGAAAAAGTCTTGTAACTGTTTAAACAGGTGGTCTTTGCTAAGCCCCAAGGTTTCTCAGTGAAGTTGACAAAGGTACACTCCAATTATGTTGGAGGGAAAACAAACAAACAAACAAACAAACAATGCCATTTTCTAAAACTGATAACAATCAGGTTGAGTACAGTGATTCATATTAGCCTCTTGGGCTAAAACATCTTTGGGGTAAAGATTTTTTACCTTCTTAGCTGGCAGGTTAGGTATTGGTCCAAAGAGTATCCTTGTTGCTTAGCTAGTTTCATCTACATCTTAGCTGAGACACTGGTGATGGAATAGTTGTCATGTCTGCTTTCACTCCCAGAAGATTCCCAAAGCAAAAGTCAAACAAATAGTTTTTAATAACTTCATCTGTGGTCTAAATGTGTTATACAAAAAAAGATTTAGTATTTTTGTTTGTATGGACAAATTCAGAGAGCCTGTTTCCCCCTTTGAAAATGCCCAGTTTAAATTAATTGTAACTCAAAAACTAAAAAGTACTTCTGCTTTTATATTCTATTTACATTTATTTTCTGGATGTTTATTATTCACAATGCACTTTCTGCACATAAAATAGTTATTTTACATCTTAAGAAATATGTAATCAACTCTTTAACAATGCCACTTTGACCAGAGCCGTCACTAAGTGTAATTTTTTTAATAAGAATTTATAAGAATTTTCTGTAAGAAAAACAACCGAAGCCATGGTGGGATGTATGGTAAAATTGTTCAAGCACTACATTTAGATCTATATTGATAGGAAAAGAACAAAACATTTTTTAATTTCAAATTTACCTTAAGTAACTTTCAAAATTTCCTCTTAAAATTAACCATGGTTTAGTGAACTGTTTTCTGCTTTTCTTACTGTCATCCTATTCAAAGTGGTTTGGATTGTATTTAAACAATGAGATTGACGGCAGGTTCAAAAATGTTTTGAGGACAGGTAATGTGGGTTTTGAATCTGTACAGGGTAGTGCATAAATAACTCAGACGACACACTGAGCCCAAAACTATGAAATCAGAATCAGTTTTTGTCCAAGCAAGTGTGACATTTGAGAATAAATCAGTGGAATCATTCTTAGTTATATATGCTCATCACCAGTCTCAAATTTTCTGCATTGTCTATTTAAAAAGTATTGAATAGGTTTTGATCACTGACCATGAGACCAGATATGGAAAGAATAAACAGGCAAACTCATAATTCAGAATTTACATGTTAATCCTGAAGTGGCTTATTTTACATAGCTACATGCTGCTTGAATTTCCTCCTCATGAGAATATTTAAGTAAACAGAGGATTCATGAGATATGCATGAAACAGCAGCTATATCTGCTTAGAATTATTCACAATTATTCATTCTGCTGAACTCCAACAAAAACTGGGAATAATTTCATTTGACTCCAGACAAACATGAGCAAAACACTTGCACATCAAGACTCTAGAAAAGCTACAGAGGACTTGCCCATTTTGGAAGACCAAAAAAGCTCAGAAGAAGAGGAAGTGCGTTAGCCCTTTACCTGTCACAGTTCTTTAAACCAGAGGAATGTTCATGGGAGAAACACCTTAAATGTTGTGAAATACTTGGACAATGTGACCACACAAAATTACTTCCATAGATTAACTGTGAAAATCTCAGGTTAGATAAATCTAATAATGAAGAAAATTGTATCTGTTTGTGACGACTCTGAAAGCATTGTCCTAAGAACTTGCCATGACAAGTTTTTAGTAATTATCTGTAGATTAGTTATTCAGCTTCTTAAAATGTTTCATTCTTAGCAAAAGAAGGAATTATCTCTGTGAAATTATGTGGCCATGCAAATAAAGTTTAAGATGAAGTCCTAGTACAGTCCTTTGCTTATAACTCAAATCAGTCAAAGACCTATATCTTACATATATGGTATTTAGGACAAGCGGGTTATCATCACAACAATGATCCAAAGAAAACATGACGTATTGGGTTTTCTACGGTATGCTTTTTGATGGTATTGCATGTCTTCTCAGGGAAGTCTTGTTTTTTCATCTTCAACAGTTTCAGGGGACTGGACACCAAACTAAAGGTGATTGAGAGTTATGCCCCACAATAAGTCAGGAAAGCATAGGTTAAAACCAAGCTATGGGTTTTGTTTACAGTGAATAACAACCTATGCCATCTTGCAAATCCTTGTTGCTGAAATGGAAACAGAGGTTCTCTATTTCTCATAAAAAAATATTAATGAAGATGAAAGCTATCAATTGAAACTAAAATCAAATAACTTCATTGAGTAGCAGTATTCCTTTGAAGATATTGTTAACATTGATAGGGGAAAAAAAAAAAAGAGAAAGAAAAAAGATAAATGCATGAAATTTAATACTATTTATCTAAAATGAAGCAAAAAAGGTAGTTTGGAAAGATTTCCAAACCCGGTACATTTATAATAACAATTAGTGTAGCTGGATAAGAAAGGTATTTGTTTCTTATAATGACAATTAAAATTTTTCCTGCTTCTTTTTGACCAAAATATAACATGAAAACAGCAGTTTTAATCTGTACTTTTACACAGGTACTCCTTCAAGAGCATACTTTTTAAATTACTGCTGAATTTACTTTTCAATATTTCTGCCCTGCTTTGGTACAATATATAGTAACATTCGGTTTTCTGAACTTGCTTCTTTAAAAAAATATATGTTTGCAAATTCTGGAAAGCAGATATCTTTCCTAATATTGTGTAGACCACACTAATTCATTACTTGCTAGTAAGAATATGGTTATTTTGAAATTAAGGTAACAATCCATTGTGCTTGCAGTTCCTGTTTATAAAAAATTTTCTGTAGTGAATCTTTTGTTTCTTCTTTAGGCTACAGTGACCAAAAGTAAAGATAGCCATTACTTCTTTGTGTTTACCACTACCAGAGTGTTACTTTCTGTTTTGTACAAGTTTGTGGCTTTTGAGTTATAATTGTCTTGGTTATGTTATCTGTATAATGCTTTTGCCAGGTATAATAAATTGTAGATCAGCAGTGAAACATTTTCAACATTGTGGCAGTGCCATATGTACCATGTTGGCCATATAAGAAAAAGTATGGGTTTTAGGCCAAGATGGAAGAGTAAAACCTGTGTGCAGCTGTGCCTCAGCTTAGTGTGGGTGTATCCTCCAATTTAAACTGCTAGTTACACCTCCTTAAAAATAAACATTATTTCTACAAGGTTTCTTCTTCTACTTGTGCAAAATGCATTTTATGTCTGCACTTATATGCTCTAAAACTGCCTGAAGATATTTTCCTCCAGAATGTTTAGAGAAGATGATTAACTGGGAAATACTAGCGATGAAAGGAAAATGGTAGTACACAGTGACAAGAAAATATTGAATTTTTATACTCATTAGGTCTGGTTACTATATAATTATATCTTTATGAAATATTGTTTTGAAAAGCATAACGTTGTAGCAATAAGAGTGCGTTATTAATTATACATAGGAATGGACAACAAATTTTCAATCCAGATGTACTCCTAGTGTGCCAGATATCACACCCTGGACTGTAGCAAATGAATTGGACAAGTGAATACATTTAAGAAGAAATGCATTTTTTTTGTTGTTGTGTGTTTCTTGCTTTTATGAGTGTTTTAAAGACTGATATGGCACAGCTAAAATTGAATCTACTTATTCTCAAGCTTTTCTGATCAAAACGCTTTCTGGAGACAAATAGCATGTCTTCCTAATGTGTGGATGAAAATAATAATAATAAAACAAAACAAAACGAAACCAAACCAAAACCTAAACCAAACCAAACAAACAAAAAAAAACCCCCAAAAAACAAAAGCAAAACAAAAAGAAACACTAAGACACTTCAGTATCCTACTTACTGAATTACATACATAAAATCTGTTAACTACATTTCACCAACAAAAAACAGAATGATCAAGTACACAGAAAGGTTGTTTATGATACTGTATTTTGTTGAAACTAGTGATATAGGTCAGTGGAAACTATTAGTATTGCTCTGGGATAGCATAGCAATATTAAGTATATTTTAAACTAATAAAATAATTTAATTTATTTTAAAAAGTTTGCACCTTTGAGCACCTATAGCAGCACTACAAATAACCATCATGTAACAGGAAAAACTGAGTCCAACACAATTCATATAGAAGTAACAGAGAATTTTATCTTATAGTTCATACTTCTCTAAAATATCAGTCACAACTGATTAGCTTTAAAATATGGTGTAGAAATGCTTTTAAAATAATATATGTATAAGTATTAATCAAAGCCAGCCATCTGTTAAATGCTATAAAAAAGGCTGATTTTCTATGCACGATTTCTTAGGGTGTTTTTCCATTATTACCCAACCTTCAAAAAATGTAAGGAAAGGATTGTGGCTTTTTCTTCTTTTTTTTCTTCTTCTTTTCTTTTTTCTTTTTTTCTTTTTTTTTATTTTTTCTTTACTTTTTTCTTTTTTTTCCTTTTCTTATTTTTTTTTGTTCCTTGTTTCTTCTTTCTTTTCTTCTTTTTCTTTTTTTTTTCTTTTTTCTTTGTTCCTGTTTTATTTTTTCCTTTTTTTTTCTTTTTTCTTCTTTTTTTTTTTTTTTTGTTTTGTTTTGTTTTTTCTTTCTTTTCTGTGGTTGTTTGCTACCTTATGATGTTCCACAGCAGGAGATCACAATTCTACTGGGTTTCAGAATGTAAAACCTCCTGCTTCATAAATTATTGACTAGTATTTAACAATCAAACGAGAGCAGGGAGCAAAATGAATTACATACTTTGAACATATTGGTTGGAAAAGCGTTGTTATACTTTTCTTCTGCCTCAGAACTTTGGTCATTATCTTTCTGTGTCTGCTAAGATAAATTTCCCATTGAACCAAACAGAACATTTGTTTTAATTAGAGGTGCAAAACTGGGCTGTTTCAGTGTAAACTTGAATGTTTCAAATTTTGGTTTTGTAGCCTCCTTCTGGTTACTTTATGTCTTTATGTACAGAAGGATTAAAAATCTTTGCATGATATAGGCAGCCTTATAATATATAGGATGGAAGGATTAGCAGGGTCACTCGTGTGAAGGGTGTCCCGTGGGATGGGTAATGGTTTGGCTATAAGCATTACATCAGGAAGGGACCACTGTCTTCTTGAAACTGAGGAAAAATAAACTGATATGTAACAATGCTGAGGTCATAAGTCTACAGTGTTGGAACCAAATGTCAAGAGCCAAATTTTTAAAGGGTTTTTGGATGCTTTGGATGAAGTTTATGTAAGTACTCCTGTTTACTTATTGTTCATCACTACTCATGAGGACAGGCATCAATGTGTTGAGTGAGATTTTTTTAAAAGTCTCTTCCTTTTATCTTTGAGAAAATAAATGCCATTCAAATTCTTGGTTATGTATGTGTGTCACTCAGCTATTTTGGTTAGAACCAGGAGTAGACACAGATGTGCACTGCTTTAATGAGATTTGAAAGCTGGATCATCAATAATCTTCCGTTTCATTCTTTTATGGCAATTCCTTGATCAAATTGGATAAAATAGGTTTAAAATAGGTTATTTTATTGCATAACTGAAGTTGTTAAAACTATAAATGGAATTTAGAGCTCTGTAGTTGGCAGCACCAAATGCTAACTTACAGACACATACATGAACACTATATTACAAACAAACAAACAAACAGACAAAACCATTTAACTGGTGCAGTGAAAGAATCAGAAGAGGTTAAAGGGAAAACACTTTCTTCAGTTCTTTTTGTCTCCTCACCATGATGAAAACTATCTGTTATACAGTGGTATAAAGTCTCTCACCCAGAACTGTTTAACCTTTCTTTAAGGTGCACCTTAAGTTTCATCTTTGCAACCTTAATGTTTGCATTTTATTTACATTTTTAGTGCTGGTAAACTTCTAGGTATTTTGTAGGTTCTGTAGATTTCTGACCATATTTCTGCAGTGCAAACTTTCAGTGTATCAGCATAATCACAGTATGCCTTAATTCTTCATGTAAAGTGACTTGTATATCGAGCATCTATATTCAGAGTGAGAATGAAACAGAAAGAAACAATGTCTTTTGGATCAAATGAGTATTTGAAGGTTTCAGACAGAAGAATGAGCTCACTTCCTTAGAAAGGCTACAATTTTCAGTGCATCTGAAAGTGCCTTCAGTGCCTTCAACCACTACAAAGACTATGTGATTGGGTCTAGGTAAATGTATACTGTGTTAATTCAAAGGTGCTACTCTGCCTACACATCCTGGGTCTTTCCCTCAACAGGCAAGCATTCACTGAAATCCAGTGGCCTGCACCATCCCACTTTTTCATTTCCTGTGCAAATATGCAGAATGTGGAGATCGTGCATAGATTATTTTTGCTTGTATTGGGCTCCAATGCTGTTCTTTCCAGCAGGGGCGTCAAACTCATTGTCATCGGGGGCCACATCAACCTCACGCTTGCCTTCAAGGGACCAGATGCAATTTTAGGACTGTATAAATTTAGGATTAGTTACACCCCTGCTTTGCAGGCACTATACACAAATGTCCATACTACAGTAGTGTTTGTGAAATTCTCCCATGCTTGGATGAATTTCTTCCAGAGAAGACAGAAGATGGTAAACAGAAGGTCATTGTTAAGGAAAGATCCTTTATGAAAAAAGTGTCATATATCTTGGAAAGCACGTATGCTAGCTGTTAAAAGCAAGAGCTCACCATTGCACTCAAAATCATTTACAAATATTTCAGTGAAGGAAAAGCTGGAGATCTGACTTCTGGAAAGGTTCAAGATCTTTCAATTGATGCAGTATTTTTTTTTGTCTTTTTTTTTGTTTGTTTTTGTTTTGTTTTTGTTTATTTGTTTGTTTGTTTTCCTTGCATCAATTTTGTTGCAGCTTTTCTAAGGAAACAGAACTTTCTGTTCAAAACTTCCTGGTACTCATCTGATTCCAAAGGCATTTTTTTCCCTCTGCTTCTGTACATACAAACCACTTCAGAAATTTTTATGTTTCTAGGAAGTTATCTGAACCAGGAGAAAAGAGCCCTGCACTCACACTCCTTAGAAGCTTTTCATATCCATGGATTAGCAATGACAAAAGCAAGAACCTTCACATGTAATTTGGTTTTTGCTTTTGCTATGTGTTTCTAATGGATAGCAGTACTATTTTTTAACAACATCAACAACACACCCTCCAGGAAGGAGAAAAAAAAACCAAACCAAACCAAACCAAAACAGAATGGCAGAATTTCTACAGGAAAGAAGGCAAGTATTTTGGCTGATAAGTTAGAGACCAAATCAGTTCAGTTTGGTAACTGAAATCACATGGTACAACAGCTTGAGGAAAGAGTTTTGCCTCTGTAAAGCAGCACTGCTCTGACTTCTCTTCCTCAGGGCTGGTCTTTTGTGTGTGCTAGAAGAGTGGAGAGCAGAAACTATCCTTCTTATAACCCATAAGCAATGAAATTCTGTTGTTGAAAATCACTTCTACTTATTGTACTTAGCCTCAACTACATTTGACAAAACTGAGTGACTGAGAAAAATACTAACCATTAATTACATGGTTGTCAGTGACCTTACATTAATACTTTTTCATCCATCTAATGATTCTTTACAACTTTTCAGTTTACAGATTGGAATTTGTGAAATAATGTCTGCCATTTGGTCATATTCTTATTTTTATTTTCACTGAAAATTTGTATCTGTACCATCAGGACTGAACAGACACAAAATTTTTCAAACTACCTGTAACCTTGACAATGGATCTTCACATAACATGCCTATTTCATAATAGTTTTCCGTTGTTCCAAAGTGATGATTAGAAGAATTTAAAAGATGCCACCTTATAATTTTCAATTAGCACTCTATTCTCCTGATATTAGTGAAAAAAGAAATCTTCCATGACCTATGCTGGAACTGAATAAAATATTTTTAATGGATAAAATTCAGACAGATTATTTCCGAGTTTTGATCCATTAAGTAAAGAAAGGCAAATATTAAAGTACAGTGACACAAAGGAATACAGTAATGAATGAGGATCTTCCTTTAAGATCTATAAGGGTGCTATTGTCACAGTAAAACAGAAAAGTTCTGTTTGGCTTTTTATTCTTTCAGCATGTTATTTGGCATATTTCATCAAGGATAGTCAACTTAAGTTCTCAACCTTTGTACTCAGATGTTTCAGTCAGTTCACAAACACCTGTCAACAATCTTAACTGTTTATTGGGTACGAGTCTTCTTTGTCAATATATGCATAAATAAGGGGGGGAAGAAGTACTAGGAAGTAGTACTCAATGATATCTTGAAAGGAAATTTACTGAGGATTTTGATAGGTAGTGTGGTCAGGTTTAGGACCTAAAAATGCACCTAATGATTTTTCCTTTCTAAGAATTCAAAGCCATATAAATCTTTAATTCACTGTGTATATTATAATGTAATGGATTGAAACCTTTGCATGCAATTTTTTTATTTCTGCAAAATATTATTTGTCTACAAACATTTCTGTTTCCCAATCTTTATAATTTCAAGGAGTTATACTGAGAAAAAGAGACTGGATTCTCAGGTGATATGAAGTGAATCTTTTGTGCTATCTGTGGCCATGAAGTTGAGGGCTTACAGGACATGGAAATTCTCAAGAAATATTACAAGGCATATTTAAGAAAAGAGCATTGTATAAATCCTATAGGAGATCATCTGTGCTGTTACCACCTTTGTTTTAGTCAGAAATCTGTTCTTGTAGGTAATTAAACCCACTGAAGATCTCTATTCAGGCTAACAGCAACAAGAATTATTTTGCTGTTTATTGCTTGAGCAATGAACCTCTATCTGGAGAAAAGGTTTTTTAATAGCTTGATGTCTTCATCACAGAAGTAAGTACAAAATAAATTAATTGAAAGGCCATTGCTAACTACAGGTAGTTCCTTCATAGTGAAAGCAGGCTTTCAGTCAAATATTGTTAAGGGAAGCCTAAAACATCATCTAATTTGCTATATCTACAGTTGGTTTGACATTGCACGAGGGTAACTTAAGCCTTGAGATGTGGGAATAATATAGGTGATTTGGTACACTTCTGAAAGAGGCATGCAACCGTATTTCTTGGGAGATGACTTGAAAACTGATAATCTACTGCAATGATGGGTAATATGAGCCCCCACTCCTAAAGGCCCATTTTAAAGGGCATAGATCTGTTTCTGGTGTTGGAAGAAATGGAGGACCTGTGATTTTGTGGAATGTGTCTGAGCCCACCCAGGGAAGAAAAGGACCCAGACACCACAGAGGAGAAAACATAAACATACAGCCACAAAATTTAGCTGACATTTTCTCTATTCTAACAGTATAGAAAACCTCTCCCATATTTAACTTAGTAGAAACCAAAGGTCTTATCACAATTCATACCAGTTTTGTTCATTCATTCTTGTCAGTTCCTGTATGTAGCTTGTTTCATTTTCAGAAATATATGAATTCACAAAAGGAACACTATACCTGCAGCTGCAAAAAATGTACATTTTCATCATTATGATGCAACATCCTCCCTGAAGTAGCTGCAGCAATCTGTGATTTCTTCTTTGAAGCTCAGCTCATAAGAATATATATTGAGAAGCCAATGTATGACAACAGAAAAAGGAGACTTACGTTAGCCTTACTGGAAAATTTCCCTTAATGTAAGCAAACTAGATGACTTTCTATAGAAGGTAGTCTTGGAAAAAAACTCTGCAGCAGTAGTTTCTCTTTAATGCATTTGTGTAAGGAGCACAACTGCAAATTTTCATGTACACTGGAGGCACCTTTTTTTTTTTTATGTTACACTTTTGCAATCTCCCATTTATTTAAACAGTAATGCTAAAGCAATTCTCTGTACTAGACCATAAGGTAAGAAGGAAAAGACAAGCTGGCTTTGTTCAGGTTCAGGTTATGAAGTACAGCATGCTCTGCAATCCTGTATTTGGGAGGATTATGTTCTGAATGTAAAGAAATCAAATTTTTATAAATCTTGGGAGAGCTAAAAACAAAATATAAAAACATTACAAAAAAAAAAAAGACAAACCAAAACAAAAAATTCAGTATGCTGTCTGCAGAATTGGCTATGAAAAAATATTTTCAATAATTCTCACGTCATCATCTTGTGTTTCATTGCTCATTTGCATACCACTTCACATAAGAATCAGGCAGAGAGAAATCTGCAGTTTTTCTTGAAGTAGTAGAAGAAAATTCTGGGAAAACTTTGAGTGGATTAAATTCTTTGTCACACAACACTGTTCTTCAGCTGTGAGAAGAGCAACTCTGTATTACTTTCCACCAGTGACAGCCAGCTCTGTGCGCAACTCACGTTGCCAAAAGAAATGACAGCAGGGATAGAACAGGTGAGAAAAAAATCTTGTCCTATATTTCCAAGCCCAACATGCAGTTCCTCAGCCCTTCTATGTGTCCTCAGTATCTTCTTCTTCTGTCAGTCTATGAAGAAGGAGTTACACCTTTCATTGACCTTTGCAAAAAATCCAAAGGGGAAGACAAATGAGAAAGTGAACAAAAGTTATTAAGATAAACACCTTAGCTCTGACATTAAGAAACTGTTTTCAGTTAGGAGTAGGTGGGAGAGCACCAAGCCCTCAGGTGTTTCTTTTCTGTCTCTCTTGTGCAGAGTTTGCTTTACAGAATAGCTTTATTGCTCTATTTCATTCTCTAACAGACTAATGGGATGTGGAATGTGAGTAGTAACTAAGTAATAGATGGGGAAACCAAGAAAAGCAACTGTGAAAAATTAAAGTCTAGGGCAGTTCAAGGAATAGAAGTCTTGGGCTAGGGTGTTCAACACAGGTTTTTTTCCCATTATAGTATGTGATCTATATATTACTTTGTATACTTCATAAAATGCTGTGCATAGAAACGCACAAGTGCATACTGTCAAATTAATCTGCCTGCCATCAGTATTTCTGTGCATTTTGTATCTTCTTCTCAGTTTTCTACTTTTTCTTTGACTCCTGCAGTTACTGCGAATATGTTGACAGATTCAAACTAAGGGTACTACTTATTTCTGGAGTGAGTTCTAAGTATACCTAATATGCAGTTATACGAAAGCCTAATATACTTCAGTACAAATGAATAATATGCTTTTCAGAATGTGGAAGTTGGTATATTTTCTTTTCACACATTGTCTCTATTTAAAGATGGATGATTTATTCCTGTTGAAGTAATAGAGCAAATAGAACTAATAGAGAAAAAACTTCTTCTCAGTAAGGGTGACAGAGCACTGGAACAGGCTGCCCAGGGAGGTTGTGGAGTCTCCTTCTCTGGAGACATTCAAAACCCGCCTGGACATGTTCCTGTGCGACCTCACCTAGGTGTTCCTGCTCCAGCAGGGGGATTGGACTAGATGATCTTTTGAGGTCCCTTCCAATCCCAAACATACTGTGATACATACTGTGATACTGTGATGACTGGCATCTGAAGAGGATCCTGCCTGTCGTCCCTGCAACCTGAGGCCTTCCACGCCCTGAATCCAGTTCCAGTTTGCTGTATAGTCCAGCCTAGCACTTCCAGGTGCTTGCCCTGCAGCTGCTGGAGCAGTGAGGAGCCAGGAAAATTCAAGATTGGTTTTGTATATTTTGTATTATTTTCTCTATTTTATTAGTAGCATTAGTAAAGCACTCAACTTTTTTTTTTTTACTTTTTTTTTTTTTTTTCCAACTTGCAAGTCCCTCTCTCTTTTCTTCCTATTGCCTTTCCTTGGTGGGGAGAGGATTAAGAGGGAGCATCTGCCATGGTTTATTGTCACCCTGCAATTAAAAGGTGACAGTTCCAAAGCTTTTCATGTGATACTACACATGCAGCACTCTGTAATCCAGCACCAGGTCCCAGGCAGATGAGTTTTTGAAGAAAAAATCCTGCTTCAGTATTTAACACTTAATATTTAAAACCTTTTTTACATCCTGTTTCTAATTACATTATGTTGTGGTTTAATCCCAGTGAGCTCTGCACAGCTGCTCATTCACTCCACCCCATACCATGGGGAGAATATCAAAAGGGTAAAAGTGTGAAAACTCCTGGGTTGAGGTAAAGATTATTTAACACATAAAGCAGAAATTGCATGTGCAAGCAAAGTAAAATGAGGAATTCATTGACTGCTTCCCATCAGCAGGTAGGTTTTCAGCCATCTCTAGGAAAGCAGGGCTCCATCAGATTTAAAAGTTACTTGAGTAGACAAATACTGTAACTCCAAATGTACCCTTTTCCCTCTTCTTCCCCAGTTTTTATTGCTGAGCATGATGTCATCTGGTATGGGATAACACTTCGGTCAGTTGGCATCAGCTGTCCCAGCTCTGTCCCCTCCCAGCTTCTAGTGCACCCCAGTGTGCTTGCTTTTGGGATGGTGTGAGAAGCTGAAAAGGCCTTAGCTCTGTGTAAGCACTGCTCAGCAATAACTAAAACATCCCTGTGTTCTCAACACTGTTTTCAACACAAATGAAAAACATGGCCCCATTCTAACTGTTATGAAGAAAATCAATTCCATCCCAGAAAAAAACAGCACATCACTCTAGGTCTTTTTTACCAGTTATCACATTTTCTTAAAGGTTTGCACTGAGACCAATGTTTTGTTGTAAGAGTAATGACCTATAATAATCTAAGATTCATATATACTTTGAGTCTAGTTTTCAGTTATTTTGAGGCAAATAAATATTGTGTTGGAAATGTCTGTTCGTCAACTTCAAAATGTCCAAGTAAGGGTTCATATTTATTTTTGAAAGCTGTACTCAATCATTAAGAAGAAATGATGAAATATCTTTAACATTTTCTCTGGGAGGAAGTATGGAAAGGAAGCCATATAAAATTCAGCTTGCTGTCAGTGTTGCCCTACTTCCTTCACCTGAAATCCATCACAACAGCCTGTTCATGAAAATATGTATTTAGAGCACCATGTATGCACAAACTTGTTTACAGACTGATCATGTTATCTATCTAACATACTGTAAATCAGTAAAGTTAACAGACATTAAATAAATGAACAGCATTTTATGTAGCTGAAGGTACTAAAAAAATTAGATGTTTTGCCCAGTAATTGTAAAGTGTCTGTAGTTCCAGGTGATTAGAAAAGGCAGATCAAGCAAACAAATATATCTACCCAGCTCTTTTTAACAAGAAACCTTTGCTAGTCTAGGAATACAAGCAGAATCCTTGGAAAATGCATTTTGGGCATGTTTGACAGTAAAACCATTAAAAAGTGAAATGTATTATCTAAAAGGCAGGAAAACAAACAAAAATGTCTTTTTTTTTTTTCTTTTTTTTTTTTTTCCTGTCAATAGATAGATGCAGTGATCTCCACTGAAATAGAACTTGATGTGAAAAATCAAGAAGGAAGGCAGAATTGTATTATTTCTGGCTCTGTTTTTATCAGATCAAGTGATGTGCAGAGAACACAGGGAATATCTTAATTGTTCTTTGCTGGGGCAGGGGAAAGACTAGAAGGAAAACATGAGGTTTTTTTCAGTTTTATTTTATTCAGAATCACAAAAATTCTGATATAATTAGGCACAGAAATAGTATAGTCCTAACTGAAAAGGTTTCCAGTTTTAATTTAATTTGTATATAAATACAATTATTACTGTATACTTATCTCACTTCCTGAAAGTATTTACTGAAGGAAAAATAAATATAGAGGTGGGAAAACCTGAAGGTATATCAAGCTGCACTTTGGACTGGGGAGTTGGGCAAGACTGAAGTGTGGGCATTTTGTATACCCATTGATTGTGTGTGAAAACATCTGAGGGTTTATTGCTCCTATGGTGCCTTAAATAGTCTTTTGTCAGATTCCAGAATGTGGACGGCAGCTCTCTGCAGAAAGAATACTGTAGCTGGTGCACACCTTGCTTGTTTGTGTAACATAATTGTCTTTCTGAATGTGTAACTTCCGTGAATTTTTTTTTCCATGTCTCTTTAGTTTGCCCTTCACCCACTGACAAATGGTGTACACTGACAGAGGGTACTCTGTATTTATTCTTCAACCCCCGATTTTATTTTTGTCAGTGATACATCTCAGCCTTGTAAAATCAGAACATCTCACTAACACTATGGATATTAATGTGAATGCTGAAAAGGTTCATCTCAACTAATTTTTAAAGAACTTGACCAGCAACCTCCTTCTAACTTGGTAATTCTGCTTTTACTGCTGTCTCTTCATAGCTTCCTTTAGCAAGGCTGCTGACCAGTATCCTGCCTTACTAACCTCCAGGTTCACCCAACATTTCCCATGCAGATTTGTATCATTCACAATGTTATTCACAATACTTTACTAATGTCATGAATGTAGACCGGATTATCGGTGTTGAAGTTGAGCATAATCTTATCAAATACAGCAACTCTGCTTTACTTGCTTAGGTAATCTCATGATTATTTTTTAAAATTTTATTTTCCTCTCTGGGGATTCTGTTTTTCCCATGAGACTGGAGTGTGGGGAAAGGGAGGAACAAGTGCCACAAATAGATATAAATAAGAAAACATCACAAAAGTGTATTTCCTTTAAAAAATGCACTTAGCTTGAAAATGATAAATGATAAGGAGTTTCAGCAGAAGATCTAAGCAAATTATTCCTCCACTAAAATAAAGGAAAACCAAAATTACTAATTCAATGCTTCATTCATTTTTCTCTGGTTCATCTAGAATCCAATGTAGACTTGTGTCTCGACAGTATGTGAACTATATCAGCATTTGTTTTGTTTTGCTACACATACATTTCTGCTACTGTGCCTTTAATTATGACAAAGCACAAGTTGGACTTCTGTGTAAATAGCAAGTGACAGAATGTAATTTTCTAGATAGTCATATATACTTGCTTTATATGAAAGCATTCCCAAGATCCAATTAAATTATATTAAATTATTCATTGTAATTATGCTTCATTTCAGGACCTACGAGTATAGGAGCTAATACTGATTAGGTTTCATTTATATAATTTACAAAAGAACTCAGTGGTTGTGATATAACCATGTAACCTCTCTACATGAAATTTCACTGTGCTAAGAACAAATGTTATTCCTCAGAGCTAGGAAACTATTCAGCAGTGGCCACAGGTACTGACTGCTTATAATTGCAAACTGTATAGAGTCCTATGCTGTGACAAGTAAGACTTCGAATTCTCTCTGTACAGTTTGAACAACTCTAACAGTGACAAGTTTGATTTTTTTTTTATTATACAAGGTAGGTACTAATTTCTGTTTTCAAAACCATGCTCTGTCTAAAAGCCTGAAGTTTATCCTTGATGAGAGCTTCCTTTCTTAGTTTTTCAAAAAGATAATGTCATAAAATTAGTTATTAACACCATTTGAAGTTATCTGTGGAGCAACATCAATTTTTATCAAAGGAATATTAGTGAGACCAGAGCATGAGTCATCTTGTATGCAGAAAGAAGCTGAGGACTGTGGGACAGATCAGTGTATTGTGAACAGCAGGCTGTTGCACCCTCATTCTACCACATTTTAAATGTGAATAAGGTAATAATTAGCTGTACCGCCTCCCTGCATTGCATTTGAGAGCAACAATAATACAGCTGCAGATCTTGAATATTTGACTACAGCAGCTTCAGTCTATTTGAAGATAGCCAGAAATGTTACGCTGCTAATGGTAATAATAATGTAAAACATTTCCCATGAGTTCTTTTCTCAATAAAATTTAAGTCATGGACTAAACTATTCTATGGCAGTTAAATGTTTCAAAGGAATTAATAAAGCACTTGAAATGTGTGTAAAAGTTGAGAGAATGAGGAAAGAGGTAAAATACAGGCTCTAGGGCAATTATCTGAACTACACATAGAGGTATGGTCACCAAGTGCAGCTCTAGGACAAACCACTGCCTCTGTGCAACTCTGTGCTGCCTGGTGTCTTGCCCTGTGCTCTTACATTAGAGTAAAATAAAATATTATTATGGTTTCTGTATTATGACCCTTGTGATTTATTGATACATTGATATCTAGCGATCTCCAGCTGTATGACTCAAAGCATATTTATCCAATAGTTTTGATGGGTCAAATTTTTACTGACGGCCTTATGCTCTGCAGCTAACATAAACCCTGTATAAATTCAGAATTATGTATTTAATCTTAGAATCACTGTTAAGATCAGTGAATTGATGTTAAATGGCATGCATTAGGTATCACTCCTGTGCTTACCCAGCAGTCATGAGTTGTGATAAAATCAGCAGTGTTCAGTATTGTCAAACTTAGCCTGAGTATTGCTATAGTTTAGGACATCTACCAGAATGCCCAAAGTTTTAATTGCAACACCTTCAATACAAATAGAAGATATACAAAAAGAAAAAACAGGAAAAAAAAAATAAAAGGCAAGGCCAGAGAGGAAGGAGATAATGGAAAGATTTTCCCCTGCTAGAACGTCTAGGGAACAGGAGCAAGGCTCAGGGAGGTGGTGTTGTCTCCCTCCTTGGGAGGTTTTCAGCCTCTGCAGGATGAAGCCTGAAGCAACCTGGTTTGACCTTACAGCTGAGACTGCTCTGGTCAAGGCATTGGAATAGATCCCAGTTTGCCTGAAATGTCCTTTGGTCCTTGAGCTCAGTGTTGCAGAGCACTTTGTGTTCAGATGTTCCTAAGCACTGATAAACAAAAAAGGCCAGCGGAACTGAAGATAGTCCTTGATAAAGAGTCATCATAGCTGTGGAGATTACTGGTTTACACCTTGCTCTTTGACCGATGACTTCTATTAACTTTTTGCAGGGCTTTTAGATTCTTGTGTAGTTTTTGAAGACATCAGTTATGGACAAAAAAAGCCATTTTTCAGCTGGTTTAGTTGTGTCTACTGAGATTTCAAACTGGTAAGAACTATTAGCTGCCACTGTGTTTTCCTGTGTAAATTTCTGAAAACAAGCATATTGTCATAGTTTCCACTAGCTTCTAGTGCCTTTCTAAAGTAGCCTTTCTCAAAATTTTGAGTCCCTGGCACCTTTCATGTTTAATCCACAGTTCTTATTTGATACACATCTGGTATGTCTTCTTATTTTGCAGTTTGAAATAAACTGAAATGAGATCTACAGTTTCATCTCTTTTACTTTGTGGATGCCCTTATATATTTGAATTGCTGGTTTCTCCCTTTCACATGCTGTTGCCTGCTCTCAGTGGCAGCCAGGAAAGCAGAGATGATCACCTCCTTACAGAAACATGTTATCTAGGAGAACTCATTGAATCAATGCACTGTTCGGAGGCACTGGCTGTAGCATATAAAAGGATTTGCCTGCTGGTCTTACTCTGTATATTAACTTATAGTGAAGTAATTTTGTAGAGTGAAGTTATTTGAGACTGCCAGAGTTCATGTATATGTAAAGTCAGCTCTTTATATGAAGTAAATACCTGTTATACAAAGGGTTACAGGCACTGTGTGGGTGCACGGCTATAAATATATTTATCAAAGACGTGTGTGCATTTTTGTGAAAAGAATCAAAGATATCCTCTAATAAGAATCGAGCTGAATTTTTTTTGAATAAATTATTAGATTGGAAAACTATGTGTTTGATGTGACTAAAAATGGCAGTATTCTTTCATATCCTACATGTTCCCCGGAAATTTTTTCTTGCCATTGTTTTTTGTTTGCTTGTTTGTTTGGTTGGTTGGTTTGGTTTGTTTTTGTTTTTGTGTGTTTTGTGTGTGTTTTTTTGTTGTTGTTGTTTTGGTTTGTTTGTTGTTGTTGTTTGGGTGGTTTGTTTGTTTTTGGTTTTGTTTTTTTCCCTGGTATTCCAGATATGTTCTGCAATAAAGTCAGAAAACAAAATTCTCTAGAAAAATCTTTTTACTGATCTCATGGTTTTCCTAACAATTTCCACTTCTAAATTTTAAAGAATTTTTAATATTCCTGAAATAGTGCTCAGGTGGAATTTCTACTCTTGTGTGTTTCCAGAATACTGCTTGCTAGTCTCAATCTGTTTTGGGGACATGACAATAAAATACCTTCCCTGTTTTCAAGTTCTTGAACAAGCTAAGAAGAGAGATAGTAAACTGGGATTTTGGGAATATTGTTTTAATAGATATTTCTTATTGTAGTATACAATACTGCAGTCAATTTAAGGCAAAACAGTGAAAAGGAACTGTTTCAGATTCAATAATTTTATTTTTAATAACTAAAAACAACTGAAAAAATGTCAAAAGAAATTTCCTTCTTTATTTAATAGTTAACGTGTTATTCTTTTGTTTCTTATTTGTTAGATAACTAGTTCACTTACTGCCTAGTGTTCCAAATATGCCTAATACATTTAATTCTTATTTCCAGACAAAAAAGCCTATTAAAAAAAAAAGTCTCTGCCTTGTAGAAGGAAGATAGTAAATGGCACATTCTTTCTGAAAGCATGTGGATTTCAGACAGAATTCAAATAACAAATCTAAATCAAGATCTGACTCCTCAGCTTCTACCCATACTTGAAGGCCAAAACAAGTGCTTCATTTTCCTGCATGAAGAGTGTTTCAAGAATTGGGTCTAAATAGTTTGCTTTAGGTTCTCCCTTTCTCTCCTTTTCTTATCTTTATTTTTCTCACTCCTGTGATTATAGGTCATAAATAAATTCACCTTTATTCTCCCAAAGACAATAAGAATAAAATGTCGTCTCTTTTCAGGGACAGTAGCATCTGAGGGATTTTACTAGTTTGTTAAATCATACCTGAAAACATTGTTCTGTTGGCTGCTAGGTGTGCATTCCGTGGCAAGATTATATAGCATCTTTGGTCCTGAAAGTAATGCAAAATAATAAATATATTCTGTTATGGTATTTGTTTCTACTGCTTTTGATAAAACAAAAACAAAAAACCAAAACCAAAACCAAAACCAAACAAAAAACCTGTTATTTGACACCTACACTTTGATGAAAATAAATGTAGCTGGAGTGTTTGTGGGCTGAATTTCTGCCCACATAGGAATTCTTTCTGTGCTTGTTTGCAATTTAATATGGTCAGTCTCTGGCTCACCTTCCATTAATGCTGCAGAACGGCTCTGTGGTTCAAGGAGTTCAAGCCAGGGAAGAGACAGACACTGCAGGAAGCTTGCTATCTGCTCAAAGTGCTTGATAAAGGAATACTTTAAATACAGAGAAAGCAGAGACCTATGTCTCTTTTGAGGCTTCCAGGAGTTTGTACTCTGATCTAGACAAGTTTGAGCTTTGGTGGTGTAGGGAAACATGGAGCCTGAACACTCAAAAGCTAGCTCATATGCCCCTCTGCATGTATGGATGAGTGTGACAGAAGCAAACTTGCTGGGTGTTTAACTAGACTGTTCAACCTTTGCAAATTTATCTTATTAGGATGATCAGAGAGAAGCATTTCATTGGGTAGGCATGGGCAGTGTGTGTCATAAAAAACTGAGGAACCTGGGATGAAAGACCTTGTGACCCAAATTTGTAAGAATGCCTACACATCAATTTCTTCCCTGTTGTCTCCATATGCGGTTATGAAATCAAGTTATGAGCAACTCCCAGACTGCTGCTCTGCTGATTAAGTCCTGATAATTGGAGACATTTAATTATTCCTAGAGGGTGAAGTCTATGCCATGCACTGGTTAAGATCTTAGTTTAATTGCTTGTGCATTAAAGTCAATCTTGAGATCTGTTTCTGTTCCCAGATCACCAAGCATATCTTGTCTGACTGTGAATGTATTGATCTTCTTTTCTGTCTCTTGCTCCTTCCATCTTTAAAGGGTTTATTTGAGTTATAAGGCTTTTTTTCTGACATGCAGTGCCAGGACACCAGGAATCATGTCTGCATTTTGCTCCTTCTACCCCAGCCCCAACTTGAACAAATATCACCCTCACTTTGAGAAGCATTTTACTTTTGAGAGATGCTGAGAAAGAAAGCCAGTACTGGGCTTCATACTGCATGGTGTCATGTATGAGAGGAGTATGGGAATGTACCGCTTTCAAGCCTGTCACAAACCTTTTGTCTGCTGGTGTTAAGTGGGAGCAGAGGCTTTCAGTACTTTGCAGAATAAAACCGACACATACAATAGCTATGATGTTCAAAAGAAGGACAGGGAGAGAAGAAAGGAAAAAGTGATTCATATTTGGCACTAAAAGGTCCCTTCTACTTGGGCTGAAATTTACTCAGTTGTTATTGTTACATAGAAAACATATTGAAATCTTGTTCCATTACCTTTATAAACCTCAAGAATATTTTTCCTAAAGTTTGTGCCAGCACTTACGTATATACTCATGCTTTTTTCTGGTCTTGGCCTAAAGTTCAAAATTGCTTCTGAAAAACGCAGTTCATGACATGTTTCTTATACTGCCAGAGACCCTTAAAATAACCATTCATCTGACTCTATTGCAATGACCAAACAATAAATGCTGCAAAAATGTTATGAAACAAAAATGCGATACTACGTAGCAATCAATTCTGTACTTTGATGGTTGCTGAAGACTTTTGCTTTCCCCTGTAGATGGTCTGTCTTCAATACTCATACATGTCCATCAATATTCCTGTTTTGCCATTCACTGCAGTCATATTTTATATAAGAAAAAATGTATAGTTGTCAAATAGCTGATCCTGTTCTATTTTATCCCAATCTTTCAGACAGGAGAATGGAATATTTATTTATGAAGCGCTTTCTGATGTTTTGTACTGGAAACCGACCCATCCAGTAATACACTGTATCCATTCTATTGTCATTTTATGTTGGAAAAATACTAAAAGTAGCTACTACAGAAGTTATAGCAGGTTAAGTACTGCCAGCATGGTTTGGGTTTGTATTGATTTTCCTTTGAAAACTAGTGTAAGGTTCATAATGCTATAGTCCTCTTAATTCAGAAGAAAGACCTTAACATCAACAAAAATCTATATAGCACAGTTCAGTTAAGCCACAGTGGTTTTTGTTTGTTTGTTTGTTTGTTTGTTTTGTTTTTACTTACAATTTCTTATTTTCTTGCTTAAAGAGAATTTTAAGAACAAAACTAAGGCAGTATTTCACACACATGTGAGCAGTCAGCATTCTCTGTTTTCTGTCTTCCTGATTAGTAACTATATCTGTAATGACTGAGGCCCTTGCAAATAAGAAGTGTTTTTTTAACAAAAAGTCTTGTGACATAATGCAGAATTGCTTCTTGACAGAGCCAGTAGGTCTACAGGTTTTGCTTTTCGACTTGTGGGACTGAACTGGACTCTTTAAATCCAGGACAGCAGACATATTTTAAAGAAAATACACTACTTAAAGAACCTGGATGGAATGTGTCTTTAAATTTCAAAGATAATAAAAATTTTTTAAATGCCTGATGATACCAGTCTCAAATACTGTACTGGTTAGCAGAAATATATACTTAGTATTCTGGGAAGTATATAAATTTGATATGGGAAGAAACTTCTAAGCACATCAAAACCAGAGAATTGATGCTTATTGTTTTTTCTTTTCTGTGGTGACTCTTTTAAGGACATATTATACTTACTAGAGCATTGTCTGTCTGGGAGGGTGGCACATAAAAATGTCAGGTCCTGAAGGATATTTTGGACATTTTTATGTATTTTCTGTTCAGATACACAGGATGATTTATATCAACCTTTTTCTGAAAATATGGGGTAAGAAATTGTTTTAAGGGAGTAATTTAGGGTTCTGCTTACTGTACCACAGAAATACAGTTTAAATTGCTGTGCACCACACTCTGGTTGATCCCAGCAACTGGTGGAGCAGAGCAGTAGTATTTCAGCAGAAAGGGGGCTTTTCTAGCAAGCATGTCTTGGAGTTAGCTAAAAGAGAATTAAGACTAGGATACTGTGGGCACAAAGAATGAAAATCTATAGCAAATAGAAAAGGTTGAAATACTGGAGTCAAAATTAAAATTACTGAAAAAGGACCAGGAAAGTTTAACAGTCTGTGTTAAACGCACATTTTTCCCCTTGTAGTGCTAGAGAAATTCTTTACTTTAGCCAACTCTTTTTTCCCCCATATATGTATATTCTTTCTTCTCTTCAGCTGTAGTAACAAATGACACAGGATCAGGCAAGCTCCTTTTGCACAGGGTTTTCAGCTGTGCTCTGAACTCCATTATCTTTCTTCCAAATTAGTTTAATTATTATGTAGTCTTTCTGAAAGAAAACATTTTCACTAGCATTTTAATCTCAAACTTGGAAAACCTGAAAAATTGTACACTGTTTATTGACTTACGGACCTGTGAACACAACAATATTAAGTTAATAACCTAGCTGGAAGGATTTTAAGGAATGACTCATAGCATTGTCTTAACATTTTTAAATGTATGACAATGTATTGAAAGCCTTTAATCTGGGTCACTTTATTGAAAGCATACTTTATTCTTTGACCTTTAGCAGTTACTTTCCATTCTGAAGAGTTACTAAAATATTGTGGTTCAAGGTAAAGATTTGAAACTACACTGGGTTAGGTGAGAATGAAAAGACCTAATTCTTTAAGAAAACAAAGAGGGAAAAGTGAAAGCTATTCCCTTGCTAGTCTGATCCCCATCCCTTCCCATCCAACCACCCTCCTCTAAAGGCAACTTGATTTTGTCTACATTATCAGTTCATTTACATGAGAACTGAAAGGTGATTTTTGGTGAATTGTTCACAGTTTCAGCAATATCTTTTGGACTTTTAGGATACCCCCTTATGGGAAGGAAAAATAACCTCAATGTGTTTCAGGGTGTGGGAAGATAAAATAATTATTTATTTCATTCTATGCTCATCCTTAATAGCATCCTCATACTAATTATATTAAATAAACTGGAAGGGGTAAGGATGAAGAGGGAAATAATTTTATTTGTGATTCTTCAAAATATAGCTATTCATTAGATTGCTGAAATACAGGATACTGTTTTCCTGTGAAAAAATAATGGCAGACTAGCTTCTTAATTGGTTTTTGAGATTCCAGCTTTATTAATTCTTCAGGCTAATGGAAAAAAGTGATTGTATGTAAATAATGTTCTAAGGCCAAAAAAATGAGACTAATTTGCAGTGTTTGGTTTTTCTTTGACCTTTTCTATCATGCTTAATGACTAGCGATGAAGAAGTTAAGAAGAAGCTTTTCATCATTGCTCTCTTCTCCCCAAAACACACAACTCAATGTGAAAGCTATCCTTTTATGAGGATTAAATTGTGGTGGGGAGAAACGATTTTCCTTTGATCATCTCCTGTGAGCCACATTGCACCGCAGGCCAGATTTTTCATGATGGCTACAGGTAGATGACAACACTATATGCTGTTGTCAATATTTCAACTATATGAGATTAAATATTTGACCTTTTTATTCCTATCATGGCTTCCTCTATTCTTAAGCATTTTAGTTGATATTTTCAGTGGCTTTTACTGTCCTTGCAGAGGTAGTGATCTCTTCACAGATATTCTTAGCATATAGGAATTGTCCTGTCTCTGCTCTGAGATAAGTAAAAGCCTTGTAGTCAAGATAGTCCGGAGCTCAGCTCAAGAACATATGCCTGTAAAAGCATCTTTAGTTCAGTTTAGCATAATGATAGTATGCTTACTGCTCATGTGGACTGTGAGGTACTCGAAGCACAAGAAGGCAAGCTTATATATGGCCAGAATATACTAAATAAATATAGTTGACACTCACAGGACAGAGAAACTATTTTTTTGTCAGCCTTATTTTCTAATGAGATGCAGGCTGCTTGTATAATAAAGTTCCAAAGACAGCTTCACTTTCACTCAGCTGTGAGGTATTTTGAAAGAAAAAATAGTTTAAATAAAACTGAAATGCTATAATGCTAGTAACTGAACTTTTATATATTATTATTATTATTATTATTATTATTATTATTATTATTATTATTATTATTATTATTATTATTATTATTATTATTATTATTATATCTCTTTAATAATCTATGCACAAAATCCCAGAAGTAGAGACAATCATTGGTGGTGGTGTGCACAATGAGCTGCAAAGAGGTTCAGCTGATCATTGAGACCTTATAATTAAACATGTACAGTGACAATGATCAATTGTCTGATTATTGTTTCAGATACATGTCCTGGTTTTGCTAAAGAACAGGTTTCTCTTTCAGTGAGTTTTGCCTGTCGGCTAAAGCCTTCATATTAACTGCATTTTCCTGGAGAACCAGACCCATGTTTTGGTAAACCTAGCAATGGAATGCAAACATATTGATAAGCATGGATGGACATCTCGCGAGAGGGGCAACGAGAAACAAGTGACTAAGAAACTGACCAACTGTGTATAACATTCCATTCACGTGAATACTTCATATAAAAGTGGGAGACCACGAGGATCTCTTCCCTTTTCCCTTTTGCTTATGGCCGACCTTAGGAGAGGATCTCGCTGGTTGTCCCTGAGAACTGAGGCCTAGTGAGAGACTGAATCCAGCTCCACTTGGCTGCAGAGTCTAATCCTGGACTTTGGTGGCCGGCTCTGCAGTTGCTGAGACTTTCAAGATTGGTTTTGTATATTTTGTATTATTTTCTCTATTCTTATTAGTAGCATTAGTAAAACATCTTTAATTTTTCCAACTCTCTTCTCTCTGTCCTTCTTTCCCTCCCGATCGCCTGTCCTGAGTGGGAAGGGGGGAGAGGGAGGGGCAAAAAGGGGGAAGTGGCGGGGAGAGGGGGTTAACAATACATCTGCCAGGGTTTTATTGTCACCCCGCAATCTTAACCCTCGACAATACACTACAGAATTAATTTCTTGTTGCATTTCTGAGAGTTTGAGGTTTAGGCTTTTTAGGTTCTGGGGGACAAGGTATGTTCTCTTGCCACCAGATTGCAAAAGAAAAGCTGTTAACGTCAGTGCAATAGGCCTGTGAGCTAAACACTGCAGGTTGAGTCCAGAAGGGTCAGAATGGATACTCTGAAAGGAAAGAGGAAGGTGGCCTTTGCAGCAGGCATGCTGCTACAGATGGGAAAATTAATGGAATTCCTCAACCAGCATGGTCCAATGGGGCTCCTGCAAGGAACACATGCTTCCACCCAAAACTGCAGTCATAACAATTAACTAAAACACACAGCCATGCGGCATTCAGACTAATAATCTCCAAAGGCTGTTTTGCAGCTTACCGCTGTGTCATTTTGTATAACCTACATGGTGCTCAGCAAAGCAGAAGCACATTGCGGGGAAACCCCAGTGGTTTATGAATCTGCATGCTGGGAAAATGAAAAAAAGGAGGTGGTGGCAGGGATTACATGATGGTGTGGTGGTGGGGCTGCACAGGCTGGCTGCTGGGACAGAGCTGTGGGGAAAAAGCCTTATCTTGCAGGAGGACAGGGATTAGGGTTCACAAGCACCAAGGCAAACATTGTACAATGACAGAGGCACTCACCTACTTGAGCAGAAAGAACCTGTTACAAATCTTACTTCCCAAATCTACTGTAGTTTTGAAAACCAGCTGCAGAGAAAGCCAGGAGTGTGTTACTGTACAACATGCTGACCTGTGCTGCACCGTAGATACTTCATCAAGAGGCAAACTAGAATGAGTCAGGGAGGATAATGTTTCAAATGGTTATATTGATTTCTTAAAATTCAGCTGGCCAATCACATAATCCCCGAATGACAAGCCCTGTACATAAATCTGTACTGGTAATCAGAATAAATAAACGTGAAAGCATTTAAGATGTAAATCTAGCAAGAAAGCCAACCAGGAAAAGAATACATTATTGTCAAAAGTCTCTGGTTTGCAATTAGAGTGAAACAGACATGACTGCTAGAATACAGCATACATATTGTAGTTCCACTTATAGGACACTGAAAATTAGAGATGTGTAAAGTGCTCCCTTTAGCTTATAATCTTTTATTCTAAGTGGGACTTCTGCATTATTGAAAGCATCTAGAGAGTGTATTAGTGTCCATAGTGAGACTTCATTAGTATTCTGGCCCTCTAAACATCGATGGCTGATGACAACAATCCCTTAGTGTAAGCTGTATTATAGAGTGTTGCAATATTATTGATGTTATTAACGGAGAAAGAAGCAGGTGGATATACCATCTGTCATTGCCACCTAACTGCTAATTTACAGGAAAAAAAAAAAAAAAAAAAGAGTTTGGCTCAGTACAAAGTAAAGAAACTGTAAATTCTGTGGGAAAAAAACAAACAAACAAACAAACTAATACCCCTTTCTTTTTTTTTTTCTCTGTGGGTTTGCCTTTGCTTTAGGCTGTTTGTAAATAAGAGGAGAGACAGAAGGCGTATGGTTGATGAACATGACGGAAGCAAGAGATAAAAAGTATACAGACTCTTCATGTATTATTTCAGGATTTAGGATCCAGTTGTGATGTTTTTTTCATGCAGTAATATTACTAGCTGCTCAAGACAAACTTGGAGGAAAAGACTGGCTACATACTGAGGATATCAGGCTTGGTTCCTGGATATGCATACTGACTTTGACCCAACTATGCCCAGATTTCCTTGTGACTTAGTTGAAGATGTGTGGTCTAAGAAGTCTTTGGCTTTGATATCTTGGAAAACAGAACCATGGGGAGCATTAGAAAGCACAACTACTTTTCATTCTCAGGAACATACTGACATTATACTTTTACATCTATAGTTCTACCTCTGATTCTAGTTTTAAAGACATTGGGTAAATTTATCAAGACGAACATATCAGCATTATGATGTGCATTATTGTATGTTCCAGGTCTGCCTAGTCCTATACAATATGTCTTTGTGGAAAATCAGTGGTAAGTAGTTTGGATTATTCTGTCCAAGTCCTAACAAATCTTCAATTTAACCCAAATTACGATCGAGTCAAGTCTATTTTCTTAAAAGCAAGGATTTTTTTTGTTGCAATATTCATTCAATATTTCCTAAATGGAAAAAAAAATAAATAAAAATAATAAAAAAGTTAAAAAGAACTAGAAGCAAAATTTTAATAGTACATCAGCATTGGTAGAATAAAGACGCAATGTATTTCACTAAAAGGGTGCCAGAATGATCTAATCTTATTTAAATCATGAACATATTTGGCTTTAACCAAAAGCTTTCATTTCAGTGTACTCCGTTTTCCTTTTGAGATGCCATCTTGCATACGCAGGTTGTAAAGCCTTTGAAGGTTTTTTGTGTGTATCATGATGACCTCAGTGGAGTCCAGTTTGAGCTGTGTACTGTAGGTCTTAACTGTAACAAATGCATATACCAGTGAGAAAAGGGTAATAAGCAAACTATTTGTATAGTTAGTGAATGCAGCAAGAATTCTGAACCTCAGGTATTAGCCATAAATTTTTCATAAGATTGTTCATATATAAAACACATGCACTGTAATATTTATGAAGAGATTACCAATTCATGATTATTGGAATTCTACCCATGTTTTAACAATACTTTATTCTATTAATTGAAAATTCAACTCACCTTCTAGCAAGTGTGGTGAATCTCCAGTTGTATGTTACTGTTTATTAGCATTGCCTCCTGTTACCTTTCCTTTTCATCTACCACTCCTGCACTCCTTGGAGTGAAGATGAAAGCCATGAGGCGTAATCTCACATGGAGGTTAGGGCAAGTGATAAAAGAAAACGTGAGAGACATGGCTGGAATTTCTGACCAGCTGTAATGAAGACGCCGAGTTTTGCACTGTTAGAGCTCACCTTGGCAGGTTTTTCAGAAAGCAAGCAGAAATCACTGGTCTCCTATCCTTAGAATTATACAATCACAGAATGGTTTGGGTTGGAAGGGACTTTAAAGTTCATCTAGTTACAACCCCAAGCCATGGGCAGAAACACCTTCCACTATACCAGATTGCCCAAAGCCCTACCAAACCTGGCCTTGAACACTCTCATGGTTGGAACAAGACCATTTTGCTAGTGAAGAGACCTCCAGCTCAAGTTATCTCAAAGGAAATGTGCTGATCATTGACTGGCAACAAATGCAGGATGCCATTTGTCTTTCCTTACATCCCTCAGACCTTGGCATCTTAACAGGCTGCCTGTTGTGATTTTTAACCAAATAATAGGTGGTCTTCTGAAATACCTTTGAAGGGATCTGAGGATGCTCAACTGATACCTGCTTACATACCTAACTTCTTGATTGGCTGAGATCTGTGTGATTCTGTGATCTGGTTAATTTCTACAGGTAGCTGGGGTATGACAGAGCCAGGATAGCCAACCCAAAAGCAGCCAAAGGGATATTTGATACCACATGAGGTAATGCTCAGTTCCAAAGGGGGTGAAGAGGCATCAGGCTTTCTATTTCTATCTCTTTCTAACAGGAGCAGGGCCTTCTGGAATGCGGTTGATTCTCTCTGGACCATGCAGTGCAGTGCTTCTGTGTTTTGGACGTGAGGGAGGTTTTGATGTGGGCTGCAGTCCGGGACAAGAACAGGGAGGGTTCAGGACGGGCTATGGTCGGGAATCCACTTGCTTCTTCAGAGAAGGGTGAGATACAGCTTCAGACTTGCCACATGGTGAGATTGCACTATGTATCTCTCACTTTGTATACTGCTTCATTATTGTTGTTATTTTGTCTTCTGTTACCTGATTCTCCTCCCCATCCCACCAGGGCCTGGGGGATGTGTAAGCAGTGGCAGGTGGTTTTAGTTGCTGTTTGGGGGCAGGGCTGAGGCTAAACTGTGACACTAACTTTCCTGCAAGATCTGTTTGCAAAACTCCATAACTACTTGGGGGGGGGGCGTGGGGGGAGGGGCCGGGAAGGCAGAAAGACCTCGGTGGAGTGGTATCAAGTATTACCTAAAATAAGAACATGTTATATTCTGGTACAAACTTTCTGTGTCAAATACGCCTTATGCATCATGCTATAGGAAGCAAGGCTTTCAAAAGTAGTCAGTGCAGAGGTTATTATCTAACTGTACGAAGTTTATGCCAAAAATCTTTACCTGGTATGCTTTCTTTCAAGATAGAGTACGGTCTTTAAAAAAGAAACAGAAGACTCTTTTCCTTTCATCTATGAACACCACAGTATCTACTTTTGGAAAAAAATAGAATTACCAGTGTTTCCTACAGGAATATTTCTTGCAGTTACTTCTTCCCCTTCCACAAAATAGCATTTCTAAATTGTGCCCCATACAAAAGATCTTATTTGCTTATTTTCAACATCTGTTGGGAGTATCTGTTGTCACCATGCTAGAGAGTTCAGTGGTGCAACTGAGCGGGGACAATTAAGATGAAAATGAATGCTGGAAATGAATATGCCATATGGAAAACTCCCTGACACTCTCAGATTTTTTTTGAAACCTAGGAAAACACAGTCTTAGTAGTGGATTCGTATTCAAAAATTATCATATATCTCTGGAATATTGATTATATTGTCAGAATATGCAATCACATATAGGATAAATTATTTTGAACTGTGAATAGATGCACATCATAGAAGCTATAAGTGGAAATTATATAAGTAATTAAAATGTTTCTGTGTCACAGGAAACAGCATGGCAAAGCCTAGGCCTCCAATCCCACACAAGGTTACCCTGGAAGAGGGTCAAGCAGGGAAGAAAAGGAAAGGGGATGAGCCTTTCATTTTTATCTGTAGGATAAGAAAGGTGGTTTTATTTAACAGGAGCAAGAGCTGTGTAAAAAGTATGATTCATTTATGAGGAAAAGGATACTCTAATTTTTCCTGATTTGAGGCAACTATTACCTGTGACTTTCTATTCTGAGGGAATTATCTCGTGCATATTGTGCAGCTTCCATTTTGTCATACAGACTATATTGCTACTGCAGATTGAACTGGTGATGCACCCAGTGAATACAGAAAACAAACAGAAAATTCACCAAGCTCCTGCCTTCAATTTTAAAAATCTTATATATGGTAGAGCACAAACTCTGCAGTCCTTCAGGAATGGCCTGCAACGTACTGTAAAGGCTGTGAGGTTCCTAAGTATCCTGCCCCAGGCTTGACCACAAAACCATTTTCTGGAATGACATACCTCATACTCAGTGTGCTTCCGGAGGACTCTCACACTGTCAGAACTTTTCCCATGAGAAAACACGGGGTTAGAAAGCAGGTGAGTCATGGAGCCCTCGCATTGGGTTCAGGCAGTCTGCAGAGCACACTAGCAAGGAAGGAGGTGAGATATCTTGCAGCTTTTGGACAATTGCCCTGTAGGAGGCAAAACTGTGTGACTGGCTTTACACATCTGCACCAAGGGGACGATGAGAAACCTCTGCTTCTCTCCTCCTCTTGGTCATCACCTGCAGGTCTGGGCAGGGGCTCACCTTCAAGCTCAGCATTTGACATAGTAGAAATAAGCCCTCAAATAATCAACAGTTGTTCATATTGCCCAATTTTCTGGTCTGCTAACAGTGAGACTGGATTTTTTGTGATTTAAGTGGGCAAAATCTAATTCCCAGTGAAGAAAGTGTTACTGGTAGTACTGATTTTGATGAGATGTGGGCAGTCTTGACATTCCAATTTTAGTATTATCATTACACAACAGTAAAACTAGAATGACTGAAATGGTCTGAAATCACAAGGGATTTGTAAATAGTTCATGAATTAAGAAAAAAAAAAAAAGCAGCAGCAACTAAGATAATTGGACAAGTTATTTGCTAATAATTACTTATCATGCTGTGCCTTTTATCAGGTCATTAATTGATGGTGACAATAAGATCCAGAGATGATTCACACTGTTTTCAACAGTGAATATCAAAACTTTAATTAAGCATGAATGTGCATGCTTTGCATTGTTGGTCTTTTTCTTGTAAAGACCATTAAAGAAATCAAATGGAAAATATTTTTATATGTTTATTTAAATAGGTCATGGGGATACATCTAAGGATGCTTTGGGGGTGTTTGTATACTAGATCAATACATGCAACAATTACCTGACAGCTGTTGGGCCACTAACTGAAAAATTAATTCAGATTTTTCTGTGTCAGCACAAGTATTTTATTCTTCTATCTAAATTGTCAATATTGTTTGTGTCAGTTCTTAGTCCTGAATCTGTTACAGCTTTTACAGTTTTTTCTGTTGTTGTTTTCACTATTCTATTAAAACCTTCATCCTGCTACTTTATCACTTTGCTCCTTCACCACGTTTCCTCACAACTGCATAAAAGGATTTATCTTTCTTCAGTGGAGTGAAACAAGCACTCTGAAAATGCACATCTTAAATATGAACCTGTTGATTGAATCTTCAGCCTAATATTGAAGATACTGTTATATTCAACAATATGCAAATGATAACTTGTTTCTAGGAAAAATTCTTTTAACAAAGTTAACAAAGCTTTAGTTTACTTATATGTTGTACAAGTAAAATAACTGTGTTTCAACTTGGCTTGAAGTGGATATGCATAATTACAGTGTTACCGTATCCTATTTGTTAAAGTTGTCTAGATCAGTCAAAAGTGTTGACTTTCTTTCACTGAAAATTTCCTACCAACTCCACTGCTGACGACCTGTAAATCATATTTATGAATTAGGATAACATGGAACTAAAAACATATAGAAAATGTAAATCTGCAGGCCGAAGAGACAACCCAGTATTTTTCCCATTTAAGCGGGAAAATTACACTAGGAATTTACGCTGAGAAAAGTAAACAGAAAATAATACAGTATTAGCTGAGGAAATATGTATATGTAGCTGTAGATATGTTAATATTATTTGATAATATATAGTACACATTATGTTAGTAAGATAATAATCACATAATATTAATAGATGTATTAGAATTAGTGTGCACACAGTTGTTAACCTCTGAGCCCCTATATCTCAATGGCACCTTTTTCATCATGTTTTCATATATACATATAGGTAAGCATGATTTAAACAAATGTGATAAATACTTATAACTAATCATAATTAGCATAATTAACATAATATAACAATTCAAAATCGACTTGTCATATACAGTTTAGTAATTCTTCCTAGTAACATTGTATCATAAGAACAAGATCCTAAATGGGAACAACTGCACTAAAGACAAATATTTATTTTTCTTATCTGCTGTTGCTGATATTATCTGTGCACTGAGAATTTTCAGCTCAGTTCCTTGTGAGGAGCAGAAAAAAAGACTGCGACCTGTCTGTTCTTGAAAGAAGACTTATGTTAATGCTGAAATACGTTTCTTTATTTCTGAAAACCGCACTAGTTCAAAAATAATTTACAGTTCATAGTTAATATGATCATGTTTCCCTTGGTACTTCGAATAAAAACTTATGAATTGAGATATTTTCTGCAGCCTTCACTACAAGTTCAGTACATACATTCCTATTTCCACATGCAGAAAATAATGGATAATGTAGCAACCAGTGGGCAAACACTTTATCTGGATATGCAAATATATTAAGAATTTTTTCCCATAACAATTCTAATCACTTATGACACAAAACTCTTCAGAAAAACTGTGGACATTGCAAGCTGTTTTTTACATACTCATAAAGTCATGAAGATGATGCTTTAAAATTGAATCCTAGTTGAACATGGCCAGATCACTCGAGTCAGCATGGGAAAAAAAATCCTGAAAGAACATTAATGAAAATCAAAAAAGTACAAAATTACTTTCTAGGGGGCTACCTTCTCTATTTGTGCAATCTCATACTCCATTTTCTCTAAGACTTTCCACACTAATCAGAAACATAATTTTGTCTGCACCAATGCTCCACAACAGCAACGGCAGAATTTTTTAATTTTTCTTTTCTCCTCACTCCATATGCAGGCAATATATGTGCTATGTCTGTGACTGATAACAAGAACCATGGAAAGACTTGTACAGCATCGAACCATCAGTCTATTTAGCTGTAGGACAGAAACTGACAGGAAAAACATTCGAAGTAGTCTCTTAAGAAGTGAAGGTGCTCTTGCTGGAAAGTCAGAGATGTGATCTCCAAAACCCACTAAAGCTTGGCTTGTTATCTGTTCTGAAAGCTAAATAGGTGTGAAAATATCAGCATAGTGTGAACATCAGAAAAGTCATTTTAGCCTGTTTTTTAGAGTGAATGTCCATAGGTACAAAAAGTGTTTTTCAGTATGAAACAATTGATTAAATACTCCTCATGGCATATCCTGCTCAAAATTGAGCAGGCTGAATACTCACAACCTCATATTTATAATGTAGAATTATTAGGTAAATTTTTCGTCTTCTAAACATTGCATCCTAAATTCTTTATTGATGAAGTATTTCTGAATTTAATGGTGGAGTTGTTTACTAGTGCTGTGATTTCCAGGTTAGGAAATCAAAAATTAAAGAAAATGGGCCAGGTCTCCAGTTCATTTGTGTTTTACTATGTCAAAGACATTCCTTTCTTTCCTCCATTATTTCAAGGATCTGTGTAGAAAATATAAAGCTTTTTTTTTTTTTTTTTTTTTTTTTCTCCAAAAAAGGAGAGAAAAAGCTGTAGTTTGGGTTTATACAGCTTGACCTGCAGCAATCTGCAATCTCTTGTGTCTGAGTGCAACAGAGGAGAGTTGGTGTCAAATTTGCTTCCTTATAGACACCAAGGAGAGCATGCCACAGGAATTTGTCCAGCAAGAGCAATGTCAAGGTTGCCTTATATCTGAAAGTAAAGCTTAAAAACAAGCATTGGGAAATGATTGTAACTGACAAAGAGGAGAAGCCCAATCGATTCTGAGCTGGAGTGCAACTGCTGCAATGTATATATTTGCTAAGACAGTTTAATTCCACTGTATCTTTGGCTCTTCCATCCAGTTTGCCATGTCTTCAGATATTTCCATGATTTGGTGTCAGTGAATTAGCTGACATATGAGTCAAACTTCTGTACAGATAATAGGCAATCTGACACTCAGGGAAATGAAACTCAGTATCTGATTCTGTATCAGCGCTATGTGACATAGGAGAATTGAGATTATCAAAATATTCTCTACTGAGAAAAAAACGTGCTTGTTCTCAAAATTTCAGTGGTCTAGTTGGACTTGAGGTTAGTAATAAATTGTGAGAACTGAAAAAATAAATTACTTCCTCATTCTTTTCCAAATGGTTCACTTTGAAGCTTTGAGCTGCTCGATGAAAATAAAATTTCTTTGTTTAGTCCTGTATTTGCAATGGAAATATGAAATGACATCTACTTTTCTTCAGCTTGTAAATGTTTGTAGCTGCAGATGTTCTGCAGATGGCTCCCATTTGGCTGCTGCAGGAACATCTATTTCCCCAGCTGGTAGGTAACACTGCAGCAAATAAAAACAACTTGCAGGGACTACTGCAGTTAGCAGGACAGCTGTTTGCTTTCAATGGTTTTCTTTATTTTTTCTTCCTTCTTTTTTTTCTTTTTTTTTTTTCTCTCTCTTCTAGCTGAGGTTTTTCACATGATATATTTTTTGGTGAATAACTGTGGATTATTCCTCATTTTTGGTATTTCTTTTAGATACATATTTTCTTAATCATCCATTTCCAGTGTTTTATTTGCTTTTTTTTTTTTTTTTTTTCCCCCTCTTACCTTCCCTTTCTTGGTAGTTTGTAGTTTGTTGTTTGTTTTTGGTTTTTTTTTCCCAATTTTTGTTGTTTTGTCATATATTTATTTATTGATTATTATCTTCTGTGTGTCGTTTTCTTTCTAGCCAGTCTTTGAGGCAATTCTTTGTGTCTTTGGGACCTTTCTGTTGGTGCTGTTGTACTGGTTTTACTGCTTATTCTTTTGTGACTAAGAAATATCCAAGAAAACATAGGAGAAAGTTTTAATGTAGTATGATGTATTTTGTTGGTAATCCATTTTCTAGCCTTCTCAGACTTAATTTGGGATGGCATCATGTTCATCATGAGCTGCATCTAGGAGTTACATGTAAAATTATTTTCTTACCTTAATGGTATCAGAATATCATGCAGCTGCCTTTGCGATTTATATGATTTTAAAAGCTAGTGTAATTTATCAAGCTGCTTAGTGTACTTACTGCTGTATTTTTTTTTTTACTATTATTATTTAATCTTAAAAACAACAATAGCAAGAAATAAGGACCTGTCATTTTAGCAAAATGCTTTTGGGGGTTTCTACATTTTCAGGAGGAACAAGTTCATGCTGATACATAACTGTAACAATGCGGTTTTCAGATTGCACTGTTTTTTGTCAATCTTTTTATCAGACCCGTTCAGTTCTGCTAACAAAATGGTTATTTTCCTCTGTCTCTCCTTCTTATATCTTCAACAGCCAGCCTTGTTAGCCTAGCTTAAGATTCAGAAATTCTATGAGGAAAGCTGCGAGGATGAGGAAATCTCTGTATTTCACCAACTATTTATTTTGCTTTCTTTTTCTTCATCTCCTGAATCACAAAGCTAAATTCTCATGATTTCAAGGGTTTAGTCCTCTGAGGCAGTAAAGCAAATGCTAGCAGCATTGCATTTTCCTGAGTGTTATTCCTCATGAACAATGGTAACAATTCATCCAGCATGTTAGGTTTATTAATTTGGTGATACTGAACATGGAGAAAGATCTCTTCTGTCTCAAACTCTTCCTGAACACACCAGAAGTTTCCAGAGCCCAGATGGTAAATTCAGATGGTGTTGCTCATTATGTCTAGGCGCAGAAACTGTAATCTTCTCATGACGACTGTTCATAATGAGACTCAAAGAAAGCCATTCAGTCCTGCTACTGTGATACTATAAGCTGAGAGCCCAGTCAAGCAAAAAACATGTGGTTGAAATACTTGACTATTTTTGCACTTTATGAGCACACAAATAAGCTATAGATAGGTGTCTATAGTAAAAAAATACTATCTCTGTTATTATTAAATGAAAAAAGGAAAAAAAAAAGAAATAAAAAGGAAAAAGAAAAAAGGAAAAAAGATAAAAGAAAGAAGAAAAAAGGGAAAGAAGGGAAAGAAGGGAAAGAAGGGAAAGAAGGGAAAGAAGGGAAAGAAGGGAAAGAAGGGAAAAAAGAAAAGAAAGAAAAGAAAAGAAAAGAAAAGAAAAGAAAAGAAAAGAAAAGAAAAGAAAAGAAAAGAAAAGAAAAGAAAAGAAAAGAAAAGAAAAGAAAAGAAAAGAAAAGAAAAGAAAAGAAAAGAAAAGAAAAGAAAAGAAAAGAGAAAAAACAGAAAAGAAAAAAGAAAAGTGAAAAAAAAGAAAAAATGAAAAAATGAAAAAAGAAAAAAAAGAAAAAAGAAAAAAGAAGAAAGAAAAAAGAAGGAAGTGAAAAGAAAAAAGAAGTACTTCATTGCTATGTTTTGGGAGAAAACTAGCTTGAATTATGAAAGTTTACAGAGAACTGGGAGTTTATGAGAGTAAAGGTCCAAAAATGACTCTCAAGCAGAAGGTATGGACTAGTTGTAAATTTTGACAGCAACTAGATTAAGCTGAAGTGGCTGTATTGAGTTGATTAAGCTAAACTTGTCTGTATTGGGTTTGTATGTCAAGGTTTTGGTAGGTAAGGAGATACAGAGATGACTTCTATGAGAAGATGCCAGAAGCTTCCCCCATATTTAATTGAGCAAATGCCAGCAGGCTCTAAGATGGACCTTCCACTGGCTAAGGCTAAGCCCACCAGTGACAGTGACAGTGCTCTTTGCTCATGTATTTAAAAGGGGAAAAACAGCAACCAGAAGAGGAGTGAGAATATGTGAAAGAAACAACTTTGCAGACACCAAGACTTGTGAAAAAGCGAGGGGAGGAGGTTCTCCAGGTGCTGGAGCAGAGATTCCCTTGCAGTCCACGGTTCAGACCATGGTGAGGCCAGCTATCCCCCTACGGCCAATGGAGGTCCATGGTGAAGCAGAGATCCACCTTCAGCCTGAGGAGAATTCCACACCAGAGCAGGTGAATGTCTGAAGGAGGCTGTGACCCTGTGTGAAGCCTGTGCTGAAGTGGGGTCCTGGCAGGACCTGTAGCCCCATGGACAAAAGCTCACATGGTAGCATGTATTCTGATCAAAATCCCCATTCCTCTTTGCCCTGCATTGCTCAGGGGGAGGAGGAAGAAAAATTAGAAGTGAAGTTGAACCCATTAAGAAGGGAAGGATAAGGGGAAGGTGGGGTAAGTTTTCTTTTTATTTCTTATTATCCTACTCTAATCCAACTGGTAACCATTTAAATTAATTCTCCCAAATCGAGTCTATTCTGTCTGTGACTGTAATTGGTAACTGACTTCTCCTTGTTCCTGTCTCAACCAACAAGCCTTTTACTATATGATTTTCTGTCCCTGTTCAGTTGAAGAGAGTTGAAGATAGAGCAGCTTGGTGGGCACCTGATATCCAGCCGTGGCCAACTTGCCATAATGCTTTGGAAGTAAAATAGATCAGCTGCCTTGGGGAATACATAGTTCTCAAGAAAAATACTTAGATTTAACAAAGGTCTTTAAAAACACATATGTAAAAACCTATCAAAATTCACGTCAAGAAGCAAATGCTGGGTTTCTTGCAAAATTTGTGCTTGACTTTCAGCTCTACTTCACATTTATATGTTCAAGATCAGCAAAAAATAGGTGATAAACCCTCTGTAAGATCATCCAATGTGTACCTGAATTATCTGTTGCCTGAATGCAAGTTTTACAAGCATAGTTTTGCATTGTCAGAGAGATGCCACTCTGACAGTGTAGAACACTACTAAAACTGAACTCTGTAGCTGAAAAGACATTGATTTGACCTATTCTATATAAATTTCATTGATTTAAGAACACGCTTCTTTTTAAAGACATGCAGGGAATTGAGTGTACTATCAGCAAGTTTGCTGATGACACCAAGCTGGGAGGAGTGGCTGACACGCCGGAGGGCTGTGCTGCCATCCAGCGGGACCTGGACAGGCTGGAGAGTTGGGCGGGGAATAACCTAATGAAATTTAACAAGGGCAAGTGCAGAGTCCTGCACCTGGGCAGGAACAACCCCAGGTTCCAGTATAGGTTGGGAGATTACATATTAGAGAGCAGTGTAGGGGAAAGGGACCTGGGGGTCCTGGTGGACAACAGCATGACCATGAGCCAGCACTGTGCCCTTGTGGCCAGGAAGGCCAATAGCATCCTGGGGTGTATTACAAGGGGGGTGGTTAGTAGATCGAGAGAGGTCCTCCTTCCCCTCTACTCCGCCCTGGTGAGACCACATCTGGAATATTGTGTCCAGTTCTGGACCCCTCAGTTCAAGAAGGACAGGGAACTGCTGGAGAGGGTCCAGCGTAGGGCAACGAAGATGATTAAGGGAGTGGAGCACCTCCCTTATGAAGAAAGGCTGAGGGAGCTGGGTCTCTTTAGTTTGGAGAAGAGGAGACTGAGGGGGGACCTTATTAATGTTTATAAATATATAAAGGGTGAGTGCCATGGGGATGGAGCCAGGCTCTTCTCGGTGGCAAACAATGATAGGACAAGGGGTAATGGGATCAAGCTGGAACACAAGAGGTTCCACTTAAATTTGAGAAGAAACTTCTTCTCAGTAAGGGTGACAGAGCACTGGAACAGGCTGCCCAGGGAAGTGGTGGAGTCTCCTTCGCTGGAGACATTCAAAACCCGCCTGGACATGTTCCTGTGCGACCTCACCTAGGTGTTCCTGCTCCAGCAGGGGGATTGGACTAGATGATCTTTTGAGGTTCCTTCCAATCCCAAACATACTGTGATACTGTGATACTGTGATACTGTGATGACAGTTCACATTTCATATAGTTCAAATTACTTCTAAATATCTTAATTTCTATAAAAAATTCAAAAGTTATAGAGAAAATTATTAATTTTTTATAGATATGATTGTATGTATTTCAGAGTATTTCCTGGTAAATCTCACAGTGCTAATTTCAACATGTTAAGACACTATCTGTGCCTTGAAACACTTGGGGTTTATTTTGCTTTAAAAACTACAAAGGGCAACTGATACTTAGAACTTACTGAAAAACTGGTTTAGATATATATTTATATTAATATTTCTATTAATATTTATATTTATTTTATTTTTACTTTTATTTAAATTTTATTTTAATTTTTATTTTTTTAAGTTTAGTGCAGTGATGGTACTATGTCAGTTTGGCAAAAATCATTAGAGAGAGAAAAAAAAAACAAACAACAGAATTTTAAAGGGAAGTAATTTGTTTTGAAAGTTTCCTCATAGGCTGGATTTCATAAAAAATAGAATCAAGTTTTTAAATGTTTACATTGGAAACAGAATTTTTTTTAAGGTATTGTCAGTAGTAGGCCCTCAATAATGGGTAGACACTATAGAGATTTCTGCATTTGAAGTATGAATCACAAAATGCTGCAGTAACTTTTAATAATGTTTGCAAATTTGAGGTAGAACATTTGTTCATCAGTGGGCATTAAAATGGTGTTCTACAGTGCAGCAGATTTTTTTTTTTTTTAAAAACCCTGTTGCCTAGAAAAGTACAAATGAAAGCAAAGTAAGAAAAAGTTGAGTAATTGGCTCTTGTAGACACCTGTTCAAAATCTTTTTACTAGGACAAGTGGTAAACACTAATTAAAAATAAATTATAAGATGGCTGTAATTCAAAAAACCACTGTTCAATTGTAATCTTTATCTTCATTATGTAATATGCAGCTCAGCTTCCAACTGGTGCAATTTAATTTATGGGAGATAACAAACATAATCTGATATCTTCCCATTGTAATGATGGTATATCCTCTTTAATGTGAGTTGATAATTTCACAATTCAAAAAATTCCAGTTACTGTGCTTGCACAACATTGTGCATTTTATCTAAATGACACATTATTATCCTTTGTCATCTAAGAAAGTGAGACCTGAGTCTATTTCAGTATGTTTGAGACTTAGTTGAGTAGTTGGTAATGCTTTCAGTGTCTACTGACATTGAGGCAGATGGGGATAGTGTGAGTTTTTCCTGGAAATATCTCTGGACCTCTGAGCTGAACGATGTGCATCTCCCAGACACATGACTTTGCCTCCTGATTTCCTGGAAATGCCTCTCAAAGACTTCCAGATGAAAAATGAAGAACTGACAAAGGAAGATACTTGTGCAGAGTTAAGATTAAGGACTCAGCTTAAAGTCTTTGTAGATATGTCTAAGCAACATACGTTAAAAACTTAACAAAATAAGTCTGTTCTTTCATTTAAGAAGCTGGAAATAACACATAAATAAAATGGGCATTTAGGCCTCAGCTTCTGCTTAAAATAGTGATGACAGAGAATATATAATGAAAAAAAAATTCTCATAGTCTATTTCAGGAGCAATCCTAAAAGAAGTTTTTCACTGTTTCCTGATGATTGCCAGTTCTGAGATTCTGCTAAATCCAGCAGAAGTCAGATATCGGTTGTCTCTGCAGAAAGTGTTTTGCCAATGGTCAAAAAAATTTTAAAGCCTGGGATGTAATAGGAAGAGTCTAACATAACAGCTCTGTGATATTAAAACAACTGTGTTGTGTGCCACTCTGGTTTTTGAGTTGTCTGGGGTCTGACTACACAAGCATAAGCAGTTCTGACAGACAGTAGAGTGAACATGTTACAGAAGAATTTCTTTCTATCATCTCTTTCAGGGATGACTTTTCTTCTTCCATTTCCATTTTGCTTCATTCCTATAGCCCCAAATAAATCTAGCATATCTTATTGCTCTTTTTGAATTGAAAAAAACACAAAGTATTATTCCACATAGGTATGGATGTAAACTCATATACAGAGTTTAGAATTTCAGGCTGATATTGTAGATTTTATTCTTTATTGAAATAAATGGCCATATGTCCTCAAGTCTACAACTAAGTTTCAGGAACTTTTTTCCTTTACTTTGGTTTGCTTTGGTGAAGTTGGTCTATCTTTTGGGTTGTATAGGTAGGAGGCTGCTGGACATTTCCCCAGGAAAGCACCCATAACACAGAGTCTAAGATTTAAGTCCCTTCTTTATTTTTTAACTTAGTACATTTATCAACAACTTGTTGGTTCTTCTATGGATAATGATCTCTTTCTTCTCCTATAACTTATTGTTGATAAAAGAATATACACAGAGACAAGCTCTTTGACCACAGTTAACTGACTACAAACCAAGCCAGTGAATATTTCATTCTTTTCTGTATAGTAGAACAAATAAAATTGGAGAGACAGATCTTTATACTTTTCTTCCCTCTTCCAAGAAGATGCAAGAGAACACTGATCAGTAAAGATCTAAATCTTGATTATCTTTAAACAAGTGTATATTCTAAGGTATTATAATTTTTTATTTCAAAGGAGGCATTGTATTTATATTAGTATAATCCTAGATGTGAGGAATGACCTATCTGTTATTTAAAATCAGAACCTCAACTGCTGTAAATCCCTGAAGCTGTATTTACTGTGATAGAATTATAACAATTTAATACCACTTGAACATCCATCTCTGAAAATTCTGATATCAAATGTCTCTGTTTTGCAAAAAACAAAACTCGTAAAGATGAAATTCATGCTTATCTACTGCTGATGTTATGCACATTGCTGATCAGGATGCCTAAAAGAGAAAACGTAGAAGCTTATTCCAAAGACTTTAAACAAAATGGCTGAAGGATTAAGGTTATTGTTGGAAATAATGGATTTTTATCATGTGAATAAACCCATGGAATCAACTGCTAGAAGAAAAGCTGGAGAATTTATTAGGTAGATATAACTGATTATTTAGAAACCAATTTCAAATTAATCACAGAATCACAGAATGTTAGGGAATGGAAGGGACCTGGAAAGATCATCTAGTCCTATCCCCCTGCCGGAGCAGGAACAACTAGATTGGGTTACACAGGAACATGTTAAGGCGGGTCCTGAACGTCTCTAGAGAAACAGACTCCACAACCTCCCTGGGCAGCCTGTTCCAGTGTTCTGTCACCCTCACCGTGAAGAAGCTTTCTCTCATACTTAAGTGGAACCTCTTGTGTTCCAGTTTGCACTCATTGCCCCTTAACATTGGTTGTCACAGAGAAGAGCCTGGCTCCATCCTCGTGACACTCACCCTTTATATATTTATAAACATTAACAAGGTCACCCCTCAGTCTCCTCTTCTCCAAGCTAAAGAGACCCAGCTCCCTCAGCCTTTCGTCATAAGGGAGGTGCTCCTCTCCATCATCTCTGTTGCCCTGCGCTGGACTCTCTCCAGCAGTTCCCTGTCCTTCTTGAACTGAGGGGTCCAGAACTGGACACAATATTCCAGATGTGGTCTCACCAGGGCAGAGTAGAAGGGAAGGACAACTTCTCTCAACCTACGAACTGCCCCCTTCTAATACACCCCAGGATGCCATTGGCCTTCTTGGCCACAAGGGCACAGTGCTGGCTCACGGTCATCCTGCTGTCCACCAGGACCCCCATGTCCCTTTCCCCTATACTGCTCTCGAACTGTTGACATCTTCATTTGTGTAGGCAGAGGGAAAATATATTGACACCTGCAAGCATGTTGTTTCTTCTTTAAAACAAAATAAAGAGAATAAGCTGTCAGAGCAGAATGATTTGGGTATATACACTTTAGATGCTGAATTCCTTCATGTGAAATGTGATGTCGAATAGCATTTTGTGGTGGGACAATGCAGGGCCCAGAATAGAGATACAAAAAGAAAATGCGTTATTTAACAGGGTATTGTATTCCTGACCAGTTGGGAGGCAGATTTATATATGAAACATTGTAGGAGAATATTTTTGAGTGTTGGTTATCTACGTTATTTTGGTTTTGCCCTATTACTGAAAGTGAATATTGAAGAGTGGCAGCTATCTAATGTGGTTTTGTACAGTATCTGTGAAGTTTTTGTTCCCCAAAATGCTGAGGAACATGCCTTCAGTAGAGAGGCAGAGAACCCTTAGTACACTAGGTTTTTGAAGCAGATCAATTATTGCCAGATTATGCATGTCCTTTCCCTAATGAATGCTGGTGCTGCCCTCCCTACTAAAGAGAAAGCCCTGTGACCAAGAAACAAATTCAACAAATCCATCTGGTAATGACTATCTCACTTTCCTTCAGGGGAAATGCTACATTCACCGAACACTTGCATTTGTGGATTGCCTTTATATTTCAGTTTCCTTCCACTACATTTAGATGTACTGTGATATCATACACAAAAAAAAAGCCAAAGAGGGGAGTGTTTGAGCAAATTCAAAGGTTGTTTGTGACTTGTAGGGTTGGGATTGTGAGTATTGAAAGTAACAGTTGATTTACAGAGGACTATAGAGACTGTTCTTCTGCAAAAAAAAATGAAGTAACAGCAGAAACACAATAAAAGAATTCATTAGTTTTTTAGTAAGTAGGTTATCGTTTGAGGGATTTGTGACTTCAGGAAAATTATATTAACATTGTGTAATCAACTGAAACATTAGGAAATGAAAGATTATGGAGCTCCTAAGGAGTCCACCCAATACATTGCTGGTTTTGGTCAAGGGTCACATTTTTGGAAGGAATTTCATTTTATTTCTCATCTGTTGATTTAGGTGATTAGTTTTACATTGATATTGGAAAAGCCTTAATGAGAATTATATTTCTTACTTTGCAGACATGTTTACAATTTTCAGAAGAGCAAGGACACAGAGAGAAAGAAGAAAATACAGTAATTTTTTGGCTACCTCATTTATTTGTTTTAGGGTATGCAAGAGCAACAGAAAACATGATAGCAAGAAGCAAAAATATTTCAAAAGTTTTCTTTCTTGTTCTAATTATGTTGTCATTTATATTAGCTGTGTCATAGACCTCACAGAAAGAGATTAAAATAAAGCTGAAAGATTTTGTAATCTTATTCATAATATTTCTTGTTTCTCAAAGACATTTTTTATTCACCAGTGGTAAGGTTGTATGTGAGTACTTCTATCATGTTAACTGGAAAATGAAAAAATGTAATTTTGCATGACTTTACAATAGATTCATATGCCTAGAATTGATGGTTCTGCCATATTTTACAACCTCCTCCCCAAAAACTGATCTTTTGAAAGATTTAAAGTATTCTAAAATAATTCATTAAAGTTCCAAGTTTTGCCACCTTGTCAAGTTCAGGGCCGGTTCACACATGTATAGAAAATATTAGGAAAGTCAAAGCCCGTCTGCAGTTTAAGCTGTGGAAGAGGATCAAGCTAGGAAGCAGATAGGTTGCACTCATGAGTACTGAAGGAGCTGGTTGGTGTCATTGCAAGGCCACTGTTGATTCTCTGTGAAAGTTAAGGGAGACAAGTGGAAGTTACTCAAGATTGAAAGAGAGTAAATGTCACCTTCAAGAAGGTCAAGAAGTACCTGGGAAATTACAAGCCTGTCAGCCTCATCTAAATTGTGGTGCAGGTAATAAAGGTAATAATCCTGGAAGACATTTCCAAGCACACTAACGACAAGAAGGTGACTGGGAACAGTCAACATGCATTTCTGAAGATGAAACCGTGCTTGATAGCTCTCTATCATGAGATACTGGTTTCATGGATGAGCAGAAAAGAGTGGATGTTATTTACCTTGTATTTTCAGAGCTTTCAAGGCTGTATCCTGAATATCCCTGGAGACAAATCACTGAAGTATGGGAAGATGAGCAGACAGTGAGGTGACATGGAAACTGACAGAACTAATGGGCTCAAATGGTTGTGATGAGTGGCATGAAGTCCATGCATGCCCATGACCAGTGTTGTAACCCCACAGATGAATACTGGGTCCAATATTGTGTAAAATCTTTGTTAATGACCTGGGTGATGGGGCAGAGCGCACCCTCAGCAACTCTGTATATGACGAAAATCTGGGAGAAGTGTTTGACACAGCAGATATTTCTGCTGCTGTTCAGAAGGACCTCAACAAACTGGAGAAACAGGTTGATGAGGACCTCATAAAACTCAATACAGGGAAATACCAGTTCCTACCATAGGAGAGGAAAGGCTCTAGGGACCCAAACATGCTGGGGACTGATCAACTGGAAAGCAACCCTGCAGAGAAGGACCTAGGTGTCCTGTTGGACAGCAAGGCACCCTTGCAGTAGAGAAGGCCCTTTGGGCTATATCAGGAGGAGAGTTACCAGCAGGACAAGAGAGGCAATCCTTCTCTACTCAGCCCTTGTGAGATACATCTGGAATGTTGGGCCCAGTTCTGGGCTTCCCTATACAAGACAGAAATGAACTTAGAGGAGCAAGTCCAGCGAAGGGCCATAAAAATGGTGAAGGGACTAGAGCATCTCTCTTATGAGGGAAGGCAGAGAGCTGGCAATGCTGAGCCTGGACAAGTGGAGCTCAGGGAGATCTTGCTGTTCTTATAAATACCTAATGGGAAGGTACACAGAAGACAGAGACAGGCTCTTCTCAGTGGTGCTCAAAGACAGGACAAGACGTAATGAACACAAACAGAAATAGAAAAAAAATCTATGGAGGCATAAAAAAAGATTATTTTTTTTATTTTTTACTGTGAGATGTTTGACCGCTAGAAGTGGTTGCCCAAAGAGATTGTGAAGTCCTCGTCCTTCAAGTTATTAAAAAATTGACTGGACATACTTCTGAGCAATCTGGTCTAAGTGTCCTTGGTTAAGCAGGAGGGTTGGACCAGATGACCTCCAGAGATGCCTTCCAATCTCAGTAACTCTGTAATTTTGTGTTTTATGAATAATCTCCTCAAATTTGTTTTTATCTGAAGAATTATTTTTTAGCATGACAACTGCTCAGGTTGTTTTATCTCTAAAGGAGTGTCCTCAATAAGACAGTTTGGTTGCCTCACCCACTCTCTAATTAGAAGCACATAGTAGGTCTATTTAACACATATCTTGTCATAAGACCAAAGATTCAAATAATGTTTCTTTAGGTTAATTGAAATCTTGCTTTTATGTATACACAAGCAGTAAAACTTTAAAATTAACCTATATAAATGTGTCATGCCTTGATTAACTATCAAGATCTACTCCAGGAGTGGCAATGAGTAGCATAAAAAGATAACTGGATCACAAGATTTTAGATTGAATCATGAGTCTTGGAAGGATTGAGGTTGATGAGGCAGATCTTTTTTTATTTTCTCCACTGTTAGGAAAACTTTTCAAATTTTCGAATAGCAGAACTTCAGTTCTCACTTTCAATGTCATTTCAACTAGATCAAGTTCTCAGTTTTCCAGAACTGACCTATGCCACAGATTCTTTCATATTATTTTTTCTTTCACTGACTTAAGTTCTGTAAATATTTTTATTCCACTACAGACCTTTGACTAACTCTTTGAAAGAAAATATTTACAATTACTGATTATAGCAATTACTGATTACAGTTATAGGCTATGAAAACTGTATCAGACCTACTGTCTTCAATACCATGAGTACAGAGAATGACAGAATGACACTGGCACACCACTTGGCAGTGGTCAGTAGTCCCAAACCCATGTTTTTCTACCAAGGAACACGAGACCAAGATAACATAATTGATTGCTAAAGCCATTCTGTTTCTCTCTTAGCTTCTTTTTGCTCAAGGACTACAATGCTACAGACAGAAAGCAAAACTCACATTTGATTAAATGTTCCAGTGCTTCAGAAGTTTCTTGAGGGCAGTATACTGGCTCCATATTTACTCTTAAAAATTCTAACAACACCAACGGTAAAATGTATTTAGCTAAGATCACACCCTCAAAAGTATCAAATGTTTTAAATTTTTTTTTAGAAAAAGGAAAAAGTTAGAGAATCTAAATCTTTTTGCTGTGTTAAATGAGCCATTATAGGAGACAGAAAAATGAGGCCTTCTAACAAAAGAAAGAGAAAGCTGATGCAGGGGGACAGAACTACAAATATTCCAGAGAAACTAAATTATATATTCTTGTGAAAATGTTCAGTTTGCTGAGGAAAGGTCCAGGGGATATAAACGAACACATTTTCCTTGTCAAAACTTCAAGTTAAGAAGGCTTTTCAGGATATCAGCTTTGAAGTTCTATGTCCACCAGCATATAACATGCCAGAAGGTTTTCCTATCTGTAGGACAGATTCTTCTGAAGCATAAATTGACATAGTTCCACTGAAGTATCACTGGATTCGATCCAATGTTTCAAGTCTGACACTGAAACAAATATTGAAGCTGCATTCTTCCTATGTAATTGTACCTATTTAAAGATACGTTTCTACTTCAGCATTGGACATGTGTTGTTTATATCTATGACATCTATCACATCTAAAGCATATGAACAGGAAAACAGATACACAGTTTTCTACATGATTAAAACACCGCCAAGTTTATTTTAGTGGATTTGTATCCAGTTTTAAAAATACATTTGGAAGCAGAGAAAATGTCAAGAAACTATATTATTCACAAGCCATTGTGTCAAAAATACTTCACGTATATATGGTAGCAAGTCTGTTCTTATGGCAAGAACAGAAAAAACAGTGCTGACAAGTATTCAAAGAAATTTCTTGAAACTCAAAATGTTAGAGGGTGAGTGAGTTTTCTGAGGAAAACAACTCTGTTTTTCAAAGCACTCTTCTGCTGGACAATTTCAAATACAAGCTACTAGCCCTGATGGACTGGTAGCTTGACAGCATGACCAGTTTTCTCTTCCTTTTCAGTTTGACACTTGTTTTCTTTCTATACACAACAATAAACAAACTTGAAAACAATCCATCCATTTTGGGGTTTGTGCCACACATACAAGGCTATGGTTTCTTATTTTCTGCTCAGCAGTCTGGGCAATTGTTTATATGCGTACTATGCATTAAAGCATACTTTTCTTTCCTGACTTTTTTTTCTAATTGGTTCACAGGTTTGACCTACCAAGTTTTAAAATTCAGTAAATTCTATTACTCCTGAGTACTAATATTTGCATTAGTAAAAAAAGAAAAAATATATATATATATATGTATATGTATTTCCCTCTATGATGATGTCATCTCAATTTAAGCTGGTTAAGAGTATTATAACAGAGCTAACATTTCTCAGCACGTTTTTTTCTCATACAGATACGTGCTACAATTAGTGTATCAGTATGGGACTTGCTCTGGATTTCATGCCCAAGTCTGATACTATTTCCCCAAATGACTTTTAAGAAAGTCATTCTCTTTAGAAGTCTATTTATTTACTTATTAATTTGCATTGAAAATTATGTTCTCAGTCTAGATATGAAAAGTCTGAAAGGCATCCAGGTTTATAAAATGGATCTAAAGAACTACCTAGATCATAGAAAGTTTAAGAATGAATGTGTGTGCTCTGGGATTTTGTTTGATTTGCAAGCTCTGATCAAGACATGTCAGGAATGCTACAAAATTAAATTAATGTGCAAGAGAAATACAGTGTGTTAACAAGATTGCAGACAATCTACAGTATGTGCCTCACTCTCAGAAAAAATACACAAGACAAGCAGAAAAGGAAACCCACTGTGAGTGATGATTGTTTTGTCTTTAGGAAAATAAACAGCTGCAGCTAAACTTTCTATTGCATTTTTCATACAGTAGATCATTATGGTGCAACATTTATTTTGCTTGGTTTACAAATAACTCATTTGTGCATAAAAGAAGCTTCAGCAGAATTTTATTTTTTCAATTCTGTTTTAGCAAAAGTGAAGAAGTTTATACTACTTTGAATTTACAATGTTGTGTTTTCAAAGATTCTAAGAACAGCTGGAACAATTTGTTCAGTGTGTCTTCGCTTACCTGTTTCTAAGATTTATGTCTGTATAAATTGGTAAGATGCTGGTTAACAGTAAATTCCTGTCTGAAACTAAATATTTTTACACTAGTGACAGATCAGACCATAGGTTGCCAGTGAGAAACCAACTTAAAAATAAAATTGATGGACTTAAATAGTCCACGACATTTGTAAACTTTTTCAACTCGCTTTTTTAATAACACTTCACCTTTTAAAAAATCAGAAATAACACCTCAACACCTCTTATTGAATATCTGAATGCCAATTCTGTCCACTCAAATGATTTAGACTATTTTACTTTGATTTCAGTACATGCTAGACAAAAACCATAAAGGCATGGTTTGCTTTTTGAAAGTTTCTGCTTCATCTTTGCTTGGCAATAATTAGTATAACAATGCTAAAAGAATAACCTCTTTCAGCTGTTTGGTAGATTTTTAAAAAAAAAAAAGTTTCAAACCCACTAGGTTTTACAAGAAGAAAGCATTTACAATACCCTGTGGAGTTAAATATAATAGTAAAGTGAACTTCTTGTACACATCACTGAAGTGCTATGTCAGTCATCATTTGTCAACAGAGGAGAACACCAATTCTGGGTTGTCCATCCACTCCCATTCTGATTTAGAGGCCAAGACCAGAAAGAAAAGTAAAATCCAAACTTTTAATTCACATCATTTGTGTGCTCAAAGACACAGAACTTAACCCGTTACAAGAAGAGAGTTTACAACGGTTGTTCTCGTAGATGAAGAAGTGAATTTATGTTGACATTGTTTTGTAAGGTCATCCAGTAAGGGGACCTGACTTGCTCCTGTTAAATAAACATGAGGCCAGTTGGGCAACAAATCAAATGTACATCTGTCACAACATCATTGGTGATACTTAAGCTGTTTTGCTTCTCTGGTTGAAGAGAATTTCTCCAACAGTTTATGGTGGAGGAATTGTAAATATCTCTTTGATTCTTTCAAGAGGAGGCAAGCGCATGTGTGCTCAAAAATGACAGATTTTTATTTTTTTTTTTTAAGGGGCTGTCCCCTTGAATTACTTGTGGAAATAGGAAAAAGGGTCATGGATAAGGGAGAAGTTTGTCTCATATCACTTCAGTCTGGTGCTCAGTCAGACAAACACTAAATCAGCTGCTGCTTCTAAATGCTGTTATAAGTCAAGAAAGGGATACACAGTGGAAGTGAAAGTCTACACTTCTAATGCAGGGAAAAGGAAATATCTTCTTAAATAAGTATGAAAACTGCTTTTGGAACTAATTCATTAACACTAGTAATCACTGTGGCTAATGGCTTGTTGGGATCAAAATCAAGAATGGAAAATTTTTTTTTATTAAAACATCGGCAGTTGTGATGGAGTAGACCAGAGAAGTTCAGAAATGTTTTACTTCAGGAGCTTCCAGCATAGCTGGAGTATCCATGCAGCTGTAGCTTGTAATCCCATAAACACTGTCTTGCACTTCCTTCAATCACATCCAAAGCACTGTCTACTGTCAGAGGTACAATATTGGGTTAGACATATCATCAGTATGATATGACATGGCAATTTCTAATTTCCCAAACTCTGCCTTTGTAATTATGCAAATTAATTGCTCATTATGTAAAAGCTGCAGAATCTTACATGATTAATTCAGCTCCAGGTTTCAGATATATAAGATACCCCTTGTGCTGTATAAGACAGCAAAATATTTCTCCTAGAATTCACTTCCTTTCCTCAGTTATAACTGCAAATGTGAGTTTGACATAGACCTTCAGGGTAAGAAACAGAAGACTGAAAATTAGGAGTTGTTTCTATAGTTTGTCTTTGCAAAAATAACCTTTGGGAAAGATTTTAATTCTATTGTTCTGTTCAGTACAATTAGACTCATATAATTAGGGTTTTGAGTTCAACAGGATTAGGCTGATGGGCCAGCTCTGATATTTTTCCCTCTTTTATTCTCCTCTTATGATGTAATACAAGTTATTGGAAAAAAGTAATTTAACCATACTTTTGAAATCATTTTGTCATAGGGGGGACATTCATTTATTAAGAAAAGCATTCTGAATTTCCTTGACAAAGATACCTATATTTGAAATCTAGTATTTTTAATAGTGGGTTTTTTTTTAACTTTTTCAATGGTTGCAACATACAGCTGATCACATAGACTCTGATCCTTTTACAAGTGCTTCACAGGCTAGCTTTATGACCTTATGGCTCATTTAAACACTGTAGTATAAGAATTTGGATCCATGCTAAGATTTTTCAGAATCTCATTTTGTATAACCCTGTAAAGTGCCTAAGGCAGTCACTTTTGTGGTAAATTTCTACAAATTAAACCATAAAATATTAAAGTACATGGTTTTGTTAGCCCTTGTCTGCTGAAGAAATTTTATCAGGAAGTTTCTAATGATTTCACTGTCCATACATTAGTTCTGTACTCCAAAACAGGAAAATCTTTAATTCTATCATACTAATGCATATGACACCATCTTCTGTCTTCATAGCTAGTAATCGTAAGTTTAAATATTCTAAACAAAACATTTGTACAGAGACTTCTTAAATTGAAAAAAAAATTATGTGTTAATTAGGTCAATATGGTAATAACATGCCTACAGGTGTTAGCAATCCCTACAATTTAAAGCAAATATGTTGTATAGTTGTCACAGTTTCTCTTTCCCCATATGGGCCACCAATCAATCTGTCAACATTTAATTGCAAGGTGACAATAAACCATGGCAGATGCTCTCTGTTACCCCCTCACCCCACCTGCATAGGAGAGATAAGGAGGAAGGGAGACTTTGCCAGTTGGAACACTTTAGAAAGGCTTTACTAATGCTACTAATAAATAGAGAAAATAGTGCAAAATATACAAAACCAATCTTGAATATCCTGGGGTAGCAGCTTTTGACCAGTACTGAGTTGGCGCCACTCCAGCAGCTGCAGGGCAGACATCTGGAAGTCCTGGGTGGGACTTCACAGCAAACTGGAACTGGATTCAGGGATGCAGAGCCTGGAAGTAGGCCTGAGATCTCAGGCAACCAGGCAGGGTCCTCTTCAGATGCCAGCTATGCTAAAAGAGAGTGAGACCCTCGTGATCTCCCTCTTTTATAGGGTGTATGATACGATGCATATGCGATGGAATACTCAGTCAGTTTTAGTTGCCTGTTCTGTCCACCCCCCCTTGCAGCTATGCCCCTCTCAATTAAGGGATGTTATCAGAATTCTTAGTTGTTATAGCAGTAACTCTAAACATGAGCTTCTTCTGCATTCCATTGGTCATCTTATCAGTCTGGAGCAAACAGTGTCTCAAAAAACATGTAGCTAAATTCAGAAAAGTGCAGATTTTACAGTTTAGTAGGACAGAAAAAAAAAAAAAATATACAAAACAAGAGATGCACAATGCAATTGCTCACCACCCGATGACTGATGCCCAGCCCATTCCTGAGAAGCAGCCCCACCTCCTGCCCAATTCCTCCCATTTTTTTGTTCAGCATTGCATCATACGGTACTGATAACTTAGCTGAAAGGAAAATTCATTAAAAGAGAACTGGTCTTTTTTTTTAACAAAACTAGGACAATAATAAAAATAGTTGAAGTATGAAGACATATATTTCAAAACATTAGTTCTGTATGCTGATTGAGAAAATATGTCTATTTCAAGTTGTTTATAATGCTAGTGGAGTCAAATTGTGACACAGGTTACAGAAGACATACTAGTTTATTTTTGACTTTTATAGAAAAAAAACATTAAAAATCCATGATTTTGGTCATGTTCAGACTGAGAAGCTTCTATTTAAAAGCAATAATGAATTTAATCTCATCTTCAAATTGGGGATCAGACTGCGTTTTTTCTTAGTCAATGCTGAAACTTTTAAAAACATGTTTACACCAGTATTTCTAGGACTTCTGTGACTGTCAGACATTTGTGATCACTATTTTCAATCAGTAATCCTTGATTACGGAGTTCTTTATTGATAGTAAAGCCTTCTACATGTAATTCTGTTAAACTTCTTTGTGTCTTTAACTTATGCTAATGATATTTTTATTCTAACTTCCATTTTTATTAGTTTCACATAGTATCAAACATTTGACAGCAAAGATGTAATAATTTCTGATGGTTAACTTTCGTATTCTGAATAGTTGTTTTGGCTTTGTTTATACCAGTTTCAAACCAGCCAAGCACAGCACTACTTGTAAGATTCTTAGTAATAAATGTCTAGCTGCTCTTCCACCAAACCTTATTGTCTCTTTCCCATGACAGTTTTCTCCTCTTTGTTTCTCATACACTGCATGATAATCTCTTACATGCATGACACTCTCTCTGGACATGTTGTCCACTTGGAGCTGCAGAGACAAAACTCTGTTTATAGTAAACTGTGCACGTTTCAGTTGCTTCCTTACAAGAAAATGCACACTTATTTCCCAGAAAAACAGTCTAACTTATACCTGCTTGGACCCGTATCCCAGCCCCCACTAGGATCTGACATGCTCCTTCCACTGTTCAGGAAATCCTTAGCTACTTGTTTTCTCTGGCATGCCTCTAATATAGTCTTGTGTTACATCAAAGATACATGTTGTTAATATCATACTGAAAAATCATTGTATTTGGACATAAACTGCTGCTTAATGCCTTTTTTTTTTTTTTTTAACTAGTCACTTAAAATGCTGAACACTCCTGATTTAGCTACTTTTGTTTAAAAATGGTGCTCTGTTCTTTTCTTGTTTCAAATGGAAATTGAATATCCCCTGAAGGGGCGTAACAGGATATATAACCTCAGCAGGAGCCCCAGCCTTAAGAATAGTAATGGAAATAACAATGAATACCAATTTTTTCAAAATGCAGCCTCCAAATTTCTAAATGTATACATTGATTGAATTATTTTATTCAAAAACATAGAATCATAGAATCATTTTGATTGGAAGAGACCCTCAGAATAATTGAGTCCAATCATAACCTAACCTAACTCTAGCACTAAACCATGTCTCTAAGAACCTTATCTAAACACCTTTTAAACAGCTCCAGGGATAATGACTTTACCACTTCCCTGGGCAGCTTGTTACAATGCCTGATAACCCCTTCTGGGAATAATTATTTCCTAATATCCAATCTTAACCTCCCCTGGTGCAACTTGAGGTCATTTCCTCTAGTCCTATCACTTGCTACTTGGGAGAAGAGACCAACACCCTCCATACTCCTTTCAGGTAGTTGTAGACAGTGATAACGTCTCCCCTTAGCCTCCTTTTCTCCAGGCTGAACAGCCCCAGTGATAAGGTGTCAAAGGCCTTACTGAAGTCTAAGTACACAACGTCCACAGCCTTTCCCTCATATACTAGGTGGGTTACCTTGTCATAGAAGGAGATCAGGTTGGTCAAACAGGACCTGCCTTTCATAAACACATATTGACTGGGCCTGATCATATGGTTCTCCTGTTTCCTTCTGTAGTGAAAATCATCTCTAGTTACAGTGTGTAGCAAACATTGTGACTGATTCATGCTCATCAAATTTTCCCTAGTGTCTTTCACACAGACACAGGATGACTTCTAAAAACCTAATGGATGAGTCTAACCTGCCTTTCTCTTGGCTATTTAAAAGTAAACTGCAAGTGTAACATTGGCAGTCTTCAATGGGACATTTTTTTCCCTTGTACTCTCTTTCATGGAGACAATCTCACTGTGGAAAACTTACAGGGTCTAACTTCTTAATTAGTTTAAGTTTTCATAATTATAGTTTGAGGGTTTAAATCTAGTCATGAATCTAAAAAGGGAATTAAATTGCAGTATTACCCATTGTTCTGCCATTGCAAAAAGTCCCTCTACAGCTACCTGCTGGTTTTCAGCTCCATGCTTGGAGAACTGCCTGTGCTCAGAAAAGCAACTTCACACAATGAGGTAACTTTGGTAGGCTATAACTGCTGCTTTTTGATGTTGTCTCTGGTACACACTTGAATTGAACGTTCATCTGTCAAAATCATTTGCCTTAACCAGGAAGGATAAATGTTTAAAAAGTATTAATAGAATCAGAGAATACCAGGTTAGAAGGGACCACAAAGATCACCTGGTTCAACCTTTCTTGGCAAAAACACATTGTTATTGGATAGGGGAGTTAAAGGTCACTGTATTTCTTTGATGCTGCTGTTTCTCATTTTGAGACAGTATTTCTGAGACACCATAAATGACTAGAGGTATACATTCTGCTAGTAACCCTGTGCCAGCATCAGAAAATATGCATTCATAGAGCTTTTCCTGTTTAGCAAAGATATTTATTTTTTTCAATTATTCTAATCTCCAGAATATTACTTGAATTCTAACAGAAATCAAACCTGACTTCTATGTGTGATCCACTGAATAGCCCATGCTTCCGATTTTCTTTTTCTCCTAACGATTTACTTTTTATGATTGTATAGTGCTATGAAATTTATCATGAGAAAATGGACATTTTTTCAGAATTATAGTATAGTCCTTCCTAATTCCTCATCCCCGTTTAGAGTTATTGAAAGGAGAGAACACAATTACCACAGGTTTCACACAGTTTTTCTGGAGTTCATCAGTTCTGAGTATATTGAAAAGCTGGGTTATGTAGATACATGACTCAAAGCCAATCAAGAATTTTTGCAGCTACTTTAGTACAAACAAACAACACCAAAACAAACAAACAAACAAACAAACAAGCAAGCAAGCAAGCAAGCAAACAACAATAAAACAGCAAACCAAACCAAAACCAAAAGCAAATCTCTAAATGTTCAATCTTCTGCAATTCTGACCATAATAGAATTGAGAGGGGAAATAGAAAGAAAAAGAAAGGTAAAAGAGGAAGGGCAGGGCAGGCCAGGGCAGGGCAGGGCAGGTAAGGGAAGGGAAGGGAAGGGAAATAAAAAATCATTCTTATTTTAATATAGGAAAGACAGGGAATTTACCATCCATCTTGAAGTAATCAGCTGTAACTCACCTAATTCTGTCTTCTCCAGTTATTTTTCAAATGGTTTAGTTTACACTATGTAAGCAAAATTAAATAGTTGCATACTTATGTGCAGCCATATATTACCACATTTTAAAGTGTTTTCAATACACTAAGTTACTTCATATAGCAGTTCTGCTTAAATGAATGTTCCAGTTGGTTTCAAAATAGTAGTTTAGACTGAATATCTTCAATTTCTGACACCGCATTTCTAACAAACAGCTAATTAATGGGCTAATAATAGGTGAAGCATACCTATAAAACCTATTAAAAATGGTTTTGACTATGTTGTCTTTTCAAAGGTAGCTGTGTTGGTTTAACTGAAGTTGAGTTATTTTTTCTTCAGGCAGTTAGAATAGCTTCTCCTTCACAGCTAGCATGGTCTCTTCTTTAGATTTACGATTAGAATAATGAGATAGAGCTGCTTCTTCCCTGGGGTAGAGTTACTATTTTATTCCAGTACCTTTCTGGTGTTTGGGATATAGTATGAAGAGAACCTAAGAACTCACTTATATCTTGATTGTTGTCAGGAAAGCCAAGCACTTTTTCAGCCATGCAGCTACAGATACAAATTGGTAAGAGGGTGTAACAAAAAGAACAGCACCTAGACTGATCTCCAGACTGATTAAAGAAGTATTTCTTACCATTAATGTCATGTTCCTTATAGGATTGGAACTGGCCTTTCTGGCTAGTTAGTTTCATTTGGATTTTCTAGCTTGTTAGTTCCATTCAGGTTTCCTAGTTCATTAGTTCAGTTAGTTCCATTTGAGAGCACTGTTCCACTGGGATTTCAGTGTTAGTTCAGCCTTTTGCCATTCTGTCATTTTGCAGTTGGTCTTTGGGCCTTTCTGCCTTTTGCCTTTTCTTTCTCTCCCTGGGACTGGTGCTTCAGGACCAGGGTGCTCTCCTTCGCAGGCCTGGCTGTTCAGTAAGGATAGATTTCAGAAGAAATTACATTGAATGTAATTTATTTTATATTTTAGTAGTAGTAGCAATAGTAGTAGTATATTATTACTATCATGATGTTGTTGTTGTTTATTAAACTGCTTTTATGTCAACACACAAGTGTGTCCCTTTGCTTTTCGTTTTCTTCCCTGTACTACATAGGGAATAAGGGGAAGTCAGTGACCAGCTATTGTGGTCTTGATCGCTATGTGTTGTTAAGCCATGACAATAGCTTTGTGTCAGTTGTTCAAAAGATATTGAGACACTTATAGATTTTATGTTAAGTATATTTGTAAATTAGGTGCTTAACATTCTTAAGTTTTGACAACAATAAAAAAGCTTGTTATAGATTGATTGGAACCTGAAGAAAGCTATTATTTTTTCATCTTTTGCAAATACTATTGCACATTTTTCTGGCATAGGTGGATCAGGAAGAAGGAATGATAGGATTGAAGGATAAAAGAGAAAGGGAAAGGGATTTTTTTTTCCCATTTAACTGTCAGTGGAGTGCAATTAAAGACTGAATAAATGTGACACTGGAATTTTTAAATGGCAGAAGCAATTTAGGCTAAATAACTGTTTCCACAACTTTTCATCTATAATCCCATTTGCTTAACTGTAAAGAGAAAAAAAAAAAAAAAAAGGCTTCCTAAAAAAGGCTGTGTACAGGTCTTAATTTACTTTGGTGAATTTCGTCCTCTAGAATTACTTGAGGACTTTAGCAAGCTTCAGCCTAAATTTCAACCGGCTTTCTTTGTCTCGTTTTGAACTTTTGGAATATTTTACTTATTGAAGCTTGAAAGGAACCAAAGTCAGTCAAAATGTAATATTAGCACATCATATTAACCATACGGGTTAAGATAAGCATATAAGAAATGGACCCAGAGCTGTCCTCTTGTCTATGAGTAATGAAATGGCTGGTTCTCTTCAGGAACAGGCCATAGACAATGCTTATTATGAAAGGAGGCCCCTAGCAAAAGAGAGAGCTCAATGTTGTAAGTTGTCTACCCAGATATTATTGTACATTACGTCAGGTCAAAAGTGCCTTGAGGATGATGTGGATTGCTCATTATTTCCAGGCTGGGGATGTTAGAAAGGGAAGAAAGCATTCACAAAAGCCATCAACATGGGATTGGATGTGTTGACAACAAATCAATAACACTTTCTGATAGAAACTTTGTACTGAAGTTAAATTGTCTGTAATGATTCTTTTTAAAAAAATAGCTAACAGATACACAAAACTTGAATTTTATTAAAAATGACCAGTTAAGTTGAAGTTTGGCATAGAATGATTTTGTCACTGTTGGACTGAAAGACAGGAACTGTGATAAACAGTACAGGTGGGCACCTACCAAATGAACAGCAGATGAAAAAAGGAGTCAGTACAGAAAAGAGAAAAATTGATTAGGAAGTGTTGGGAATTCTTCTGTACTTTCTGGTTTACACTAAATTACACTAAATTACCATAGTCAGAAGTGAACTTTGAGTAATCCATTCGCATCTGAAATCTTCAGCGCAGACAGCCTGAACTTGGGCTTCTAAGGTCTTGTCCTAATGGCATCGGTACATTTGAGCAGATGTTTTAAGAATAAAAATCTGGAGGTAACTCTTTTGGAAAGAAATTAATTAAATAAACTGTTTTACTATCACTCTCCGGGATGATAGCTGGGACTTGAAAAAGATGAAAGCCTCAAAAAAAAAAAAATCAAAACATTAGGTCTATCTATGTGTTGGCTTGGGTCTTTTCATTATTTCTATGACACTGGCTACCTCCTTCTCTTGGTGCTTATCATGTAGGAGAGACTATAGACCTAGATTTTTCAAGAACTGTGTTTTTGAAACATATGCACATGCAAATGGCTTTAAGACAGGTACAGCCACAAATTGAACATATTATATAAGTCACTGTTCAGTAATGTGACCCTAATTCAGGTTTAATTGCATTGGTTTGCATTTGTATTAGTGTTAAGGAAAACAACTGTATTCAGTTTGGCAGATATACTTTGGTTTTTAAACCATAAAGCATTGTGTTACCTTGATCCCTTTTTTTGCATTCTCTTATGAATATGTAAAAGGATATGCTATTTGTCTATAAGTAAACTCTAAGGAGCTTCTGAGATGTTAGTGCCATGACCTTCTTCCATATTTAGAATGCAAATAAATAGAGTATGACAGTATTTCATAAAGCTGAATGAGGAAGAAAAGAGACATATTGTCTGCAGGTATTTCTTTTGTTCTTGTTATCAAGTCACACATAATAATAAATCCAAAGAAAACGCATTTCTACAAATCCACATCTTTTCCACTTAATTTTTTTATAACGAAAAAATGTTGCAAAACTACCAAGGAATATTGAAGGTTTTTTAGATCATTTACTTTCTTCAGTGGAGTTAATGGTTACATATCCTTAGGGACTGGAAAGAAGATCTTCCTGATTTTTAAGCAGGAACTGTCCCACTGAAGAAAAGATTGTACTCCTGTAGGTAAAAAAGTTTACTAATTTTGAAACATCATTCTGTATAGGAGACATTTACATGCAAATAACTCTGATGCTTCGGGTAAAATTCAGCTTCATGTATTATATAGATCATGCTTTAAAAGTATTAGGCAGCTCACTCTAAACAAACTTGTGAGCTTGGTGGGCAGCTCCTTGGATCAGTAATTGAAAATGCTGAGCATGAAACTGTGTCTTCAGCTGTTCTATTTCTACATTCTGGGCATCTCTTTGATGCAGGAAGCTCAGGACATTTCAAAGTGTCAAAATCTCCCAATGGAGAGAGATGTGGCATTTTCACATGTAAGCAGAACACACCTTGATCCTTTCTTCTGAACAGCGAAGCTTTTGTGACAATAACAACACCACCGATGAGAAACTAGTGTGACTGCTTGAGATGGTTAAATGCTCATATACCACACCATCCATATTTTTCTAGCATAAATTATACTGCTACCTCCTTTTTAATGTTATTTAATTCTTCTCTTATTACTTCCACAACATGCCTCTATTTCCCAGTTCTAGATGATAGAGAATACTGCTATGAGTAAATTAGAAAATGTTAAGGATTTGTTACACTAAGGAAGTTATTGTGGGCTAAGTTAAGGAATATACTTAAAGAACAAAATATCTTCCATGCTACAGACATGTTTGATTTAACCTAAAGTTAACAAAGAGTTTCTTAATTAATCACAAAAAGTTACCATTTAGTGGTATACTAAATAATTACAATTTTATTGTGTTAAATGAAATGTCTTTTTAGTTGTCTTTATGTTTATTTAGTTCACTATATTATTTCACTGTAAAGCTTATGTTACTTGTGAAATTCTAGTTTACTTTTTATTTTATTCTAACCTTCAGACTGCACTGTATGACCCCTGTCATGACAGCAAACCTGACAATAAATACTTCCATGAGCAAAGGTAGCTTTACGCTCCCTTTACAATGGAAAGCTGACATGCAAAGAGAGAGCAGCCTAAGCTCACATGTATAAAGGGTATGAAAGGGTTGAAACAGAGGAATGTTTTGAACCAGAAAAAAACCACTGCAACTTCTGGGCTACTTTGTGTTCAGTATGGTATCTAGAGCTAGTTGTGTCCTAATTTATTCATTTTCTTTTCTTTCTGACATTGTTAAAACTGAGGAGCTTCTGGAAATATACAGTTGTTTGTGAAACCTGGTTGCCCAAACTGTTTTGCCAAGACTCAGACCATGGACAGAAAAAAGAAGGAGAAAAGTGACCTGGAGGGAGAGTCTCACACACCTCCACCACTCTCTGGCACAGACTGCTGTCACCTGTGGATGTCTGCTAATTAGCAGTTTTCCTCATATGCTTGCTGTGGACTACTGGAAACCTGGACATGCCCCTTCTTGCCTCTGACTGCTTGAACCAAGGCAGGACTGAGACCTTGCCCCACTTAGGAAATGCTCTGTTGATTCCCTTCAGTGTCAGTGTGTTGCTAGATAAGCTAAAGGCAAAGAATTTACCAGGAGATTGCATTTCTTCTTATTTTAATTTGTATCAGCAAGAAACAGATGAGTAAAAGGACTAAGAGATTTAGAATTCAGTGGACAGATGCATAGTGTATAATTTTAAAGGGACTGTAATTGTATGTTTGTTCTTAAAGATCTGATTAATTATCTCATTGTGACGGAAACCTTGTACATCAGATAAAGACAAGGAAGAGTGCTGGAGGTTTTTATAGCATACGGGTGCTTCGGTGGTTTTCAGCTGACTGGGAGCATAAACAACAAGAAAATTCCTTGTGGGTGTGGAATGATCTCCCTGTCCTATGCCTTTTACGCTGATGGAAGTCTGTAAAAACTTGTATCAATGCCAATTCTAAGAAGTTTCCTCATGCTTCAGTACCTTGTCTTTACAAACAAATTTCTCTTGGTTTTTTTGATGTATAAATATTTAAGATATAATTATCTACAAATATATTCCAGCATTTCTTGCCACTGCAGGGCTATTGTTGGTGTAATAATTTCGGTATAGCTATCTGCTTCCACCTTTGTATCCACATCTCTCTCTTGCTGTCTCTTTTTATGTTACAGGTCTAGTTCAGGCTTTCCGAGGTGAAAGAAAAAGGCCTGGTTTTCATCTGAAAAACAACAAAGAATACGTATGTTATTTCAATACTGGCTGTATTTCCTCTCTCAAAATGAATGGATTAGAGAAGTGGTTGAGTCACCATCCATGGAGGTGTTTAAAAGATGTGTAGGTGAGGTTCTTAGGGATGTGGTTTAAAGGTGGACTTGACAGTGCAAAGTTAATGGTAGGATTCTATCATCTTAAGAATCTTTTCTGACCCAGAACAACTCTATGACTGTTGGATTTGTCTATCTGTTTAAAATAGTCCATGACCAGCTCAGAGGACCTGTTACTTCCTGTCAGTAATTTTCTAATGTTTTTTTTTCTTGGTCAAAAAGAGCTTTCTATGGAATTTTTTTAGAAAATCTGAACTGACCCTGCTTTTCAGCTGTCTTTTTCATTAAGATGACAGAAATGCTACCATGAAATTTAATATCTGCAGAGAGACAAATGCAGAAGGATGATGCTTAAATGCAAAGCTAATCTCATAAAGAAATAAATAGAAAGATCTCTCTGACAGATAATTTCACAGCTGACATGGATTTTTTTGTATGCTGCAGTATTGCGATTTGGGATAATATATGAACAGTCAGATATTGTACTGTGTTCTACTGTAAGTTTAAGTTAAGAGCAGTTGCTGTGTGCTGTAGTGTAGACTTTCATGGAGAAGACTGACTGTTTTTTAAAAACTTTAGTTACTAAGACATATACTTCTAATGCATTGTTTTATTTAGGGTGAGAAAGTAGGCAAATAATATTCCTTCCATTTCGGTTTCACAGTATCAGCTCAATGTTTCTATATTACAGGTATGTGTATGTGGAAGTTTTTGCCTTTATTTCTGGAGTCTTTCTGCAGCTAGAAGTTTTAAGAACTGTTTTAAAGCCTTCTTGAGTAAGGCTTGCAGTAAAGTTCCCCATAAAATACCATAGAGCTACATTTCTGATGAGGCAGTCCATGGACCACTGCTGATGTTAGGGAGCTTTCTAATGTTGATTCTTTTTTTTTTTTTTTTTTTTTTTTTTTTAAGGAAGCCTTGAAGCTCTTTGCATAGAAGAGATAGTATATTTTCAGAAGAACCTGGGTAAAAGAGGAGTAAATCTTTCTGTCTCTTCCGTAAGCTCTGCTTTTCTTACAGAAGGAAGAACAGTAATTGGTGATGTTTCTAAAACAATACTGAAAATAATGGAAAAAGTTGCTAATACCTTACATAAAGCTGTAGTAGTTACTGAGAACACAGATGAATGGAAAAAGCTGCTAGTGCCCCTATTTAAGATGTATCGCTATTTTGAAACAAAGCTCATTGCTTTGCCCAATGTCCTTTCCTATATACTTGTTTTGTACCTGCAATCTTGCATCTTTACCTTTCTGTGTATTAGTGTGCTGTTACAGAATGGGCCATTTGAGTGAGTTCAGACCAAGGATCTCTCTTGCACCATGTCCTGCCTTCAGCTGTGAAGGGGCACTTAGAGGTAAGGACTGTAGTTTTCTCTGGTAAAGTTCAATCTTCACTTTTTAAAATATGCTATTCTCTAGAATTTCCTTATATAAAGGAATCTTGGTGACATCATTTGTGCAGATCTGTGTTTCAGATCTAATCTGATATTGTTGTCAGAAGTCCTGTCTCACAGGTATGAGGTGGTCCTCACTTGTCCAACCTGTGTCTGAATGCTGCCTTGAAATAATGACCCTATTTTATGGGGAAGTTCTGTATCTACCTGGTAGGGTAGATACTTCATGACCAAGAAGATGGATTTACAAGGCTCCACTTCAGAATCTGTGGAAGGAGGGAATATTTGCATTTCTGGGAGGTGCTGATGGGAGATATCAAATAGTAGACGTAGTAAGGCATCTACAGAAGAGTAAAACAGTACAAGCGTATATGATACTTCCTCCAAGTTCAAGAATTTCTAGCTCTGTTTAGTGACTCTTCACAGAATCATAGAATCACAGAATGTTAGGGGAATGTTGAGAAAGGGACCTCAAAAGATCATGTAATCCAATCCCCCTGCTGGAGCAGGAACACATAGATGAGGCTACACAGGAAGATGTCCAGGCAGGTTATGAATGTCTCCAGAGTAGGAGACTCCACAACCCCCCTGGGCAACCTGTTCCAGTGCTCTATTACCCTCACTTCTCAATTTTAAGTGGAACCTCTTGTGTTCCAGTTTGAACCCATTACCCCTTGTCCTACTGTTGGTTGTCACCGAGCAGAGCCTGGCTCCATCCTCATGACACTCACCCTTTATATATTTGTAAACATTAATAAGGTCACCCCTCAGTCTCCTCTCCTCCAAGCTAAAGAGACCCAGCTCCCTCGGCCTTTCTTCATAAGGGAGATGCTCGACTCCCTTGACCATCTTTGTTGCCCTGCGCTAGACTCTCTCCAGCAGTTCCCTGTCCTTCTTGAACTGAGGAGTCCAGAACTGGACACAATATTCTAGATGGGGTCTCACCAGGGCGGAGTAGATGGGAAGGAAAACCTCTCTCGACCTACTAACCAACCCCCTTCTAATACATCCCAGGATGCCATAAGCCTTCCTGGCCACAAGGGCACAGTACTGGTTCATGGTCATCCTGCTGTCCACTCTGACCCCTAGGTCCCTTTCCCCTACACTGCTCTCTAATAGATCATTCCTCAACTTATACTGGAACCTGGGGTTGTTCCTAGCCAGATGCAAGACTCTACACTTTCCCTCTTTTATATTTCATTACATTTTTCCCTGCCCAACTCTCCAGCTGGCCTAGGTCCCGCTGGATGACAGCACAACCTTCTGGCGTGTCAGCCAATCCTCCCAGCTTAGTGTCATCAGCAAACTTACTGATAGTACACGCAATTCCCTCGTCCAAATAAGTGATGAATATATTGAATAATACAGGCCCCAGTACTGACCCCTGAGGCACTCCACTAGATACTGGCCTCCAAATGTTCAGGAAGAAGAAGGCAGGAATGTCCGGTAGTCCAGCCTCCCAATTCCCTCTCTGTCCCGGAGGCGACTCGAATGCTCAAGGTAGTCAGGCATTGGAACAAGCTACCCAGGGAAGTGCATGAGGCACTGTCGAGGGTTAAGATTGTGGGGTGACAATAAAACCCTGGCAGATGTATTGTTAACCCCCTCTCCCCCGCCACTTCCCCCTTTTGCCCCTCCCTCTCCCCCCTTCCCACTAAGGACAGGCGATCGGGAGGGAAAGAAAGACAGAGAGAAGAGAGTTGGAAAAATTAAAGATGTTTTACTAATGCTACTAATAAGAATAGAGAAAATAATACAAAATATACAAAACCAATCTTGAAAGTCTCAGCAACTGCAGAGCCGGCACCCGAAGTCCTGGATTAGACTCTGCAACCATGCGGAGCTGGATTCAGTCTCTCACTAGGCCTCAGTTCACAGGGACGATTAGCAAGGTCCTCTTCTAATGTTGGCCATAAGCAGAAGGGAAAAGGGCCAAGATCCTCGTGATCTCCCACTTTTATATGAAGTATTCACGTGAATGGAATGTTATACACAGTTGGTCAGTTTCTTAGTCACTTGTTTCTCGTCGCCCCTCTCGCGAGATGTCCATCCATGCTTATCAATAAGTTTGCATTCCATTGCTAGGTTTACCAAAACATGTGTCTGGTTCTCCAGGAAAATGCAGTTAATATGAAGGCTTTAGCTGACGGGCAAAATTCACTGAAAGAGAAACTTGTTTTTAACAAAACCAGGACAGGCACCAAGCCTGAAGGTATGTCAAAAAAATGCATGGTCAGGGAACTTAGAGACATCATTTAGTAGTGGAGATGGCAAGCTTAGGCTTGCGGTTGGACTCGATGGTCTTACAGGTCAGTGGCGAATAAGTAGTAGAAGAAGGTGAAGGAAGTGCACAACAGGGAGAGTTAACAGCAGTTCTTCTGGCCGCACAAAACAGACCAAATGTCATCCACGTAGAATTTACTTTTTTGCATCTCCTGTCCCTATAGAAATCGCTCTAAAACAACGCTCATTTGACTCTCCTTGGCATACTTCCTCCATGCCTTAAGCAATAGAGTGAGCCTTGCCATCACACTCGGTTAAGTGGCCCCTTTCTTGGAGTGATCTGAACGTGGCTCTGTGGCAAGCAGAACCATCCATCAAGCATCCGCGGCAACTACCTTTCCTGTGACCAGGCCTGAAGGAAGACTCTGGCCCAGAGGTCTCGTGCCAGCACGACGCACTCTCCAACCTGCTGACCTCCTCTTCTTCTAGCCCCCATATTCCTGAATCTCACTAATAGCCCTGATGAAACTGCATCCCATTCTGTCGCCAAGCATCCCCCACAGCACAGGCCTGTCTTGGAGAGCCTGGCAAAGACCTGCCACGTCAAGAGGGTCCCACAGGTCAGCAGCTCCCTCTGCAGCCTGCAGAGCTGGGGCCCCCGTGTGCTGCGGCTGCAGGAGCTTCTGGCCCTCTCCCTGTAGAAGAAAACGGTGGCCTGAAGGGGCTGGTGGCTGGGGGTTGGGAAGAAGAAGGCAGCACTGTCCGGTAGTCCAGCCTCCCAATTCCTTCTGTGTCCCGGGGGCGACTGGAACGCCCAAGGTGGTCGGGCATTGGCACAAGCTACCCAGGGAGGCGCGTGAGGCGCTGAGCCTGAAGGTATGTCAAAAAACGCAAAGAGAGCACACTTAGAGACATCGTTTAGTAGTGGAGTTGGCAAGCTTAGGCTTGCGGTTGGACTCAATGGTCTTACGGGTCTTTTCCAACTTCAACGATTCGGTGATGCTGTGATCGAAGCGGGGCTGCTATGGAGTCAGGACTTGCACCGGATGATCCTCATGGGCCCCTTCCAAGCCAGGGCATCCTGTGATGATGAGGTTGCTACCGGCAGGCAGAGGATCACAAATCCCAAATAGAGCACCACGCAAGCTGCTGCGAAGAAAATTCACTCTGGCCCAGCCTTAACCAGGACACCAGGGCGGCTCTGAGCGGCTGAGGCGGGGTGGGGCAGAAAGGTGGGGCTGGCCGCTGGGCGTGTCTGCGACGTGCTCTTGCGCCTGTGACCTCACAGGGGACGAGTCACCACGGGGCGGTTTTCAGGGGCACCAGCAGCCGCGCTGCCCCAGTACGGCCTGGGCCAGCAGTGAGTGCGCAGGCCGGGGGAGGCTGGGCTGGGTGGGGGCCGGGGCAGAAGCGTGGGCCCTGGGGGAGGTGGGTTCTCACCCTGCATCGAGGGCCAGGAGCATGCAGGAGCACCCTGGGCAGGGCTCGGTGCCGCGCCGCCGCCGGGACGGGGCGCAGACCTTGCTGCCTCGCAGCTGCCTCGGCCCCTCTCCTACCTGCCCCCCACCCCCTGCAGCCCCCGTCCGCGCTCCTACGCCGCCAGCTACCTCCTTGCCAGTCCCACTCAAGCCCTTCTCTCCCTCCTCTTGCAGGCCATGGAAGCCATAGAGGCATTCGCCGGCTTTCTGCAAACCCTGGTCTCGTATGCGCACTTCGTTGGCGGCGAGCTGGACGACGCCACACAGGAGCGCATGCGGCAGCGTGCCGAGATGCTGAGCCGGGAGATGACTCGGCTGTGGCAGGAGGTGGAGTTGAAGGAGCGGGAGATGGAGCTGAAGGCGCAGGAGGCAGCGCTGAAGGAGCAGGAGCAGGAGCAGAGCAGCTTTGCCTGGAGCGCCCCACTCCTCGCTGCCTTGCAGCAGTGGCAGCTCTGGGCTGTTGCTGGAGTCCTGCTCCTGCTCTTTGGGCTCTGCTGGTGGCTCAGGAAATGGAGCCAGCAGCCAGCCAGCAGCAGCAAGGGGGGCAGTTCCAGAAGGAAAGACGACCAGGAGAAGCAAAGAGAAAAACCCAGCAGTGCACTGGATGCGGGCAGAGTTTCGGCCGAGCGCCTCCTGGACACGTCAGAACCATTAACGACGATGGTGGAGCTGCCCGTTGAACTTCTCCGGACCAGCCCAAAACCCTCCAGGAATGCCTACACGCTGCGACCGAGGCCCATCAGGGGGCTGGGCAACGCCTTGGACAGTCTGCATCCCCACAAAGATGATGCGGTCTCTCGCCGGCACGTGCCCCTGAAGCCCACCTGCTGGCTCTGTGCTTCCACCCCTGCTCCCAGGAGGACTCGAGGAAGAAACAGAGCGCCAGCCTCCTAGGCACCCTCCGCACCTTCTTTCTCAGAGTTCATTCCCTGCCTTTGGGAGAACCTGGCTCTGTGCAAAGTTCTCCAAACATGTTGTGTTTGAACAAACACTGTGTCTCTGAGTGTCTGTCTGTGCGTGAGGATTTTTGGGCATGTGGGCATGGGATGCTGACAGCTCAGCTGCCACACAGCTGCTGAGTCACTTGCCCCCACTGGCACGCTATAGAGCATCTGAAGGGTAAAAGAGGGAAAACTTGTGGGGTGGGAGAGGAGAGTTTCATAGTTAAAGCAAAAGTGTTTGAATGCACCCCCACTCACTCAAGAAACACCAACAGAAGGCATTTGGCTTACTGATGCCTCAGCAAAAAGGATAAATAGTAAATGGCAATACAAGGCAGCTGCATTGAATAAAAGCAGTGGCGAATAAGTAGTAGAAGAAGGTGAAGGAAGTGCACAAGGGGGAGAGTTAACAGCAGTTCTTCTGGCCACACAAAATGGAGCAATATCATCCATGTGGAATCTACCCTTTTGCATCTCCTCTCCCCATAGAAATCATTCTGAAAGAACACTCATGCAACTCTCCTTGGCTTTGGATTTTTGACCTTGGGAAATGCACAAGGCATTGCTTTCTTAGGCCACCTATAGGAATAGAGACTTTTCCCAGCTCTACTTCTGCCTTTATACTCTGCTTTTTGTCTAATCCTATGGCCTTCTTCTATTTTTTACTGATTTTTCTACCCACTGGAATGGATTGTCTGTACTTTGTGATTACTTTACCTCCACTGCCTGACATGACAGTTTTTGCAGGATCCTGTCAAACAGATTCCCAAACAAGATGAAGGCCTCTGTCCTTTCCCACATAGCTCTCTTCCTACCCCATAATTTTTGCTGGTTGGTAGGACTCCTACTGCAGAGGTAAGGGATTTCAGGACTGTAAGTTGACGGAATCTCCAAGGTAAATGAATAATAATACTTCTGATAGTGATATACCATCACATCTTTACTTTAACCTATAAAACTTCAAAATTCTAAAACCACCTGCATTTTTTCGCTTCTTACTTCAAGCTCATGTACTTGTAGAAAATTTAACCAGATAAAAAAACCTGTAGATACTGATAACTACTACTGATGCAGCTGACAAATGTGAGAGCTTACTGCTGGAGATAATACTACAATATTTTCTAGAAATGTAAGTGATGTAGATGTTTCATTTCAGATTTTAGAAATAAGAAGTTATCATAGGCATGATTTTCAAACATTAGCTGTTCAAAAAGGCAGTTCCAGCTCCAAGGCTTATCTTATCAGTTATAAACAAAAAGAACAATAAGATGAAGGTTTATCCCTACATTTTAATAAGAGGTCAGTAGAGGGCCAACTTAATTTTCTACAACTGCTGCTCAATGTCATTGGTTAGTGAAATCAGCCCTTGTTTCAGCTTGAATTCAGTTGTTTCAGGCATTAATGTTTTTCTAACATCAGTGAGCAAAGCCATCAAAGGCAAGCATTTTAATTTCACTAAGATAATTTTATGATTCAGAAACCTACCAAATGCCCAAGTTACATGGCATCAAATTCACAGTATCTGAATTGATACTGAAATAAATTCACTTTGCTGTTTTCAACCTTGAGCAGTAGTAAGTGAAAAACATTTTCTGATAATTTTCATGGTTCCCTGTATATGACAAACAATACATGACAGGTCCTTAAAAAAGATTTAAGTGACCAAAAGTGGAATGTAGCCCTGGGAATTAAGACATATCAAACCCAGTCATGTAGTCTGAATTTCTAGACTGAAACCCAAACCAAACTATTTGATTCTTTGCATTGTCAACCACGTGGCATTTATTGCCTTGATGTTCCTCATGCCAGATGTTCCATTTTCTGTGTCCCCTGAGAGGCAAATTCTGATAGGTACTGTGAAGAAGAAGTAAAAACTGGCAGTGAGCTTTCAACCTTTACTTTTTTATGCAATGGCCTTCTAACTTGCCTAATTAATGGTGTAAAGACACCAAAACTGAAAAAGCTTGAAGGAAACTCTCAACTTACCATCTGTCTACTAACACTCTCCCTTAAACTATGAATCTTTGTTCGGGAGAAGAAATGGCCTTTGAAGATGTCCTATACTATAGACAGGAAAATGCCAAAAATACATTTTGATCATTGATCTGAAATCTACAAATCATTCGCAATCTTATTTGTAAACCATTTTGTACTGCATTCCCATACTTAGAGAACTATATGCATACAATTTCTTTCTACCTCAAAAAGTGAAGGAAAATCTAGCATTAAAGTACATGGTTTTCAAATCTCATTAGATAAAATGGAAGAATTCAAAGGGAGATATGTCTCTACATACGTGTGATTGAATTTTTCAAAGTGGTCTTGTCACACTGACACCATTTTGTGACAAATTGCATGGCAAGTAACCAGACAGCAAGAAATCTGAATAGGAGAGACATAAATGGAAAATAAGTGACAGGCAGAGGGAGAGACTTCAACTAAGAAGACAAAAATGGTAAAAGGAGCAAGAAATAGAAGAAGAAGGTGAAACAAAGGAGAAATGAGAAAAGAGAGGGACCAGGTAAACATTACTTGTTAGTAATTGGCACTAAGTACAAAAAGTATTGTATCTTTAATAGAAGAGCAAAAGAAGAATATGGTAGTAATGAAATAAGCCAGAGGGTCTGTGGTAATAAAGACAATCACTAAATGCAAGTACAATAGAATAAGTTACACTATCATCATTTCTAGTTAAAGTTGACATTTCTGTGAATAACAAATTCATTTTTCCTAAAATATTCATAATGTAATGCTCCTTCATTCCCTTTGTAGTAAGTGAAATTCCTGGCCTAACAAAATGTCAGCTAAAAGCAGAAAAGATGTCTGCAGTAAAACACCTAAAGCTCTTTAACGCACAAATGAAACCTGCACCTCTTGAACCATGGAGGACTTATGATGGTACCTCAAAAGATTTTATAGCTTTTTCCACTTAAAGATGTTTCCATTGGAACTGATTTTACAGTTACTAGAGCATCAAAAACAGGATGAAGCAAACAGAGACAGAAAATTGATCACTTCTCTTCATCTTGTCTGCCCAGAAGCACTGCTGAACAGAGGAAAAAGACTGTGTTTTCCTAAAGACAATGCTGGAAACTGACACCAGTGAAAAGTGGTTGGTGCTGGCTCTTGGAAAAACACCTTTGATGTATATGATATCTTTCTAGTAAAAGATTTGAAATACTATTTTATTTTGAACACTGAGGACAGCTGAATTTGGTTGCCTTGAATCAACATAGATTATTTACTTAAAATTTCTGATTCCCATTTCCTTACCTGATCCTTCCTTCTTTCCTTCCTCCCTTCCTTCCTCCCTTCTCTCTTTTCTCTCTCGTTCTCACTCTCATTTTCTCACATTCTTTCCTCTTCCCTCTGATCTTTCTTAACCTTTATTTATTACCTTCCTTATATATTTCCATTTATGAATCTAAGGTTTCTGCTGTTCTGTGGCTTTATTACCCCAGTAAAGGCCTCAACTGTGTAACTGGACAAATAAGAATAATGACACAGGGCCATTTCCCTCCCTATCTGAAAATAAATGGTGACAGGTTCATCTGCCTGCCTTAAAGTTTGTCTTGTCTGAGCTGCAAGGGTCAAAGATTCATCAGCCTGGGGTCATCAGCCCATTATAGCTGATTAATGGACCACTCATCAAAAAAGGACATTGTGAATACCTTGTTAAAAAGTTGTTATATTAACTTTCTGAAAGCTTTCCAAACTGCGTATTAAAAAATGACTAATAAACAACAAGTGAAAAACTTACAGGAATAACACCTTGTCTCCATTAGGCCAAAATGAAAAGCAGGTATCTAAAAGGAAGAATAAAGAAAAAATACGCTACCTTATTATAGCTTTTAGAGCATATTGATTTCATGTTGCCCGAAGCCTGGCAATCAACTAAGATAGATGGTCAAAATCATGAATGGAAAGCAAAAGGGAAGATGCTTGCAATGCTTTTCCCTAATCTACTTATCTTAAATCTTATCAATATGTTAGATAAAGTTCACATAATGCCTGTTTTAGAACCTCTTAGCATTTCATATCCAGTAGAACTCTTCAGAGCAAATAAAACAGTAAATACGAAATAATTAATTAATTTTTTAAAAAAGTTTAAAAGGGAAAAAAACAATAAATAAATAGATAGCCCCATGCTTTCTGTTACTCCTTCTGACAATGTTCACTAATAGTTCACATCAACTCTCTGAGACTTGAGTCTGTGAAATCAGTTAAAAACTCACACCAAACTGCGTATGGCATTATAACTTCCAGATATCTCAAAGCAGAGCAAGATCTAACACTGATCTTGTCTTCACCTTTGCAGCTCTACACTGCTCGGTGAGAAACTGGTAACGCACAGTTCTGCAGAGCTGTGCAAAACTGGGAAATTCTATTATGTGCATGCAGTAACATAGAGGGAAGAATATTGTCTGAGTTTGCAGGTTCCAACCTGAGATTATCTTGATTAAATGACTAAATGGATGGTACATGAGCAGAATAAGAATTTTCCTTTTATTATCCATACTTGTTGATTTTCAGGTTCATAGTGCCATCTTCCCTATTTTGAAACATTTGTAGCTCTTTGTAGGGGACCTGAATATAATGGAAAAAAATATCCTACAGTCACACATAGGTCAGAGCACTGCAGAAACATGAAGATAGGTCTATTCTATCTTTTATTGCATGCATTCAATTTTTTTCTCTCTTTTAGGAGTATTCATTAAATATTGAATACTGTCTTACAGTCCTCTGTCTTACAGAGGACTATGGAGCTGTATTTTTTTACTACAGAATTATTCCTTGTTTAATTTATTTTGCAAGCAGTCATGATTTTCAGGAAATTGCTTAAAAATAGGAAAAGAATTTCAATTCCAACTTTTACTTTTTTGATTTTTTTTCCCAAATTCAGAGACAGAAGAGAAAAAAAAGTTAGTTTGACCAGTCAAGTGATTTAATGTCATTTTTGTGTAGCACACAACCCAGCAACAAAACTACTGTAACAACTTTATCCCTACTTCCATAGATGACATTCTGCACATAAACACTAACAAGAAGCATCAACCACAAAAAAAAAAAAAGCATGATTGAATCCAACCAAGTGAGCAAATAAAACAAATAATACCAGATTTGCAACATCCTCCTTTAAATCAAAAAACAAACAGTAGTCTGCTTTAACATCATAATATGACCCATAAAGCACACAGATCTATCCTTTTCCCCCCACCAGAGGATTAGGACCCTGACCACTCACATCAAAGTGTGATGTGATGCTCTCTCACTTGCACTACCCAGGAAGCTATTTTCACTACTTGTCAGCAACTGCTCTTAGGCAGTCAGACTCCAGCTCCATCCCTGTTCCAGTGCTCATAAAACTGCCAGGTTTTCTCATTCAAATCTGAGTCATGGCACCAATAAAATCTGTCGCGGTTTCTCTTATCTTTCCCCGTATGGTTTCTCTTTCCCCATATGGTTTCTCTTCAGTCCCTGTATGGGGGACCAATAAATCTGTCAAGGTTTAAATGCAAGGTTACAATAAACGGTGGCAGATGCTCTCTGTTACCCCCTCACTCACCCTCACCTTAGATAGGAAAAAGTAATAAGGAGGAAGGAAGAGAGAATTCAAGTTGGAAAGGTTGAAAAGGCTTTACTAATGCTACTAATAAATAGAGAAAATGATACAAAATATACAAAACCAATCTTGAATGTCCTGGCGTAGAGCAGTGTTTAACCCCTCCTGCGCAGATCTGGTGTGCCTCCAGCAGTGACAAAGCTGGGAGCTGGTGTAGGTCCAGCAGCTGCAGGGCAGGCACCCAGAAGTCCCAGGCTGGACCTCACAGCAAACTGGAACTGGATTCAGGGATGCAGGGTCTCAGGCCTTGTATCACAGGCATGGGTGGCAGGATCCTCTTCAGATACTGACCATGGTCGAAAAGAGCAAAAACCTCATGATCTCCCTCTTTCATAGAGTGTATGACGTGTATGGGATGGAATACTCAGCTGGTCAGTTTTAGTCACCTGTTCTGTCCATCTGTCTTTGCAAATATGTCCTGTTATTAGTTAACCTTGGATATTATAGTAATAAATCTAAACATGAACTTCTTCTGCATTCCATTGGTCACTCTTACCAGTCTGGTGCACAGTGTCCAAAAAACATGCAGTTACTTAGAAGTTACTTAGAAGAACTTAGCTGAAAGGAAAATTCACTGAAAGAGAACTGGTCTTGTTTTTAAACAAAATCAGGACAATTACATAAATTATTATGGTCATTCATTGCACAATGGTAATTTCTGTGCTGCGTATACGTGGTGTTTGCCCTAAAGGCCATCCCGTCACAAAAGGAGTCTAACTTATTTTTCCAAAGAATACAAAATGAACTAGTCATATTCATCCTTGTCCTTATAATACATGCTTAACTGGTTATCTCTGAGGTCACTCCAAGACATCTTACAACTAACATGTCACAGACTGCCTGAAACAGCCTTGCATTTAGAGAGCAATGACCAGTATTTTTAATAAAAGTCATGAGCTTTTAATTCTAGGGCATGGAAAATCTACTGATGCTCAGATAAGATATGAGAGATGCTCAGACCCATCGAAGTCCTAGAAAGAACACAGATGGCTATAATAAAAATACTGTGGCTTAAGTGGTAGTGAATGTATCTCTGATTATTTTATTCATATACTTTGATCATCTGTATCTCATTGTAGCTTTCTACTTCTGCTAAAACCCTCTAAAAAGTCAAAAGAAGGTTTACTTACCATGGGATGTAAGCAGAAGAAAATCTAGCCCAATTATCACTCTTGTTTATGAATATAAAGAGGAAATACTGGGAAAAAGTTCTGGAAAGGCAGCATAGCTCTACAGGAGATTTCATTCCTTAGAAATTCTTAACTATCAGTAGGAAAACTACTCGTCAACAATGAATAAAGGTAGAGGATTGAAGGCAAAGTTTCAAGAACTGGTCAAGAAAAAGGGGACAGTAAAGAAATCCTGTTAACATCTTTGTAAGAAAATATTTTATTACTATGTGAAAAATAGTCTTGTTGAACTCCTTCCTCTAGGATGTTACGTACGTTCGTGCAACCCTACATTAACTGCTGCTTACATAACAGTATGTTATACTGGCACAATCTGGTTTTGGTGGCTGAGAGGTAAGTAGAAACCCTGATCTTTGACATTATAGGTGTTATTTCTAGAGGCTTTATTTTTTATTAAGAAATTCTCTTCTCATCTCTATGAGAGAGAAGGTAAAAATTGCTTACAGGATTAATTATTGAAGTTCTGATTTATCAATATATTCCAGGTAAAATCTTTCTTTCCTAATTATCAGAGCATGAACTGTTACCTGTGTTCTTTTCACAGTATAACAGAATGTTAGGTATTGGAAGGGACCTTAAAAGATCATCTAGTCGAATCTTCCTGCTGGAACAGGAACATCCTGATGAGGTTACACAGGAATGTGTGCAGGTGGGTTTTGAATGTCTCCAGAGAAGGAGACTCCACAACCTCCCTGGGTAGCCTGTTCCAGTGTTCTGATACTTTTACTGAGAAGAAGTTTCTTCTCAAATTTAAGTGCAACCTCTTCTGTTCTGATTTATATTCATTGCCCTTGTCCTACTGCTGGTTGCCACTGTGAAGAGCCTGGCTACATCCTCGTGACACTCAGCCTTTACATATTTATAAATATTAATAAGGTCACCCCTCAGTCTCCTCTAAACTTTAGTTTTAGTTTAGATGCCCAGCTCCCTCAGCCTTTCCTCATAAGGGAGATGCTCCACTCCCTTAATCATCTTTGTTGCCCTGTGCTGGACTCTCTCCAGCAGTTCCCTGTCCTTGAACTGAGGGGCCCAGAACTGGACACAATATTCTAGATGGGGTCTCACCAGGGCAGAGTAGAGGGGAAGGAGAATTTCTCTCAACCTACTAACCAACCTCCTTTTAATACATCCCAGGTTGCCATGGGCCTTCTTGGCCACAAGGGCACAATACTGGCTCATGGTCATCCTGCTGTCCACCAGGACCCCCAGGTCCCTTTCTCCTACACTGCTCTCTAATAGGTCATTCCCTGGTTCACCATTATACTGGGACCTGCTGTTGTTCCTACCCAGATGCAATACTTTATGCTTGCCCTTGTTATATTTCATTACATTTTTCCCTGCCCAACTCTCTAGCCTGTCCAGCTCTCACTGGATGTCAGCACAGCCTTCTCCTCCCAGGATTTCTGTTCTGGTCCTTTGCACCAGTTTCCTGTTCACTCTTTTTTCTTTTCATTTTTCACTATCATCAAAGTAGGTCAATGGTAAAAGAGCTTTTTACTTACCATTTACCTGTAATTTCTCCATACTTAAAGCTTTTTTGAATCAATGTACTAAAATATATTACTTTGCTTTCTGGGAATGTTTTGTGTTCCACTTGTATATTTCGAACTTTGGATGGCATTCAACCTATTAGCTTGTCTTCTGTCCTGTGAACAATTAAAACACATCTCTCCAAAAAAGTTGAGAAGGTTGTCAGTTGATGTTCTCATGTCTCAGCTTCTTGGAAAACTATCTAACACAAAGAAGACTGAGAACATTTTGCATACTTATATGACGAAAATATGTATGTATATATACATTCATGTAACTTTTAACACTTGAAAAGTTACCAATTTCTGTGTTCCTGTTTACATGGAAAGTGCATATATACATTTTTTAAAATGCCTAGAATGAGCACATTAGACTACAAATTGGATCCTCACATGCACAGAGTAGTTGTAGGCATTTTAGCTTATGTGCATTTTGTGTTACAATATTATTTGCTCACTGTACTATCATAAATTTTGCTGCTCTCTGAATAAATAAAGGCTATGTTTTCCAAGTTACACTTAAGTGGTTTAGAAGCAGGTAGAGAAAAATAATCTGGAATGAGTAATTTATATTTACAAATATCACCTCTCTTCCCAAAATTTTGCTTTACTTATCAAAATTTTGCTTTGCCTTTGCTGCTTTCAAATGTTCATTATGCAAAATTCTTCATTAAATCATTTCTACTAATGATTCTGAATCTACAAGTGTTCAGAGATAAATTAATTGAAAATACATAAAGTATTAAATGTATTTCCTAGTTCTATTGGACAAAGAGAATATTCAATATTACGTATATTACTTGAAATGTAGCTAGGTTTTGGATACAGAACTTGGCATGTTTTTCACTGAAAGCTCTCATTGGTCAACTGCCACTTGTATGAGCCACCCATCCCTTTTCCAGTTTTATTGCTGGTTTCTAAATGATATCACAAGTATTCATTTGAATTCCTCTCAAAGTTTTGTTGATGAGGCCAATTCCCACACCAAATCAGAGTTACATGGGCTGGGAGGACAGAAAATAGCACAGAAACTTTTCTGCATAGGGACTCCCTGTGAAGCCACAGGGTGCAGCCACCCAGAAAGCTGGTGGCCACAGCATTGGTCTATAATTATAGAAGGGGGGATCACAATCCAGAGTGCACAGCCTGACAGCCAGCATTCTGCCCCTTTGAGCACCATCACCAACAGCTACATTGACCTTTGTGCTCTAGCTCTGTCAACAAGGTAGGGAGATCCAGCATCTGGGGCAAGACTGTGAGCCATCACACAGGGAAAGCCATGTCCTCTGTAACAGAGACAGCTGAATTACAGCCTCTGTGGCAGCTTTTCTTTGTACTGCAGACCTGCAGTCCTAATAAAAGCCTACTAAGTTAGATGCAGCCCAGCAAAGAACAACAGTCTCCCAGGAACAAAGTGGCCTTTAATTGTTCTTCCTGGGTCAACCTTTAGTACCATAAGCAGATAAGACTGGAAGATTGGCCTGTCCAGGAGTGGACTTACAAGAAATCACTGACTCAAGAGAAGATCTGAGACATAACTCAAACCTAAGCCCATGTTTGGACACCTGGACTGCTGTTAGGACAAACAGAGAGCAACGGGTACCCTACATTGTAGTTATTACTTTATATAGATACATATATATATTTTTTTATGGTACCAGTCAAAATGGTCCCTCACTAGAGGACAGACTGACATATCCAGTTTACTGTTAGTTACAGCAGAATGAGCATCACATATAAGTGGCCTGGACATTCAGACTTTTCTATTTTTTTTTCAATGAGTTAGAAATAAATAAATAAATAAAAATTCTTTACCACAAGCAACTTTAGTAGGCCAGTATTAGAAAGCCCTCATCATAGCAAATACCTTTTTCATTCAAATGTAATCCTTAATGAAATCTGAATGACTATTTGACAGAAGTTGTTTCTCTTAATATACTTCAAAGTTAGTTTTGTCCCAACAAAGAAAAGATTAGACTTGTTTGGTTTAGATGCAAACTCACAAAAATCCTCAGCTGTATTAATTCTGTGGGTTTTGAAGTAGTTCTGTACACACCTACTACTAATCTACCAAACATAGCTTTGGGTAAAATTGTAGCATCTTTTTACTGCTGGGCTTTTTAGGGATTCATGGAGAGAACATGGAACCTGTGGAGATTTTTACTAACATTGGTAGAAAAAATAACCTTGAAGTTGATCAGCTTGATCTATGAAGTATATCAGCCTGAATTTACTTCTCAGCTGGAATGTGTCAACTTCTATCTTCTCTGGGAAACTCTGCTGGATTCTTGAGTGTGAGGCCACACTTGACATATTGCCCAGCCCAGCTCTTTCCACAATACTTCAGGGACTCAGTTGCAATAGACTGTGGTACATTAAGTTGGTGAGTTGCATAGTCCTCCACTTAACGTGGCACAGAGAATTAATTTTTTTAGGGTTGCACATAGTTCAGATGGGGAAAGGTTGTTTGTTCAACTAGGCCTGGGTGAAAACAACTGATTGTCAACTGCTCCATCTATAACAACAACATTGTTCTGTCATTGCTTCAAAATGACTTCAGTAAGAGCAGAGAGGAAGCAATAGATTGCATAACTGCTAGAAAGAAACAAGAAAACAAAAGCTATAATTTTTTCCATGGAGTCAGGGAATATATGATGTCTCACAATAGATTGAGGGCTGATGGACCAAGAAGGGGCAAAACACCCAAACTAGAACACATATGAGGGCTCTAGAAATAAGGAGAACTGCCATATCAGCTGAGTTTCAGAAATGAAGCTATGCTGAGATTACAAGACAAAGAGCAAACACCGAGACAAGAAGCACAGTTTGACACAAAAGCTGTTTGCTGCAGTCAATAACTGTTCAAAGACCACCTGCAAGTTAAGTTAGAGTTTCTACTGCTGATCCAAATCAACAGTTACCCTGGGCACTAGAACATATGGTTACTGCAGTTCAGGGGAAGTGTTTGCTAAAAGTAACTCCTAGGAAGTCATAGCAGAAGGGCACTTCAGGACAAGTATAGTGGTATGGATTTGAGAGAGACAGAGCTGTTTATTAGACACATAGACTCAATGTGGTCACAAATAATTAGGCAAGTTTCAGGGAAACCGTAGAGATACTAAGCTAGAGTACTGACTTATATTGAGTAATACAAACCCCAGGTTTGCAGTTTTAACTGTAAAAGCATACAAACGGAAATAATTGCAGGCAGGCACGAATATGCACACTGCTATCAAAAGAAACAAGCTTCCTAGCAATTATGTCTTGAATGTCAAAAATCAGTGACTTAAGATCTTTGGAAACCAGTTGCCAAGTTTGTACTTAATGTATTTCCCAATTTGATGAGAAATATCAATATGATCATGTTGTTTCACAAAACAAGTTGAGCAATAATATCAATTTTAATAGGTAACTGGGTAGGGAAAAAAAAAGCATTTAAGAAGTTACAGAATTTCTGTTTAGAGCAGCATTAGGAAAAAGCAGCTGTCAAGACAGAAAAGTAGACTAATCATGTCATTAAAATCTTCCTTGAAGTCTGGGATTCTAAGAAACAGGCAGTGGAGAGGACTTGGAAGAAAAAATAGGTAAAATGTTACTGCATTATCTTCCTTCAAAGAAGGTGAAAATAAGCCTAAAATCTACAGATTTCCTGTTCCAGTCCTATTTACTATTCTGTAGGTGGGAAGGAAGACCTTCAGAAAAACAAAATCCCTGCTACTGACAAGGTAAAAGCAATCCATCACTTGGAATTTGAGAAAAGAATATGAGTGAAACATACAACACACAATAACAAAGTACACTCCAAGGGGTAAAGAAGGAACCATGAAGCTCTCTACTATCTTGACAAAAATGAAACATCAAAATAATTGCAAAAATTTAGGAGAACAACATAAAAGCTGCAGTAGAAATAAATAATTCCTTAAAAACAACAACAATAACAACAATAAAAACCCCAAACAAACAATAAAAACAATGTCACCACAGCATACTAAAAATTAGCAGAAATTACTAAATTTCTCTCACTCACCGTCTCCCAAGTCCGACCGTTATTTGAAAGGAAATATGTCTAAAAATCTTTAATATTTTGTGGCCAAAACTTAATGACAGTGAAATTTAAGCATTTGATTTTAAAATGACGCCTGAGAAGTGAATAGTGGGACAGAAAATACAGGTCAAAAGAGTTGTCATGGTATCCTATTTAGAAGAAGTTTGACAATGTTTTTTATTTTTCATTTTATGTAGAAGTGATTGAAGCTCTGAATACATATACATTTTTTTAAAAAGACATATCATGAGTTTGGTTTTAGCATATATTTTTCCCCTCTAATTATTTTCCCATCCCCCAATGTAGTTTAAATAATAATTAATCTTTAGCTTTACAAGAAGTAATTGGGGGAAAAGGAATAAGACTGCTTACACATTTTGTAATTTGGTATGTAACTGCCCAGAGGGGCTTTTATTACAATGCATGCAATAGATAAAACTAATCTGTACAAGTACACTGTGTTATTTGTTCAAGTTAGGAAAATTGAGCTCAGCCCTCTGGAGGCAAACTACAATTAGTGTAGTGGAAGCTTACTCTGCAGTGAAGATGTCCTGACAATACTCTTCTCCCTTTCTGTTACTTGTGCCTCAGGTTACAGGGCTCTTGTCCAGTCTTTGCTCCTTTCTCACAAGTTCAGGTTATAACTGCATTGCAAACTGCTGATGTGCCTCTCTGTTCTGCTTCTCTCTCTTCCCCTGATGGGATGAGGAGCCTTCAGTGCATTGCAAACTGTGCCTGTACATGTCTCCCTGTTAATTTACCTCAGTGATCTTACTCCCACCTCCTTCACAATTAATTTGTGTCGTCCTCTTCCTTAGCAGTACGGGAGCTCTCTTCTGTACATCTACAGGGGAAGAGACACTGAGTTGAGGAAAACAAGGACCCTTTGTAATCTCCCACACTTGTTCTCTGAAGGTTTTGAATCTCAGTCTGTGAACAGTCCTGACTAAGGCTACATTGCTCATGCTGTATTTCTAGGGACGCTTACCTGACCTAAGACTACATAAATACTGGGTAATATTTTTACATGTCACCCACCCCCATCTGAGCTCTAAAAGGCATTTATACCAATCTGAATGAGTGAAACCTGTATGCCTGTCTCCTGCAAAGAAAGTCCTGCTGTTAAGGGAGAGTAGGTCCCCAAATTACAGAAAAGTAGCCCAGACATTACACTGAAGGATGCAGAAATTAGTTTGTACCATTAGGATCCTTCTCCTATAGCATTCCGCTAGCTCCAAATTGTTTCATTATCTCTTTGCCATTTGCTTAAATCTCTGAATATTATGGTATTGTTTCAGCTAGTTCCCTTGCAGTCAGCTAAAATCTCAAGTTCCTGTTTTCAGTATTTATTGATCTGGCTGTGCTGTAAAGTTCTACCTTAAATTCTATCTGGCCAGGTGTTCTACATTTCAGGACTGCAAATAAAGGACCAGGGGCTCATCAGTCTTCTGTGTATACCCTGAAAGAAATTATTGAGGTCATCTTGGAGAGATCCTGCCAGCCACATGCTTATCAATAGTATATTATCAGGGCTTAATCCACATTATTAGAGCAAACAGAAGTAAAATATTTATCATTTTAAATATCAATGCATGGTGTGGATTTAATTTGAGAGTATCTATCATTAATGAAAATCAATCCTCCATTTCTCTCCCTCATCAACACCATTGTACAAAAAGAGGCATATAAAACTAGAGGTGAATCCAATTTTTTTCATCATTTAATAGATTATTTTGTAAATCCAGGACCACCAAGGTTTTTCAAGTTTTTCAAAAGTGGTGCAGTTATTTAGGAGGTATGTCCTACTGAATATTTCATAGAAACATACTGTTAAACCAGGGAGATGCTTTTTAATATTTTTTTTTGTCATTATCCATCTCTAAAAGCTTATTTTTGTGTAGGTCACATAACATCAGTGCTTCAAGGATGAACCAAGTATAAATGACACATAAATAGAGTATCATCTGTTATCATGGATTCCTTCAGTTAAACACAGATAAAGCAGCTTCTTTAAATCTTTCTTTGCTTTTTTCCATATAAAGATAAATTCATCATAGACCCATTTGTCCATCAGCCCACACGGAAATCTCCATATTGAAATCTGTTTTGCTCTTTTCAACATATTTGGAAGTTTTTATAACAAGGATATTTCTTCAATTCATGCGCTAAAATGCACTCAATAATGAAGTAGCTGTAAAAATTAATATGTACAGGAAACAAATGTTTTCTATTAATGCGCACTGCTTTATATATAGTCTTCTCTAAAAGACATTGATAAGGGAAATCTTTACTAACCTGACCAAATTTGAAAATGCTTCATAATGTTTAGTTACATGTCTAATAGATTTAAGTATTACAACCATTATGTCTGTCCTTGAAAGTTTAGATAACTAGCCAACATTAAGCCAGCCCACACGTGTGCTTCCTGGACAGTGAGCTTGGTGTACACTTCAAGATACCATAAATTACTTCAGAATGTCTTAAAAAATACTTGATCTTATATTTCTCACAAGGTTGAATCAAATACATAGCATTTCCTATGTTTCACTATTGTATACTACCTGTGATAATTCAGTCTTCACAATCATGTAAAAATACTGTTGTCTGTGGAAATACTATTGGACAACCAATATGAGTATTTGAAGAAAAGAAAAACAAGAAATGAAACACTTTCCCTCTGTAAGTAGAATAGATAGCATTGACCTTATGCCCCCTCTAGAATATTGTCTGTGTAAAGAATCACCCCCAAAAGCCTCTCAATTTCCTATTAAGATGTTCTTCATGTCAGTAATCTACAACATATGGAATAAAATCCAAATAGAATATACTGGGAAGGGAATAGAAATGTCCATTTTTATATTTGTATTCACACTTGCTGCATACTTCAATATAGGCTCTTCATTAAGTACAAGATTTTAAATAATGCAACAATACAGCAGCTAGATTATGTCTGATACACAATGACATTTTAGTTGGTCTTTCACAGACTATAAAATAATAAGGAAAAAACATTCTAAAGAAACCAAAGGGTCATCAAAAGGCTTTCATTTTCCTCTTAAACACTGAAAAATTACCAGGAGAAAAGGTGTATCTAGTGGAAGACATTACAGTTCTGTTGATATTTGATATATTAGACATAAATGGTCAAAAATGAAATGAACAGAATAATACAGAGTATAATTTCAGTTGAGAACTGTGTTTTTATACATATACAAGGTGTTTCCAAAAGATGGACTGTTTGAAATTGAATCCACTTTAAAATCAGGTCCATCTTTTTAAAACACTCTGTATATATTTCCAAAGTCTTCAGGAAGTATATATTTTGAAACAAAAAATACATGTAAAAAATTATAGATCTACTGTGTGTTGTTTCTTTGTGTATTTGTATTGCTTTGTGGTCCTGAAATTTCATAAATGCATGTTCTGATTTTATTTCATAGCTAAATGTTTACAGACCTAACATAAAGTTCACTATGTTCCTCACATGCAATTGATTTTATACTTTTGTGCTTTTAGTATTAATATGAAACCACATGATATTCTCTGATTCTGAGCCACAGACACTGGGAAACTAGACAAAGCAACAAAGGTAATTGACATATTGATCAATTACAACCAGTAAAGGAAGTAAAAAGTTAAACTTCCATATTTTGTTCTCTGCAGAACCCCAAGCTAGTTAAAAAAACAAAACAAAACAAAACAAAACAAAAAACAAAATAGTGTCATTATTCTGTTTCCCAAAACCTACTACCTTTCCTAGTTCACAAATCAATTTGCATTTTCAATTTCAAGACTTGCTCAAATGTCATTTTGGCTATGACACCTGAAATACAGGTATATTTGTATTACTACTGATTAAATTAACACTCTTTAGCATTAATTCTAAAATAAAAGTTACAAATGTGGCTAAGTATTTGCAGGGCTGGTGTACCTTTTTTTTGTACAACACAAAAAGATACACATTTCCAAGTGTTAAATGCCTTCCCCCAGTAAAGACAGCTTTGAACATGTATAAGTACAGTGAAATATACTATTAAAGGCTTTTATCAAAACTATTTTTCTGAGCACTGTTATTGCTTTCAGATATAAAATATATCAAATTTGACCACCCCTGAGTTTCTAATATCAATTTGTCTCTTAACAATTCAAGGTACACATTTGCTTCTGCAATAGTTTCTTTGAGGTATGTTAGAAGTAGCAAGGACACTGTAACTTTGTTTCTAAGTTAGCTTTCCATTCATCATCTCTCACAATGAGCTATAAATGACCGACATCATTTGTGAAAGAAATTAAAGTCTTCTCTTCATGGACTTGACATTAATTCTTGTGAATAACAGGTCTGTCATGTCCAGTTGTCAGCATTAGATTAACTGGCTGTAAATACACTCTTAGTGCAGGTTCAGCCAGATATATTAGCAGAAATGCACCTGAGCTGCTTCAGGGTCATTTTATGCCAGCTGTTTCTGTGTAATATGGTGCTCAAGGGAATTATGAGCTTGATACCCGTGGAGGTGTAGATCTCAATGGGCGGTGTAACCTATCCCCTCCCTGTGGTGACTATCTTCTGGAGTTAGCTCCAGTTTGTCATGACCACAGTCAGATCTGAGACAGGAAAACCTGCTTCATCTGACCTACCTTGTTCTCTCTTGGGGCAAATTGGCATTGTGCTCACCAAACGTCTGGGTTAAGGAACAGCCACAAACATAAGTGACTTCTGGTACATGCAGTCAGAAAAGCAAATGAGGTCTCCCAGAAGAAGAACATCACATAAATATTCCCCTTTGGACTCTTACAGATATACTGAGATTATTGTACTCCATCCAGAGTGGCTGGAATATTTTTGCACCCCAAACTATTTTGAATAATATAAAGGAAAAAAAAAAAAAGTATCAATTTTATTGAAAAGATTCTTGTTTATATCCTACACTGTATTCTATGATATATTTTAGATTAATTTAAAATTTTAATTATATATAGAAATGTAAGTAAGTTGGCCAGATTTTCTACCTTTCATTTGACATAGTTTGTTGGAACTTCACAAACAGCTGATGGATTTTGAAATCAATAAAAACACCAGGGAGATGGGATAAAGAAAGAAAATTACAAAATCACATAACAAAACTATAAGCAGCTAAAGGCATGCTGGTTTACTACAAATTACATGTTTCAGCCTTAATTAGAAAACACTTCTTTAAGCTATAATGCCCCGTACTTCCCTGGAGACTATTATTGATGTCAATGTGAGGACAATATCCTCTATGTGAAGGTTAAACAAAGAGATGTGATTACAGTTGTCATTGCATGTATGTCAGTGGATGTCATTTTGGTCTCTTTGATGGCAATGAAGACAAACTGTAGATTGATTTTGATCACATTAAAAAAGTGACTAAGATATCCTAACAAAAAATAAGAAGAGTCAGCAAGAAATAAACAGAGGGAAGAAATACATATAGTATGGGCAAGAAAGAAGTATAATGATATCATAAAATGTTAGAATTGAAATATTAAAAAATTGCCTTAATGCTCTTCAAATTATTTTCTACATCAGCAAATATATTATTAAACATTTTTCCAATAAATCGTAGTCTGTTTCTTAGCTTGTTTGGTGAAAATCAGAATGTGTCTTAATCAGTGCATTATAAGAAATTTTAATTCTCTTTCAACAAAGAAGTATAACTTTTATATTAAGAAAATATATTCTTTTGTCCACGCAGCTATACATACTGAAGCTTGTGTGCTTCTCTTACCTTAACTTCTCCTTCTCCACTTGCAGGAGGAGAACAGAACAAGGGTTGATCATTTTCTGCTTTTAACTTTTAACAACAATTAATAATTTCCGATACAGAATATTTTTTCTCCCTTGTTTGGTTGCTTCCTAAATTACAACATGACAGAATAAAACTCCGGACTCACAATAAAGCAAACTACAAAGCTGACATCATCATCATGTCTGAGCTCATTTATAAATTATTATATAGTAGCATCAGAGCAGTTTCTACTTCTGGTAACAGATTACTGATAGAGTGCTGGAGTGAGGTGTTCCTCTATAGTGCAAAGGGTTTGTTGCATTTTAAATAATTTTATGTCACCGTAGAAAATATTTTCCATGTGCTTCCTCTTAGCAGTAGAAATTTATGAAGGTAACCCTCTTCCTGGCAGTCAGGATGTCCCATTCTCTACTTGTGTGTGAATCAGTTGAGGGATTTAGTCTAAGTTTTTATGAACAAGGATGATAACACAATCAAAACAACTTCTAGGCATGTTTTTGTAGGGTGCCCCCAGACTCAAAGGTTGTTTCAAAATGCAGAGATTCACTTCCTTCCCCCTACAGTGTCTAAAGATTTTCTTTCTCCCCTTATGGCAGAGGTTTCTGCATGATTTTTTTTTTCATTTCAAGGAATGTTTTGATGAGTTACACCATATCCAGACTGTACTAGGTTGTGCCATAACAAGTCACGTGAAGCTTATATAAGTCAGCCAGAGATGATTTTGTAGTTATTGTGGTGTCTGTTGAGGAGGTATGCTTGTAGTGCTTAATTCAGCACCTTCTCCTCCAGATCTCCAGCCCCTATTGGACATGAAGCAAAAACTGTATGGCAGCATTTGTATTAAACAGGGTTCCTTATACCAAACTTGTGCTTTCATTCCCAGCCAGTCTGATTCAGCCACATCCATACCTATCCTCTCTTCACAACTTCTTTGTGAAAATCTTCTGTTCTTATTAACCCTATTCATCATGATCCCTTCTTACATGGAAAAGAATCATAAAGGAAAGGATCATGGATTGGCATTGCACGCTGATAGTATACTGTTTCTTTCTAGTTTTAGATTCTCTTTAGGAACTATTGCTATATCTTCAATATCCTCAAAAGACTGGAGTGAAAAGCAGAAACCACACAGAAGTGCCTGGGTGAATGTCAGTGAGTGACCATGAATGCAATGCAAGAAAATTAGGTCACTTGTCTTTCTAAATCTTAAGCCAGAATTAGTGACAATTTGTCCTTCTAAGGCTGAACAAGGCTTGACAGAATAAGTACTCAAACACAGTTCATATAATAAAATCTTGTTTCATCAGCATCCTTCCTAAAATAGTTGTTCTCCCAAGATTCAGCTATATGTGGATCCTGGAACAGCAGTGAAAGTGAAGCATAGCAATCTTAATCTGAATCTTTATCCTTTTAAAGTCAATTTAAAACATTACAGACACACTCCTACACAAATAAAACAAGTAAAACCACGCATTGGTCTTTGAAAACTGTTTTCAAAAGGTCACTGTCTTCTCAAACCTGGTTTAACTCTTGTTGAGATAGGTGGTCTCTTTTTTTCTTCATTCTATCACAGAATGATATGCAGAGATTGCTATAAAAGTTGAGACAAGAAAGCTATTATTGTAATTTTTTGTGATCCAATATATTAACTATAAGATTTGGAAAATCTATTGCAATTGAGCTGTCATAACAGCTATCATTTTTAGTTTCTGCTGCAAGATGCCCACTTGATACAAGTACATTCATCACAAGAAATTGTATGCTAGAATATATGTTTCATGTTAAGATGAATAAAATTGATTTGACCCAAAGCACATATTACTAACATAGAATCACAGATCCTCTGAGGTTTGCAGGCTGTGTTCTGAGAACAGGAAAGAAACAGTAAAATATGTTATCTTTTTGCACAAAAAAAAAAAAAAATTAAAAGTTATATAAATCCTGTTACTTTTTGAAAAATCTTTTGGCTTTCACTTCAAAATTTCTGTTGGTTGTTTGTTTGCTCTCCCCCCCCCCCCCATTTTTGTTCCTTCATACTGTATAAACTAGCAAGTTTTTCACTAAGATTGTCCCAAAAATGGAAATTTGCTAGACAACTATATGTAAACTTTGCTTCCATTTTTTTTTTCAGTTTATTAAATGACATTATTTATTTGGAGGAAGCTTTTCTAATACGAAAGATTCATTTTAGTTATTTGTTCCTTGGTTTTCTTTTATCTCTCTTTACATTATTACTTAGAAGAAATAATATCTATAGTGTTATCTCCCTCTGAGAATACCCTGAACAACTATAGTAATAGTCTTATGTTTCCCAAAATCACCTTTGCAGCAATATTTAAGAAGTTTTCATTTAATTGAATGGCATACCAGAGCAAATTTAATAGAGTTGTTCTTGTAAATGTTTCAGTGGGTGGATGGGAAACAAATAAGACATCCAGGAATGCTATTGGAAAAGTTCTCCAGACTAGGATGTCTTTTGCATGATGCATTTGACTGCCAAGGAGCACATTCTGTGTGAATATAGTAAGAACAAATCCATTGACATGAAGGAATGGGGGAAGCAGGGGACCAAAAAGAGATTACGAAGTTATTTTTTTCTCATTTGATATGTTTTCCAATCCTGTTTGACACTTCGATGCATTAAATTTGGGCAAGTTTTCATTAAATTCAAATAAGTACTCCACTGTTTGTACAAAGAGACCTTCCACAATGGAATCTCGTTTCAGTACTATTTTTTTATTTTTTTTTTTATTTTTTTTTGCCAGGGTGCTCATGCATAATTTACTCTCACTGTCTCCTGCTTCTCACTTAACTTTGTCATCTTCAGGTATGATGTAAATAGTGGCCGTGATATCAATAATCAGTGAAATAAACCAGTTGACTCTGCAGCCTGTTTTCATGTGACCAGTTTGCTTTAGGCACTCATATAACCCACTGTGTACTTCTAGAGCATATTTTGCTATATACAAACACACCTTGAATTAGAAAGCACCATTTGTAGCATTAATTTGAGTGCATCTGTAATACAGTGCCTGCAGTTTATGGAAACAATACAAGACAGCTACTTACTCCTTGCGTCAGGATACTGGTAGCATAGCAGTAAGGTAACACCCACATTGAGATTTTGCAGTGCATGCTGAGCCTTGTATTATCACAGCTAGAGGACTATCCTGTGAGCCTGGTTCTACAAAGGTAATTTAATCCTGTCTTGACATGAAATAGTCAAAGACTGCAAAGTAAGCTACACCATCAATAATAGCAACACCAGAACTAGGAATTTGAGTTGAGGTACATAGAGTTTTAGGCACATCAGGTAGAATAACTGATGTCAGAGAGAACAGTGGCTCCTACAGGCCAAAAAACATGTAGAGAGGAATTTTTAAAAATGCTATTGTGAAACAAATATAGGAAAAATAATAATTAAAATGTACCCTTTCAGTCCTTTGACACCAGTGTCACATTCTTGGAGTTTGAAGGGCTTTAACAGGAAAATAACTGACCAGAAGACTGAATATTTAAATACAGTAGATGTCACTTCATGTGGTTATCTTATTTCGCGAGTTGATGCTATACTCTTTTCAGCTCAACCTCAGCTCTGAGATTTTTAGGACTTCCAAGAGAGAGGAGTAGTAGAAAGAAGAGAGCAGAAAAGTGGCTTTATGGTCTCTTAAGGTATTTCTTCTAAATGCAATGTCTGTGGAAGGGAAAAAAAAGAAAAAAAAAAAAAAAAAAGAGCGGGGAAGAGGAGTTGAAATCTGATGAAAACCTGAGCACTGATACAACATCATCTTTTAAGACACTCGGTAAAATATAATTCTGACTCCTCTACACTCATTTTAGCCTTATAAGCAGGATAATATCCTGGAAATCTAATGACTTTTCACACAAAATCATAGAAACTATTCTTCATTAAGAACTTAAATGTGAGAAAATGCAATTAACACTCAAGTTTTTTGTATGCAAAGTGCAGCAATATAAGTATTTATTATGTCACACAGTTACAAACTCAAGCTATCATTTGCTGCAATAGCTGTCCTTTTATTAATGTTGCATTAATCTTTATCTGCTTCCTAAAGCTTTAAGAGACTAAAACCAAAATATTTACCTGTTCTAAATCTCATTCTCCCTAACACTTGTAAAATTCAGTTGTCAAAAACATAATAAGTCCTGAAAATCTGAGGCAGTCCCCAATATTTGTCCCTGAAGCGATTTCAGAAATAAAAGATTAATTATTTTTTTTTGTTTCTTTCTCTGCCTATGGATTTATTTGGCTCTATAGCATGATTGTTGCTCTCTGAAAACAAACAAAATCAACATTTGATGAAACACTGAAAACAACTGTTGCACTCCATTTCATTTCTGAGTCTTCTAGAGTTTAATTTTGTTCCATACCTAAATTCTCACAAGTTTGAACAAGTCTGGAATTATTTTTTTATCCTTGTGACCTAAAGTTACCATGTTGATGAGACTACATTGCTTGTGAGAGCTTGTACTTAGTAAATCTTTTATTAAATTATTCCTATTACACTAACAGAAATGCAGGAAAGCAGTTTATAGATTTGCCATCAAACTAGAAAAGAGCTAAAAGAGAAAGATAACCTTTCTCTCAAATATTAATAAAAATAAACTCATTCTTGATGACCTTGAACAGAAACATCTTAGTGAATTTAAACATTGAGTTTTATTTTGCTCCCCTTCTTCTCACTCCACAAGAAAAGCTCTTTTTCTTGAAAACTAGGGGTCCCGTCTCATCACAAAAATAATGACAAAACTCATATGATCTATCCATCCTCCAATTTCCTGATTTCTGAAAATACAGTGTAATCATTTTACATTCATTCAAAGTTAGAAGTGATGAAAAAATATTTGGAAAGGTGAGATCACACCCCTTTTCCTGCAGAAAGCAGTCTGAGCCTCACAATAGTCATGTGGGACATGACCTCCACCAACAGAGCTATGAGTCTGGGACACTGCCTAGGAGAGAGAATGGCATTAATGAATATTTCTGGACATAAAGTTTCAGCACAGTGTCTATAAGGGCCTTGTTACCTCCCCATCTGAGTGTCTTATAAATTTTAATGGATTCATGTTCATAGGGTGGTGCTGGGGTTTGGACTAACTGCTCCCTTTTCTTTTGCAAATACAAAATACAAATACTAAGGGCTTAGCTACACTGTTTAATGGCAAGGCACAACATCATCAAGCCTGTGCAGGAAACCAGATGATGCTGATGAACTATTGTCTCCTTGGTATAAGTTTGGCGTGATAAGATTCATTCCAGAACAGCTCTAATCTCTTCTCATGGGCTGAATGTTCCAATGCTACCTTGTGCACTTCTACCATGTGTTTTAGTTTCATCAATCATAGATACAGTTTGTGTGCTCCAACACCACTCTGTTAAAGAAATCATATCTCATTGAGTGGGGAAGATCAGAATATTTACTTCGAAACTCACCCAAGATTCAAAGCTATTGTAGTCACTTCTCTTTCTTTACCCAGGACAGCCCATTAAGATCCCTTTCATCATTTTAGCTCTCATTCCACTATGAAGGGAGAACAGTTAAACTGGCTTAAATAGAACAAAACTATATTGAATTACACCTGAATTTGCAAAACTCTATAATATTGAGACAAGTTTCATGAAAAACCTTAAGAAAATTTCTAGAGAGATTTTTCAGTTCCATCTCAAGAACTGTGATCAGTAGGAAAGCTGAAGGTTAATAAGATATGTTAACTTCTGGCTAAGCAACTTGCTGAACTTCAGTCATTTTTCTTACATAAAATTGAAGAGCAACTTTTCCAAGTTTACTCATTACTTTAAAAATTATATTATATTATATTATATTTTAATTATAGATCTCTTTTTAAATGCAAAATAAAGTACTAAGTATAACTTGTAAATCTAACTTCAATCAGTATAAATTATTTTAAGCATACCCTCAGTAAAATTATTTCATATTTTCTTTATAATTCCACTTAGTATAATATAAAGTCAAATAGCTTTGTAAATAGATTTAAGATGTGCAGTAAACTATGACAGCAACTTTGCGATTATGTGGTGACATTGTATTGTGTGAAACCTGATGCTATCTACAGTGCACACAGAAGGACTTTCAGTCTGATTCTTATTTCTTTTCCTAATTAATCCTACACAAAAGAAGTTTTACCAATGACAGAGACTTTAATTTCTGCACAGATTGCTGTAGACCTACTAACAGGTTTTGTTAACTTTGACTTTGGGTCACTTAAGTCTAAGGAGAGATGAAATATTTTCAAATACCTAAGAAAACATACTCTTCTTCCTAGAAAGTAAGAAGACTGAAGGAAGACTATACATCTTCACTGTAACTCTGAAGAAAAAATCACTCAGAGAGAGATTTTAGTACTCATGTAGTACTAAGACCTTTTTCTTTGTCTCAAACGGTGAGCTGGGGAAAAGGTATGGGATAAAAAGAAAGAAACACAGCAGGCTGAATTCCTTATTATTTCTTCTTTCCTCACCCAAGCTGTGTACCTTGTGCTTTCTCTGGAGCAGTGCCAAGGATGAATGAGACAGGCATCTTTTGCCGTCATTTGAAACATCTGATGAGGGCCAACAGCTTATTCTACAGGAGGACAGATGTTTTTTACTTAAAGGAGGAAACTTCTGAATTAAAAAATCAATTCTAGTAATCAGGCTGCTCTATTCAGGACAAAGCACTGAAGAACAGATGCATAGGCATATCCATACTGAGATCTGCAATCCAGTTTTAATGGATTGAACTACCTTTCAAGCACCTTCACTGAATTAAGTTTAATAAGACACTGCAACACAAGAACCAAATTCACAAATGACAAAGTCAAGTTAAGACCTTTGGGAATCAAAAGGAATGCATCTGTTCTTACAGGCAGTGAGCAGATACAGAAAATTCTGTACTGTAACCCCCTCAGCAAAGCAAAGCTTAAAATCCATTTTGAAATCTAATTGCTACCTACAATAGAAAGGAGGGATACTGGGCAAATTATAAAGATTGCAATTAAATATTTTGATACTCTGCTGTGTGCAGATTCAGGCCTTTTAGCCCCATTTTAACGTAGCCAAGAGAAAGAAGACTGTTAAGTATAGCGAATTATTTATATGTGGTCCTGAGGCACAATTTTGCATATAGGAGAAAAAAAGGGGCTTTATATAAAATAATGGGAAGTTTGATGAGAATTTCCATTTACATTTTTAATTATAAAAGCTAAATAGTATATGTCCTTCTATGTATATTTCTGTCGTTTGGAAGTATTTCAAACACCATCAGTGCAGGGCTCTTTTAAGAGGCATGGTAATCTGTAGTTTGTTTGGGTTTCTTTTAGGTGGTGCAGTAGGTCCTGATAAACAAACTGTGATTTTCAGTAACTTTTGATCAGGTAGAGAATTCATGTCCATTGTACAGAAAGTAAACAATACCTTATAAAGAAAACAGTAGCTATAGTAGAAATAATACCATAAATAATTTTCAACCAACCAATCAATACTAAAGAAACCTTCTGCAACACTGCCTGGAAGCTGTTAATGATGTGAAAAAAATGAATGATCTGAATCTCTTTCTCAATGTTCTATAGATTCTGAGTCCCCATTTAGTGACTTCAATTGGAATTGAAGCAATTCTTTCAACTTTTGAAGATTTCAAGTAAGAAACTGAACTAAAGTTACCTCAAGAGTTAATGCTGATCACCCAGTAATCACAACAGAAGCGAATTCTTGTCATGGTTGTGAAACTCAAAGTAACAAGACTTAAAGATTCCAATTACAACTCTCCATCTAAGTATTACTTTTGTTCTGTACACAACTTTAGTCTACTTTTTCACACAGGAACTTTAGAAAAATATTTATTTCCAGACTTTTCTGAAGTAATTTCAGATCTGGCTTGCTGCAGCCACCTGTATCACTTGCAACCCTTTTTTGCTAGTGCCTGGATACAGGACAATTCAAGATCACAAACCAATGAAAAAGACTCCATGACTGTTTGTGACCTTTTCATTAAATCTTGGTTTTCTACTTCTCCTGGTTTTGCTAAAAACAAGTTTCTCTTTCAGTGAATTTTGCCTGTCAGCTAAAACCTTCATATTAACTGCATTTTCCTGGAGAACCAGACCCATGTTTTGGTAAACCTAGCAATGGAATGCAAACATATTGATAAGCATGGATGGACATCTCGCGAGAGGGGCGACGAGAAACAAGTGACTAAGAAACTGACCAACCGTGTATAACATCCCATTCACGTGAATACTTCATATAAAAGTGGGAGACCACGAGGATCTCTCCCCTTTTCCCTTTTTCCTTATGGCCGACCTTAGGAGAGGATCTGGCTGGTCGTCCCTGAGAACTGAGGCCTAGTGAGAGACTGAATCCAGCTCCGCTTGGTTGCAGAGTCTAATCCAGGACTTTGGTGGCCGGCTCTGCAGTTGCTGAGACTTTCAAGACTGGTTTTGTATATTTTGTATTATTTTCTCTATTCTTATTAGTAGCATTAGTAAAACATCTTTAATTTTTCCAACTCTCTTCTCTCTGTTCTTCTTTCCCTCCCGATCGCCCGTCCTGAGTGGGAAGGGGGGAGAGGGAGGGGCAAAACGGGGGAAGTGGGGGTAAGAGGGGGTTAACAATACATCTGCCAGGGTTTTGTTGTCACCCCGCAATCTTAACCCTCAACACTACTAAAATTAAAAAAAAAAAAAAATGCAAGTGTAAAGTTTATCTAGCTTTTGGATGAAGGAATCTATAGCACTGTGTGAAAAGAATAAGATGTATTTGCAGTAAGGAAACACAGACCTTGTTCGATGCAGCCTGGGACATGGTCAGCATCCACCTGCTTCTTTCTTAACTGCTTAGACAAGGTAACAGGATCCAGCCAGACAAGAGCAAGAAATGTGAGAAACATTGTTTGGTGGCTTTTTTTTTTTTTTTTTTTTAATTTACACTCAATATACCTGCTGAATCAAACATAATTACTTGAGAAATTTGATTAAGACCATGAAAAGTGATATTTATTGGAAACAAAGCTTGGAAGGTTTATGTAAGATAGTTGGAAAACTATTTGAGTCCAAAGGAAAAGGTGTTACACCAAGTATGTCAGGGATCTTTTGTCTGAAGGAAGAGAAAATTCCAGGAAGATGAAAAACCTGGAAAAGAAAAATGGTAGTAATATACCTATGGAAAAAAAGTTAATAAAGTTTAGGAGAAAACTGTTTCTCACATGGCAGCAAAAGAAATGATGAGTGAATATCGAAAATCTCAGGAAAGGTGGTAAAACACAGGGAATGAGGAAAAACAGTTATTAAAGAGTGATAATTGATGATTCAGAACTGAAATGTAATATCTGACAGTGTTAATCAGTGCTGGCTCAAATAAAAGACGTGGAGAAAAAGGAGCTTAAAATTCATACTTATCTAGAAACATAAGTGAGTAGGTGTAATGACAACGAAGGGTAGATAGCAGCAAGGTAAATATCAGTAGAGTCAAAATGTATCCATAGAAAATATTTTAAAAATCTGTAAAATAAACTACTGGGGAAAACAAATAAAAAGTGTGAAGCTGCAAAGTAGTCAAAAGTTTGTGGAAGAATAAAAGATAGCTTGATTGAAATCAAATGGAGAAATGGAAAGAGAGTAATTTGTGTGGCTTGGATATTATTTCACCCTGGCTCCAAATTCTGACTGGATATCTCTGTATTATTTTGAGGTACATACATTGGAGCACCTTCCCTGAACTTATGAGAAATAGAATTTCCTATCCGATATTGTTGGTAGTGCCAATTTGAGAAAAAATATGTCTTCACATTTGTGCTATGATATACCTGCAGTATGCTTTTACTGTTGTTATTATTAATAGCAGCAATAGCAACAATATTCAAGGTCAAAATGCAGTGAAGTAATCAGCATAAACCAGATAATTCCCTGGTTTTCCTAGCAGTTTTCTATTATGTTTTAAGTTTAAGGTTTTGAGTTTCCCCTCTCTTAAGATGCATCATACTTCCCTCTCATGTAACCAGTTTCACAAGTCACGGCAACTCTTTTGTTCTTCTGTTCTTAAGCAAGAAGGGGCAGGAGTCCTCACCACTTCCAATGGAAGAGAGATATAATAGACAAAATAGAACCAGTGGAAAATCTTTTTAAGGTTATTTTTTGAAAAACAAAACAAACACTAGATTTCAATAGGACGGTATAGAACTATTTTTCTTTGGACAAACATTTTGTATTTTATGTTTTTATATAATTTCTAAGTATAATCTTTATTATTTTAGCAACATTCCATTTTAAAAATGATGAAAGAGATAAAAAAATATGTAATTGTAAAATTTACCGTTAGTCTATGGATTAAAATTTTGTATTTTCATTGCAATTAACATGTTTTCTAATTTTAGTTTTTCTTTCAAATGGAAAAGACACTTCTGTAACCATACAGAACTGAGAAACTTTGTACCAGGCATATACTTTTTCTAGTAGCTGTATATTAAGTGGGAAACTGTTTTTCCTCAGAGCATTATGCCTGAGTAATATGTCTGTTGTTTCTTCTCACCAGTTCTGCAGAACATCAGTTTTACTTTCTGAATCACACAGCACCTGATGTGTTGCATCTTATTGAAAAAGATGAAGAACTTGTAAACTTGGTGAAGAGTATGAAGTTGTCCTGAACACAAAAGATAAGTATTTGTCTTGTAAATCAACACTTAAAGCAAACAACTCAGATAATTCTGCAAAAGAATATATTCAAATATATTTTCAAATATATTTTTTGTTCCTGTGCATTAAGGGGACAGACTACATACAGTTGCAGGTTCCACATTATTCAGAGCTGCTTTGATTGTTTGCCTCTGTGTCTCAAGTGGATCTTCCAGGACAAAAATACCAAATTCCAAAGTTTTTTTCCCTTCTCTTTTTTTTTTTTTTTTTTTTCTTCCCCAGAGAGAAAGAAACATCTGTATGAAGAATAAAAAATAAATACCCTCTAAAGGTTCTGAAGCAAAACCTCTAAACTGAAATATACCTCCAACACAAAAATACAGCAAAAGAAGTCGTCAATATATAACTTTCCCGAGAATATTCAGTCCTCTGTGTTTCCTAGAGAACTAATGAATGCTGAGTATTAATAAAATTTTACCACCAAGGTTCAAACATAAATATTTGCCGTATTTCCCAAACTTTCTCCATATGGAAAAATTGAAGTGTGAACAGTCATCCTTGTAGGGGAGTATGTAATTAAATTACTATTGATAACAATATTGGGACAGGAAAACAAACGGAGGTTTAATACTTTATTACAGTATTTGCAGCTTTGAAATGGTTGTGTAAGTCAATTGCTTCTGCAATAAGAAGAGTGAAGTCAAGGACTCTTGTCATGAGCTAAAAGCCTAACTGGTCCCTGACTGATTTTCTTCTTCCCTCATTTATTGCCTACCTGCTCTGTTCTGTAAACACTCCCAATTGGCCCACAGGCCACTGACAGTGCACAAGGTATGGTTTGGTAATGAATAATATAGACAAGTGGCCTGCACGATGTCGTTTTGTCTCTAACAGAGGGACAGCATGCAGTTTAGAAGGGCTTTAAGCATTCTTCTGGGAGGCAAGGAACGATAACAAAAGCAAGAGCTAATTTTGGAGTTTCCCTTTTCTATCTTCTAATGCTATCTTCCACAGGGACCAGCATATTGTATACAAATTTTCTTCTACCAAAAAATCACTTATTGTATAGTACAACATTTCTGTGGCACTCGGGTAAATTATACCATTTAGGGAATTATTCAATATCTAATATATCTTGTGCACTTCTCACATAATTGGATTTTACTAGGACAAAGATTACTCTCATAAAACATAAAATATTTCATGGGCCAACAAAGGACTTTTACAGCATCCTAATTCTGTGTGTTGCATTAGGTCATAGTTCACCATACACTTCCATCCTCTTCTGCTGCCTTGGTTTCTTATGCTTCACCTATCATGAAGACAATGTTAACAACATGATTATTATAGTTCATCAGTGCACTGCAATGTATCTGCCTGCAGTCACTTTTAAACAGCAGCTCTGGGAAGTGAGAACTGCCCCATCTATCTCAGTAGCTATGACTGAATTTAGAACAGGACTATTTTAACTACCAGTATTGTTAACTGTTCCAGTGCTGACTACTACAAACCTGTAGTTTCTTCCTCAAGTGGAAAATATACAGCTTCTTTTATCGAGCTGTCAAATCCTTTGAGTTGTATTAGTACAAAGGAAGATGTGTGTTTAAAATTTGCTTTCTGCAAATGCTTACTGGGAAGAGGTTATCCTTTCAAAAAAGAATAGAAACTACATAAATTGATTCTGGATTGGAATACTAGGATAATTTGAGACAACTCTGACCTCCTTTCAGACTTCCAGTGAAGTAAAGGGCAAATTTAATTAACTGTAGTATAATAATTTATATTTTTTTTATTTTTGCCGAGGAACCTAAACAGTATTGCAGTCTGGTTTTGCTACTTGTTCACACATACAAAAGCTAAACCAACAAATTCCAAAGAGCTTGGCTCTATTAGAAACACTAATAGTATGAGAAAGTGACATTTTCCATTCTATGAGAGTCTGGTGTTGAAAAAGGAAGCTAGGCTATTGTTAAATATCATTTTTGTGAGTAGAAGATAAAAGGGGTGTAGGAAAGAATGAAATATTTTTTTTGCTGCTGTGGGATATAGCACATTTAATTGTTTTGTTTCTGCTGTGTTAACAAGACTGGTTCAGTATCTGAGTCTTATTATGAAGTCGTGATAAATGTTCCTAGAAGAGTTAACCCCTCTCCTTTGTGGAAAAAATAAATACTTTAATTTCTGTCTCTTCCATGTCAGCACAACACTATTGCTCCTTCTTGTAGCAGCACACAAAGTAGCCAGTGATCACTGAACCTCCCAAATCAGGTTCACTGAAGTAATCATGCAGTGTAAAAAGTGGCATTAGCTGCAGACATAGGTTTTGTTTTTCTATTTCTTCTTTCAAAAGCATTGTCAGTCTGCTTCATATGAATTTCATTTCTTGTCCAAAAATAAAAGCTGAATCAAGTATTTATCTAAGAATACATTTTTCATAGTCAGTCAAATAATTTTCCTAATTTTTCTTAAAAAAATGAAGATTTATATAAATATAAATATAAATATAAATATAAATATAAATATAAATATAAATATAAATATAAATATAAATATAAATATAAATATAAATATAAATATAAATATAAAAGTAATTAAAGGAAAAATAATAATACTAATTAAAAAAACAACAAAACCCAACCTTCTATAAGCCAACGTTATTTCCAAAGTATAGCTGAGTTTCAAAATTATGTAGTTATGCCTAGTCATGTTTAAGTTTATTCACTAAGAATATTAATTATAATGGAATGGTATGGAATCATCAAAAGAAAACTAGAAACATCTACACTGAGGGATTAGGGATTTTTTTATCTGGCTCATTTTTGTTCAGAAGCTGAAGGTACTGTTCAAAAATTTGATTTTCTTTCCTCCTCAGTGTAATGAATGCCTGCTCTTTTTTTTTTTTTTTTTTTTCTCTGTGTATGTGTGTTCAATTTCCTTTCTCACAGTTCTTTCTGTGAAAAGCATGCAAAAATCAAGAAACAATCTCAACTAAATTTCACTGCCAGAATTATATTTATTTAAGGCATTCCCATTTCATGCTCTTTCTGTCTTTTACTATTTTCACTCCTTCTCTATTATGCAATCATATCACACTTCAGAGTTTTTTTTTTTCTTGTCCCATCTTCCCTTCTTAATTATTAAGCTTGAATGCATTAGAATCTGTCATCTATACGTAACTTTCATTTTTGTATCCTCTTCTAACCTGTCAGGGTGCATTTTTTTGTGTGTTTGTTTGTTTGTTGTTTTTGTTTGTTTGTTTGTTTCACTTTGTTTTGTTTATTTTTGTTGTTGTTGGTGGCTTTTTGTGGTTTGTTGTGTAGGGGTTTTTTTGTTTGTGTTTGTATTTGTATTTGTTTTGGGGTTTTTTTATTTGTTTGTTGTTGTTGTGGTTGTTTTAACCTGTTCACACTACTAGAAAACCATTCAGGTGTTTGAGATATCAGTCAAATCTGAAGTGAATACCAAGGTCTTAATTGCCCTTGGTCAGATGCAAGACACATACATTAGGTCAAAGGAAATAACAGTTTGAATATCACCCCATAGTTGTACCATGTTGTTCGATATCTTTTTACAGATACTCATCTACAATAGTTTCTGTTACCACCATCATCGTCACGTTCACAGTCTCTGACTATGTTTGAAGGCTTAGTGGTACAATGACTATTTTAAGAGAGAATGTATTTAAAATTTGCCACTGCAGAAGATAAAACACACTGTTCTTATAATCTATTCTGTCATTGTTTGGGAAATGAGAATGGAAAGTTCCTAAAGACTATTTGTTTATCACAGTTTGACAGATATATATGTTACACAGATTGCTGTTTTGTCTGATTCCTCTTCCCTGTCTACAACACCAAACACATTTCACAGATCCAGCTCTTTTCAGAGCACTGTCTTGTGAACACAGGGAATATTCACATTGCTTGTAGACTTCAAATGCTCAAGTTCCTGGTACTTCTGTCTGAGGGAATGAAAGCTTATGGTGATTTCCTTCTTTTGGCATGCATATTTTGCATACAAATTTCTACGAGTTTAGCAGCACAAGATTTTAACTAAATAGAAAGCTGTTGTCAATGTGGTACCTGAGATTTGCCTAAAGATTTCACTGGTTTGTAGAAACATTAGATATCTGTAAAGTTTTATATGGAAATAAGAAAACTACCATAAGACACATATGTATGAATAATACAACTCATTAGAGAAACAAGGTTTCATACATGGAGATGTCAACCAAATGGATAATGAGCCATTATTATTAAGAAGAACAGAGAAGAAAGAAGGAACTGCCTCTGCTCCTTTGATTTGTACTTTAACTGTATACAGTGCTTTTTTACAACCTTTCCACTAGTGCTTGCAAAAGTATTTATAGAAAACAATAAATTATTTTGATGACTTCAGCAGGTTTGAGGGTTGGACTCTTAAAGACCTACAATGTCAATTACTAGAATTTGAGCATCTAACTTATAGGTAAAACTGGTACTGGATCTGATAGCTTTTTATGATGGCATGACTGGCTGGGTAGATGAGGGGAGAGCAGTGGATGTTGTCTACCTTGACTTCTGCAAGGCTTTTGGTACTGCCTCCCATAACATCCTCAGAGATAAGTGGGTTGGATGAGCGGACAGTGAGCTGGATTAAGGATTGACTGAAAGGCAGAGCTCAGAGAGTCGTGATCAGTGACACAGAGTCCAGTTGAAGACTTGTAGCTAGTGGTGTTCCACACTGGGGCCTCACCAGTGCTGAGTCTGGGGCGACGATCACTTCCCTAGTTCTGCTGTACGCACTATTCTCAATACAAGCCAGGATGCTGTTGGCCTTCTTGGCCACCTGGGCATATTGCTGGCTCTTGTTCAGCCAGCTGTCAATCAACACCCCCAGATCCCTTTCTGCCAGGCAGCTTTCCAGCCACTCTTCCCCAAGCCTGTAGCGCTGCCTGGGGTTGTCGTGACCCAAGTGCAGGACCCAGCACTTGGCCTTGTTGAACCTTGTACAACTGCCCTCAGCCCTTCAATCCTTCAAGCTGGCCCAGATCCTTGTGTAGAGACTTCCTATCCTCAAGCAGATCAACACTTCCACTCACTCTAAAGCACGGAACTGAAAAATGTAGGAGGTGATGTGTAAATAAAGCAAACATTTAACTTAGGTCTGCTGTACAGTGGTGATTACATAAACTATGAGGTTTTGGGGGTATACAGAATGTAGGGAAAAAACAAACAAACAAAACAACAACAAAAAAACAACAAAACAACCAAACAAACAAAGCCTGAAAAATGTAATCCCTGGAATAAATACTGGTGTCTTTGCATCACCGTTAATTTTCTTTCTTTGCTACTTTGTGGTCCTCAATGTTATCTCAGTCATCATCCACAAAGCAAACAATGTCTTGTCTTTACAGTATTTTCTGCCCTTTCTTCTTCCTTTGGAAATACTGACATTGCAACACCTTTATAAAATGAGGACATAGCATACTTTCTGTAATTAAGATGAACATCTATTCCTTTGAAGTCAATTCCTAAATTATAGCTTCAACTGCTAGATCTCACACACACATACATTTACACATTAAAGCTGCCCAAACGGAGTTTGATTTATTTTCAAAGGATTATAACATACTACAAAGCAATCTAGCACATTGTGCTGGTTTGACTGAAAATGGGTTAATTTTGTTCATGGAGTTAGAAGCTTTACTTTTCCATAGCTAGCATGCTCATTATTTGGACTTAGTTTGAGAACAAGCAGATAACACCCCAGCACAGAGTTAAAGTTTGTAATTGCTCTGGTCTGAGACCCAAGGACACTTTGAGTGCTCTGTCCACAAGTGTAAGGCATCAAGGAAGGGGGACAGAGTTTGACTGACATACAGACTGATCAATAAGGGTATTCCATCCCGTTAGCATCATGTTCTGCATTTAAGGAGAGTTGGGAGCTGGAACCTTCCAGTTTGGCTCTTGCAATCTTTCTGGCTCTTCCGCTGTCTCTCCCTTGCTCTGGGGTGCAGCCAAGGGAGTTTTTGGTGCAGGCCATTTAGTCTGGCTTTTGCTATTTTGCAGAGGCCTGTGAGCTTTCCTGCCTATTTTCCCCCTCTTCTCTCTCTCTGGGATTAGCTTTGGGATCAGGTGCACCTTGCTGGGACTGGCTGCTCAGTTGTGGATGAAGTTCATTTGGAATTGCCTTAAGTATCTTTTATTTCTATTTTATATATATATTTACTAGAAGTCTATTAGTATTTTGTTATTTTATTAAACTGTATTTATCTCAATCTAAAAGTTTTTCCCTTCCATTTTGATTCTCTCCACTATTGGGGGGTGGACTGGGGGAGGGCGTGAGCAAGTGGCTATTGTGGTTGTATTGCTACCTTGGGTTAAACCACGACACACATAAATTGTTAAGTCTGCCTAGTAACACTAGGGCTATTGAAGAATCATCTTGCCAATAACAGTATTGTGTAAATATGTTCTCTATTTCTGGTCATGTCATGATTCAAGATGACCATTCTGGATCTCACAGATTGATCAGCTGTTCTAGGAACCAGGTATGAGTTTGTTATTTGCATTTATTTACTGACTTCACAGTAAAATCCAGTGAGGTTATGCAACTGTTTCAGCTAGTTTGGAAAAATCACTAATGAATTCAGGCCATTTATTTATCGACTCAGTCATCACATCTGTCATGAATTTCTAAGTTCAGCTGATTCACTTCAATGAAAATGATGATCGAATAAAGTTATGATCCCAGAACTTCTATGAGCTTATAGGTGAGTACACATGAGCTATTGGAAACTGAAGATGGGATCATGGTGAAAGAGTCCACTATGTATTTCAATGACCATGAACAAAGCAACTGTAATATTTAGCTTTGTAAGATGGAAACAATTTCACAATCTACTTAATTTAAAAAAAAAAAAAAAGAAAAAAGCTCTTATTTTATTAATCTATAATCCTATTACATTCTGTAACTGTATTACAAAAGGTGTAGGTTAAAAGGCTAAAAGAAATGAGGTCACCAGTAAAAAAGGCGAAGACATAGCCTTTCCTTTTATGAAATAACTTAGAGGAAGAAATGAGGAGCTTATTAAAAGCCTGACTATGTTGTTTCTCAATAATGATGTGACCTGCCACATGCCATGGAGATTACTTTTGTCCCAGATGAACTATAACATCCATAGGACATAGACTGTGCAGCCAAAATCCACCGTCAAGCAGCAGAGACCACAAGGACACAGAGACTTGTACACACATAAGTAAACAGTTAACCAACAATGAATTAATATCTGTTTGAGTTTTCTGAAACACAGCTTTGGTCTGAAGGCAAAATGAAATTCCTATCAGTGAAGGCATTCAATAATTTTCTTGAAACAAATTTATAGGAATAATTCAATCAATGTGCACAGCATTCCTTTTTGTGTTATTCACGCAGAGCTAAAAATGAAAGATATGACACGAACCCTGCATTTTGCAAAAGCAAATGTGCAGAATTACTTCTATTTCTTAGACTCAATAGAAATCCATCTGCACCAGTCTTGTATCCGAGCAGATATGAGTGAAGAATGAAGAATAACAGTGAGGAATTACTGTCACAAAATTGTTCCCATAGGATAAGGTAGGTGAATTCTCATTAGAAATAGAAAGATTCAATCTGTAAAAATCAAAATTAATTGATTCTTTCTATGATGCCATGAGCATCATACTGGTTACTTTGTTTATTACCATAATTAAATTTCATAAAAAATCTTATATCCTTGAAACATAGTCTGTAATCAGATTTGAATATACATTGCAATAATTACATGCTTAATATACCATAAATAATTATGAATCCTGACCTTAACAATGTTGCAAATTAAGGATTTTGCTTGATGTTGCTACTAGTAACCATTTAAATGCATCTATGCCATAGCAAATTAACATTTGCTACATGCTGGGACCTTGATTAGATATAGTTCCTCTTAGTCGCTCTTGATGGAGTTGTTCTTCCTTGTACAGATAATTAAAACATTCATTAGAGCAAGAACTGAACCCTGGACACCCAGCCACATTAGGTGTTGTCTGTCTGCTAGTCCCCAAGACAATTCCTATTTTTGCTGTTCAATCCAATGAGCAAACAACTGTCTGTTTAAAACCAAGCATATAGAGAAATTTGCCCACAAAGTAACTGTAATGTTGAGATTTTTGGTACTCATTGTCTAAGTGAGATAGATGGGATGAAGGGACTTAAATACAGGATTTCACAGAATTACAGAACGATTAGGGTTGGAAGGGACCTCTGGAGATCATCTAGTCCAACCCACCTGATAAAGCAATTACACCTAGAGTAGATTGCACAGAAATGTGTTCAGGTGTATCTTCAGTGTCACCAGAGAAGGAGACTCCACAACCTCTCTGTAAAGCCTGTTTCAGTGCTCTGTCACTCCCAAAGTAAGGAAGCTTTTCCTTATATTCAGATGGAACCTCCTGTGCTTCAGCCTGTGCCCATTGCCCGTCATCCTATCATTGAGCATCACTGAAAAAGCCTGGTCCCATTCTCTTGACATCCACCCTTGAGATATATATAAACATTGTTGAGATCCTCTCTCAGCCTTCTCTTCTCCAGGCTCAACAGACCCGGCTCTTTCACTCTCTCCTCATAAGAAAGCTGCTCTCGGCCCCTAATCATCTTCGTAGCCTGCTGCTGGGGTCCTTCCAGTAATTCCTTATCCTTCTTAAACTGGTGAGCCCAGAACTGGATGCAGTACTCCAGGTGCAGCCTCACCGCGGAGAGTAGGGGAGGAGGATAGCCTCGCTAGACCTGCTGGTCACACTCTTGTTAGTGCATCCCAGTACACCATTGGCCTTCTTGGCCACAAGGGCACATTTTTGACTCATGGTCAACCTGTTGATGACCAGAACTTCCAAGTCCTTCTCTGCAGTGCTGCTTTCCAGCAGGTTCGCACCTAACCGGTACTGGTGTCTGGGGTTATTGCTTCCCAGGTGCAGGACACTACACTTGCCCTTGTTGAACTTCATTAGGTTCTTCTCTGCCCAGTCCTCTAGCCTGGCCAGGTCTCGCTGAATAGTAGCACAGCCTTCTGGTATGTCAGCCCTTCCTCCCAGTTTGGTATCATCAGCAAACCTGCTGAGGGTGAAATCAGTCTCTTCATCCAGGTCATTGATGAATGGGACTGGACCTAATACTGACCCCTGGGGAACCCCATTATCTGCAGATTTCCAACCAGACTTTGGGCCTTTGATCACAACCCTCTGAGCTCTGCCATCCAGGTAGTTCATGATCCATCTCACCATGCATTTATCCAGCCTGGACTTCCTGAGTTTGTCTATGAGGAGGTTGTGAGAGACAATGTCAAAAGCCTTGCTGAAGTCAAGATAACGTCCACTGCTCTCCCCTCATCTACCCAGCCAGTCATACCATCACAACAGGCTATCAGGTTGGTCAAACATGATTTCAGTTTGGTGAACCCATGCTGACTAGTCCCGATAACTTTCTTTCCCTTCACATATTTGGAGATGACATCCAGAATGAGCTTTTCCATCAGCTTTCCAGGGATGGAGGTGAGACTGGCCTGTAGTTTCCTGGGTCATCCTTCTTGCCCTTTTTGAAGACTGGAGTGATGTTGGCTTTCCTCCAGTCCTTAGGCACCTCTCATGTTCTCCAAGACCTTTCTAAGATGATGAAGAGTGGTTTTGCAATAACATCTCCCAACTCTCTCAGCACTCATGGGTGCAACACATGGGGGCCCATGGATTTGTGGGTGTCCAGTTTGTCTAAACGATCTCTACCCTGATCTTCCTCAACCAAGGGAAAGTCTTCCTTTCGTCAGACTTTCTCTCCTATCTCTAGGGTCTGGGATACCTGAGGGCCAGTTTCAGCAGTAAAGATGGAAGCAAAGAAGGTTTTTAGTAACTCTGCCTTCTCTGTATCATCCATCACCAGGACACCTCCTCATCCATTTCATAGTCACTGCAGCTGAGGCTGTCCCCAACCATGACATCTCCAACCAGTTCTTCTTGGTTTGTTAGGACCATGTCCAGCAGCACACCTTTCCTCATTGGCTCCTCCACCATCTGTGTTAAAAAGTTGTCACCCACGATCTGTAGGAACTTCCTGGACTGCGCGTGCTTGGCTATTTTCTCTTCCCAACAGATGTCAAGGTGATTGAAGACTCCCATGAGAACCAGGGCATGTGACTGTGAGGTTACTTCCAGCTGTCTATAGAAAGCCTCATCAACTTTCTCCTCCTGATCTGTTCTGTAGTAAAAACCAACAGTGGCCCCCTTATTAACTTGCCCCTCAGTTTTTACCCATAAGAATTCAACTGTCTTGTCACCCCTCCCTAGGGAGAGTTCAAGACATTCAAGTTGCTCTCTCACATAAAGTGCAACTTCTCCACCTCACCTTGCTAGCCTTTCTTTCCTGAAAAGTACATAGCCTTCCATGAAAATATTCCAGTTATGTGAACTGTCCTACCATGTCTCCGTAATAGCAATGAGATCATGGCTTTATGACTGCACACAGATCTCTAATTTTTCCTGTTTATTCCGCATGCTATGCATGTTGGTGTATAGACACTACAGGGACATACTCAAGCATCTGGTTTTCTCATGAGGGGCGCAGATAGCTCTACTGCAATGATGTGTACCCTCGAGGTGGTTGGCCCTTTGGTTCTCATCTTGAGAGGCAGCTAAGGAATATTTGTCACTACTCCGTTTGGTCTGGCATGTTACCCCATTCACATGATTGCGTAAGCATCACCACTTTGGACCTACTCCCCAAGGTCATCAGCTTGGATCCTGCTTCATCTTGCCCCTCTATGCTTGCTGTCTCATCCCACAGCATGTCACAGGTGAGCCCAATTACACCCCCCTCCCCCCATCATACCTAGTTTAAAAGCCCTGTCAGGGAGCTCTGCTAGCTTGTGTGCAAAGACCCTCTTCCCCTTATGTGTAAGGTTGACTCCTTCTGATGCCAGCAAACTCCGTGCTGTGTAGGCCATCCCATTATCAAAAAGCCAAAATTGTGGTGGTGACACCAAGCATGGAGCCATGTGTTAGTAGAGTTCACCAGTCTGTTTCTTCTAATGTCACTGCCCATGACTGGAAGAAGAAAGAGAAGAGAAGAGAAGAGAAAGAAGAAGAGAAGAGAAGAGAAGAGAAGAGAAGAGAAGAGAAGAGAAGAGAAGAGAAGAGAAGAGAAGAGAAGAGAAGAGAAGAGAAGAGAAGAGAAGAGAAGAGAAGAGAAGAGAAGAGAAGAGAAGAGAAGAGAAGAGAAGAGAAGAGAAGAGAAGAGAAGAGAAGAGAAGAGAAGAGAAGAGAAGAGAAGAGAAGAGAAGAGAAGAGAAGAGAAGAGGAGAGAAGAGGAGAGAAGAGGAAGAGGGGAGGGGAGGGGAGGGGAGGGGAGGGGAGGGGAGGGGAGGGGAGGGGAGGGGGGGAGGGGAGGGGAGGG